>NW_012123820.1:26972-29257 GCF_000951035.1 Colobus angolensis palliatus
ATTCAAAAGCTAGCAGAAGACAAGAAATAACTAAGATCAGAGTAGAACTGAAGGAGATACACCCACGAAAAATCCTTCAAAAATGAATGAATCCAGGAGCTAGTTTTTTGAAAATATTAATAAAATAGATAGACTGCTATCTAGACTAATAAAGAAGAAAAGAGAGAAGGATCAAATACACACAATAAAAAATGATACAGGGGATATCACCACTGATTCCACAGAAATACAAACTGTCATCAGAGAATACTACAAACACCTCAATGCAAATAAACTAGAGACTCTAGAAGAAATAGATAAATTCCTAGACATACACACTCTCCTAAGATTAAACCAGAAAGAAGTCGAATCCCTGAATAGACCAATAACAAGTTCTGAAATTGAGGCAGTAATTAATAGCCTACCAATAAAAGAAGTCCAGGACCAGATGGATTCACAGGTGAATTCTACCAGAGGTACAAAGAGGAGCTGGTACCATTCCTTCTGAAACTATTCCAATCAATAGAAAAAGAGGGAATCCTCCCTAACTCATTTTATGAGGCCAGCATCATCCTGATACCAAAGCCTGGCAGAGACACACACTCAAAAAAGAGAATTTCAGGCCAACATCCCTGATGAACGTTGATGCAAAAATCCTCAATAAAATACTGGCAAACAGAATCCAGCAGCACATCAAAAAGCTTATCCACCACGATCAAGTTGGCTTCATCCCTGGGATGCAAGGCTGGTTCAACATACACAAATCAATAAACATAATCCATCACATAAACAGAACCAATGACAAAAACCACATGATTATCTCAATAGATGCAGAAAAGGCCTTTGATAAAATTCAGCATCCCTTCATGCTAAAAACTCTCAATAAACTAGGTATTGATGGAACATATCTCAAAATAATTAGAGCTATTTATGACAAATCCATAGCCAATATCATCCTAAATGGGCAAAGGCTGGAAGCATTCCCTTTGAAAACTGGCACAAGACAAGAATGCCCTCTCTCACCACTCCTGTTCAACATAGTATTGGAATTTCTGGCCAGGGCAATCAGATAAGAGAAAGAAATAAAATGTATTCAAATAGGAAGAGAGGAATTCAAATTGTTTTTGTTTGCAGATGACATGATTGTATATTTAGAAAACCCTATCTTCTCAGCACAAAAACTCCTTAAGCTGATCAACTTCAGCAAAGTCTCAGGATATAAAATCAATGTGCAAATATCACAAGTATTCCTATAAACCAACAGTACACAAGAAGAGAGTCAAATCGTGAGCGAACTCCCATTCACAATTGCTACAAAGAGAATAAAACACCTAGGAATACAATTTACAAGAAACGCGAAAGACCTTTTCACAGAGAACTACAAACCACTGCTCAAGGAAATAAGAGAGGACACAAATGAGTGGCAAAAAAATGTGCTCATGGATAGGAAGAATCAGTATCATGAAAATGGCTACACTACCCAAAGTAGTTTATAGATTCAATACTATTCCCATCTAACGACCATTGACTTTCTTTGCAGAATTAGAAATAAACTACCTTAAATTTCACATGGAACCATAAAATAGCCTGTATAGCCAGGACAATCCTAAGCAAAAACAACAAAGTTGGAGGCATCACGCTACCTGACTTCAAACTATACTGCAAGCCTACAGTAACCAAAACAGCATGGTACTGGTACCAAAACAGATATATAGAACAATGGAATAGAACAGAGACCTCAGAAATAACACCACACATCTACAGCCATCTGATCTTTGGCAAACCTGGCAAAAACAAGCAATGGGGAAGGGTTTCCCTATTTAATAAATGGTGTTGGGAAAACTGGCTAGCCATATGCAGAAAGCTGAAACTGGATCCCTTCCTTACACCTTATACAAAAATTAGCTCAAGATGGATTGAAGACTTAAATGTAAGACCTAAAACCATAAAAATCTTAGAATAAAACCTAGGCACTACCATTTAGGACATAGGCATGGGCAAAGACTTCATAACTAAAACACCAAAAGCAATTGCAACAAAAGCCAAAATTGACAAATGGGATCTAATTAAACTAAAGAGCTTCTGCACAGCAAAAGTAAGTATCATCAGAATGAACAGGCAACCTACAGAATGGAAGAAAGTTTTTGCAATCTACCTGTCTGACAAAGGTCTAATATCCAGAATCTACAAGGAACTTAAATTTGCAAGAAAAAAAACAACCCCATCAAAAAATGGGTGAAGGATATGAACAGATGCTTCTCAAAATAAGACATTTATGCAGCCACAAACATATGAAAAAAAAAAAA
>NW_012123820.1:29478-39625 GCF_000951035.1 Colobus angolensis palliatus
ATGTATGCCTATGTAATAAACCTGCACGTTCTGCACATGTATCTCAGAACTTAAAGTAAAATTAAATAAAATAAAAAGGAATGTAGACTTGCCCTCATAGCAAAAGCAGAGCTTATTATATCACTAGATGAGTTAAGACAATGTAATATAATTTCAGAGAGAACCAAACTGCTCATTGGAATGGGATGAAGGAGACCAGAAATAGGTCCAAACAACATATGAGAGAGCTGGCATTTCACACCACTGGGGAAATGAAGTTCTCTTTAATAAACAGTGATGGTTTTACATACATAAAATCAATTAATATGAATTCATGACTTAAATGTGAAGAGCAAAGTTTTAGAGATTTCATAAGTATAAGGGAATATCTTTATGAGCTATAATTCAAAGATTTTTAAAGCATTATGATGTTAACTATAAAAATCTTAAAATTCTACATTCTTCTTAATGAGTCATACAAATACATATACACTAAAACTTTATTTAACCTATGTGGCTGCTTTTTACGTTATAAGCCAGATAGTTCATAGATCATAAGGAGTTAATTTCAAAACATTTTTCATAAAAAATAATCTTGCAGTGGAAATAAGCCCAAAACCCAACTAAGAAAGATAGTCCACGGATATTCAATAATCATTTCTTAGAGAAAAATAAATTAACTTGAGCGATATGAATAATTATAGAAAAATAATTAACCTGAACTAGAACTGAGATATTTATTTGTTGTTGTTTTGGTCTTAGCATTACGTATGTATTTTCTTTAAAGGCTGTTTTTTTAATCCTGAAAAATTTCAACTATAAATAAAATTCATCTCAACCCAAAAATCATTCTCTCAAACAAACTTGATTTAAGCAAGCATATAATAGGAGAAAAGTGATACCTACTTTCTTCTTCCATCATATTCAAAGTATTTTTCTTCATTATCAAATATTATAACTACAGGATTTGGATAGTCCCCTTTTGTAAGTCCTAGAAATTTTGCCTGTGCATTTTGCCCTCATGTTGGTTGAAAGCAACTGAATTCCTGCAGTTTATTAAAGCTTTTCTGGGTTGCTCAAAACATACTGACCACAATAATTTATACTGGATAATTTTACATCTAGTCCCTAGACATAAATTCAGGTAGTATATGTATACCTATGATTCTGCTGTTGTCCTTAGGGTTATACTGACTATGCCTTACCATGTAATCAGAAGGAATATGTTGAAAATAGAGTAATGATCTCATTTCAAAGCTATGAGTCATTGGCATTAGTTATCCAATGAGTTTTGTAAGCAAAGTCATTTGTAGAAGGTATACAAACGTAGTTCTGTTCTATCTTATTTTTTCTACTTTTTACAGGGTCTTCCTAAAGTAGTGGGTAGTCAGAAAAATGCTCAAATGGCTAACTTTATAAATGCTAGTTTCCAACCTATTAATTAAAAAAAAAAAAGAACACTTACCAATGAATGTACTTAATTCAAAAATGGTTTCTACCAATATTATTCTCAACTCTCATGAACTCTGGTAAAATGTCCCATGTATGCTTCTTTGAAAATTTGCTGTCTCATTACTTACACCAAAATCAATCCTTAGAAAAACTAAAACAGAGAGACAGCATTGATGCTTGGTCTAGCAGTGTTGATGATATTTTAAAACTAGTAAATACTAAATTAAGAAACACACAACTAACAGTTCAAAATACTGTTGTTATATGCACCTCATCTGCAGCTTGCCTAATGATTTTCCAAATATTGAAAACCAAATGGGGTTAGTGAATTAATGGTCATTACAACACCCCTCAGCACTCCTATAAACCACGTGCCCAGCTTTACCATATTTTACACACCAAGCAAGAAAGTCAATTATTTGTGAGTTCTCTTCCCAGTTAGATCGCACCTCCTCAAAGGCAGAATCACTTTCTTTCCATTTCGCTTATCTTATAGTGCCTCATGCCTAGTTGGCTCTATGTGTTATTAATTGAAAAAAGAAAACTAAAGCAGAAACTAAGGTTGAATTGTGACTTGAAACAATGGATGAAAGTAACATAGGTGTGGAACTCTCTTTAATCTGACCCCCTTAAATTATTCTACATGCAAACGAACAGTTTTTAAATAAGTCTCCTTAGATGCAAATCACTGTCAGGTTCCATATGGCCACCAAATAAAATATTTCTGAGGCATTGTTTAAAACATCGCAGAGTAATACATTGGAAACAAGTTTTAGTCTGTTTTTAAGATGAGTACACAAAAAGATTTTTATCAAATCATTTCAGTTATTGGCCTCCTACAAATAAGAATAATGCATTGGAATTTGGGGACTCGGGAAAGGGCGGGGGTGGCAAGGGATAAAAATTACACATTGGGTACAGTACTCTGCTCGACCGATGGGTGCACCAAAATATCAGGAATCACCACTAAAGAGCTTGCTCATGTAACCAAACACCACCTATTCCACAAAAACCTATGGAAATAAAATATGAAAAATTAAAAAGAAACAGTCACGGGAATGGTTTTACACTGAACAAGCACTTTCAACAAAGACTTGGAGCTCTGAGTCCTTTTTGAGTCAAATAGCTCAGTATTTTAGGTTTTTTTTCTTTCCGGTAAATATGAATACTTTTCCTGGAAAGGGTAAGTTGTTTCGTTTCATATCTTGCATCAGTGTCTTCAGAGTTAAAAGCTGTTACTTCATCTTTTTATTGAGTGATAAGTCACTGGGGCTTTCACCAGTAGCTTTGTGCTTAAGAAAATACCTCTAAATATAATCTAGCACTACCATCAGCTTACCTAAAAAAGCACGCCTTCTATATAATTTCTCACATCTTCAAAGGAAACAAAGATACAGAAATTGGAGGGTACAGTGCTCCAAAAGATAGACTTTCCTGCCAGGCTTAATCAAACATCGTGAATTCTATAGACTTTTCTGTATCAGTAGCTTTGTAAAATAAAAATCCCTCCATAAATAGGATGATAGTGAAAAGTAGGCTGGTTCTGTGATTGCTCGGCATACAATTCATTAGATTCTAGCCTACATTCTTTCAGCATCATTTATAGCTGCAAGAAAATCCAACAGCACCTCCAACAGCAGAGATAGGAACAGTGAGCTCTGGAATTCATGTTGTGTTTATTTTTATAAGAGAACTACATTCATTTCAATGAAATTTTGACAAGAAGCAGCAGCAGTGATGAGTTCATTTCCTTGAATTCTCTTTGCCCAAACAGCCTAAGAACTTACCTTTTCACAGAAAGACATTTCCGTGACCATTTTATTACATTTTAGCTAAGAAGCAATGCTTCCCATTTCTCATACATTTGGGAGGTCAGTTTACATAAAAGCAGCTACCCTGAAGACTCGTTTTTATGATTCAACTTTTACTGTTGTTTCCAAGAGCTGACATTAGCATGCACATTTTGAAGTCATTTTAAGTATTGTCTGTTAATTAACATTTATTTTATTAATGTAAAATTTACTAAATCATTCCTTGTTAGATATTCAAAATTTTAATGTATTCAAATGACTATATAAGATGTACAGACAGCTCACATTTTAAGTGTTAGTAGCAGCTAATCTTTCAACAAAATTGCTTCAGTTCTCTAAAATTTGTTTAGAAAATTTTGCTTTAATGACATCGGATTTAGTATTGAATCTGAAAGATAATGTAAATAAAGAGATAGAAAAATAAAACACAGGCTGCAGAGACAAGAGAAGATATTTTGACCATAAGTACACAATTTCTCCACCTGAACAAACTTTGAGTCATGCAATTTGATATAAGTTGCCCCCAAGAAGAAAAGCAGTGAACAATCAACAAGTATTTTCAATAAGTGAAAAATCTGTGACCTAAAATTAGAAATATCTCAACTACTGACTAGGGTTTCAATATCCTCATATATCAATCATTGCAAGAAAATGTTTCCAGTTAGTTTTGACAAGAAATGAGTGAATATGTTCATTTTGCTATTATAACATATCTACAGTCTAAGAAATTCTGAAGCTATAATTTGGAGTAATTATTTATATTATAACCCTCTCAAGTTTATAAAAGGATTTATACCAGGGTTATTTTAAATATAGTAAACCCTGCAATGCATTAAATATTGACTCAAAGATTATTTCCTATTTTGTCATGGATCAGATACAAAGCTGATAAGAATGATTGATAATTTATCAAAAGTAAGATCTAGCAACTTGGAAAATAAGAAGTTGCGGTTCAATTTTCAATTTCATTTACAAATACTTTTCTCCCAGAGATTTATCTCTGTATAATGTGTTAGGATACACAGAATACAGAATACAATTAACTACTTAATTATACTCTGTATTTAGTAGTGTAGAAAAATTTTAGTGAACTTATTTTTATTATCTAACAACAAAGGAAATCTATGGGATATCTACTATGGGCCAGATACTAAATGGAAAGGACAGAAATACACAGGTGAATAAGACATGGATGGTATTGTTGTTGTATTCACAATTTAGTGGAAGAAATAGAAAAATGACTGGTAACTAAAGTACAATGGAAAAAGTGTTCTTTATATGGTGTTATGGAAGCACAGAACGGAAGAGGAGTCAGGGAAAAGTTGACGAAGAAACGGTTTAGAGGTGGGTCTTAAAGGAAGAACAGTTCAGTAAGTAGAAAGAAGAGGAAGGTATTTCCATCAAAGAGAACAGCAAGCGTAAAGGCATAGTGATGTTCAAAAGTATGGCGTATGTAAAGAACAGTGAGGACTTAGGATATGATGTCCTAAACAATCTTAAAGTGCAAAAGAAACAAACTGGGAAGAGATATCAAAGGAAACCAGAGCTGGACAGAAGTTAAAGTAGCAAAGATAGATTTTATTCCAAAAGTATTGCAATAGGGAAAAAGTAACAGAATTGAGCTCCATTCTGAATACAACAAGAACAAATGGGGACTTACAGCCAAAGATCGTCCCACGGATAAGTGGATAAAAAATTACAAAGAGAAAACATCAGGGGTAAAGGGGATTCTGGCTAAACCAGCTCAGAGGGATTCTTGCAGAAGGCAAGACAAGGTGTTCAGGTATTGAGGGTAAGGAATTAGGAATTTGATCAGATACCAAGGGTGGGAAAGTCTTGATAAACTGACCCAGTAGGAACCTTACTAAAACTGAACTAAGGGCTGGGCACGGTGGCTCACACCTGTAATCCCAGCATTTTGGGGGGCCAAGGCAGGAGGATCACAAGATCAGGAGTTCGAGACCAGCCTGGCCAATATGGTGGAACCCCGTCTCTACTAAAAATACAAAAATTAGCCGGGCGTGATGGTGGGTAGCCTGTAGTCCCAGCTACTCAGAAGGCTGAGGCAGGAGAAGTGCTTGAACCCGGGAGGTGGAGGTTGCAGTGAGCTGAGATCATGCCACTGCACTGCAGCCTGGCGACAGAGTGAGACTCCATCTCAAAAAAAATCACCCCAAAACCATACAAACAACAACCAAAAAACCTGAACTAAGTGACCCCAGGACAGAGTCCAAGGGTGAAGTCTTGTCAAAAAGAGGGCTCAGAGGAGCCTAACTAACTGGAGTCTTTGTCAGGGGGTTGAACGGGCTTTCCTGCTATACTAAAGGCTTTGTCCTTCATCATTTAACAACCAGGAAGCCAGGAAACCTTGAGAACAGAAAAAAAAATAAATATAATATTTAGAAATAAAAAACATAGCCGTTTACATTAAGAACTCAGTCAATAGGTTAAAAAAATAAGCGTTAAACCCAGCTGAAGACATAATTACTTGCAAGATGGGCATGAAAAAATTGCCTAATATGCAGCCTAGAGAGGTAATGAGATAGAAAAATAATAAAAGGAGTTAAGAGACAAGGAGAACAAAATATGAAAATCCAATATACATCTAGATGGAATTGCAAAGAAAGAAAATAGAAAGAAATATGGAGATGCAAACACCTGAAAAGTAATGTCTGGAAGAAGTGAGCTGCCATGCTGTGAGATGGCCTGTGGCAAAGAGCAATGGGATACCTCCAAGGGCTGAGAGTGGTCCCCATGGACAATCAGCAAGGAAGCAGGGTCCTCAAGGCCTCCAGCTGCAGGGCTCTGAATGCTGGCAACTGTGTGAGTATAGAAGAGAATCCTAAGCTCCAGAAGGCATATATCCTGGCCAACACCTGGTGGGTAGCCTTGTGAGACCCTGAGCTGAAGGTCCAGCTAAGATGTGTCTGAATTCTGACCCATGGAATATATGAGATAATAAATCAAAGGACTTACATTCATGAAAGGGAGAGCAAACTTTTCAGCTGTGGAAATAAGAGTGGTGCGATATCTATGGAGATCTCCAAGCATAGATGGATGACCACGAGTGGAGATGTTGGAGAGAACTGAAGCTTTCCATGAGAAAAACAGGACAAGAACATACTTCCAGGAACACCTTGATGTGTCTCACCAAAGTCTATGCATCTGTTTGAAAACTTTGTCATGAAAGGCAGGCTGAACTCACATAGGTTCAGCACAGCCTTCTTGGTCACATCTTGGAAAAAAAATGCCAGTGTTCAACAGGTTATCCCAAAAAACCTGGAATATGCTTAGTTGTTTATATCCTTTCCACCCTGAAAATATTCTACCCCCTCTGATAGATCTGTCAATGACTATTGAACATCTACTAGAAGTTATGTTACATGATAGTTTTCTTTCACATTAAAAGCATGATTAGAGCCATATTTATTCATGGGCATTCACCCCAGGATGTGCTGCATGTATCATGGTCAAGATACCCTAATACTCTTCTAGAAAAACAGTGCAGCTTATCCATGAAAATCAGCTTGACTAGGTAGCTAAATTATGCGCATGGTTTGTAAATTGGCTCCACACTATGCTCACTTGAAGCCAATCTGGGATCCTGTCCTAATAACTATAGAAGTGGGCCAGGGAGAGCTTCCAATATCAGAAATTGGAGAAGTGTCAATCCACATCTGGGATCTTTAGTGGGGTGTAGGATATTATTATTCAATATTACTCATTTAGATTTGCTGGCAAAGACAACACAAACAGAAGCTGCACGCACAGCAATCTAGTTAAGGGCATGGGCTATTTTTCTAAAAGGAAGAGCAATTATTGTCTATTTCAATTGTAACTCCTTGACTAGTAGAAGACATTTTAAAAATACATTGCATAATCATAAGATATACATGATTATTTATAAAATCATATAAGACACAATCACACAATAACAATCACCCATGTAACTACATCCCCAGCTAAAGAAGAAGCTGACAATTTTTTTCTCCTCTGATATATAACTGTGAGAGTCTAAAAAGTGCCTTTAGGGAAGGTTATAAGAGTCTCCAAATACAAATCTGTGTCAATTAAAAGGACAACACCTTGTGGAAACTACAGAACAAAATGTGACTGTACTGACTTGGACCCCATTTCTCTTTTTTATTTTTATATTTATTTTATTTTATTATTTTTTATTGAGACACAGTCTCGCTCTGTCACCCAGGCTGGAATGCAGTGGCACGATCTCAACTCACTGCAACTTCTGCCACTCAGGTTCAAGCGATTCTCGTGCCTCAGCCTCCTGAGTAGCTGGGACTACAGGCATTCGCCACCATGCCCAGCTAAATTTTTTGTATTTTTAGTAGAAATGGGGTTTCACCGTATTGACCAGGCTGGTCTCAAACTCCTGACCTCAAGTGATCTGCCAACTTCGGCCTCCCAAAGTGCTGTGATTATAGGTGGGAGCCACCATGCCTGGCCCCATTCCTCTTCTCTATGACAACCACCTATCTGCTGTAGTCCCCAATTCAGCTCATCTTTTAAATACCAAACTTCTGGCTACTCAATGGAATAGCCCTCTTTGCCCTTGTGCCAATGTGGGTTGCAGGTGCCTCTACTCATGCCAACCCAGCCTCCTCATCTGTCTCATGGCAGAGCCCACAGACTCACTGTCCAGCCCCTTGGTGTGGTTTCTCCCCATTCCATTTCCATCTGATTTGCTAGGCTCAGCAGTGCCAGATTGCAGCAGTAACATCGAGAGTAATGGTGAAACACTGGAAAATTCCAGAAGAAATAAATCTTGGCTCCCAAATATTTAACATAGAGTGTCTCTGATGGGTATGTATTAGTTTACTATAGCTGCTATAACAAATTACATCAAACTTGGTGAACTAAAATAACAGAAATTTATTCTGTCACAGTTCTGAAACCCAGAAGTACTAAATCAAAATGTCTGCAGAGCCATGCTCCTTTTGAAGACTCCAAGGAAGGATCTGTTTCTTGCTTCTCCTAGTTTCTGGTGGATCCAGGCATTCCTTGACTTGTGGCCGCATCACTCCCTGGTTATGTTATGTCTCCTCTTCTCCTCTTCTTCTCTTACAAAACTCCCTATGCCTCTCAGTTATAAGAATACATGTAATTGCATTTAGAGCCCACCCCTATCTCCTGGATAAGATTTTCCTCTTCAGATTCTAACCATGTCATTGATGAACATCCACAAGACTCTAGCCAGAGCTTGCAGACACATATAAACTTAGAGAAAGCTACTGGATCTCCCTCCTGGAACCTCCCAAAAAGTTCTCCACAATCTGCTACTGGAAGATTATAACCAGCAAGCTAGTCCCAGAAGTAGTGCAATATCTTATAACATTCGATAGTTCTGTTTTTCCAAGAGAATCTCATTTTACAAATACCTTTTCTGTCTGACTTGGCATTTAATGAGATAAAGATCAATCTTGGGCTTCTGCACTCAGAAAAAGAAGTCCATTTTAGCAGTGATAACATAATAATAAGAACTATTATTATTATCATTGTTACTAAGATACTCATCTATTAATTCATTGTAGATACTTACTTTTTTAATGCTGATGTTAGAAAAAGCATTGAACCTCTGGATTCCAGTTTCTGCAGCGACTAAAACCATGGAACTAAATGCTACATTACAGGAAATAGGTGATAAACTAGTTCATGAAAAAAGATAAATGGTTGAAAAATATCCACAACTAATTTAAAAACAACTAAGTCTTGTATTAAAGAACATATATAAAGCATAATATTTAGAGATAACATGAAAACTAAGAAAACATCCTAAAAGCGCCCAAAGAAAAAAGACAGGTCATCTTCAAGCAAACAAAGACAGACTGTTAGAATGCAGCTCATTAACAGTGGTAGAGGAAACAATGAATCTCAAGTGCTGAATTAAAATATTCAACCTAAAATTGAAGCTTAGCTAAATCACCATTCAGAAGCAAAGCAAAAGAAAAACATTTTTAGTTTTTTTAAAAATTACCACCACAAATGCTTATTAAAGAAATGATTGGAAGATAATTCAGAGAGAAGTTGAGAAATTTACGCTAATGAAGGAGGAGGATGCAAAAAATAATGATAAGCAGAGAAATCAGTAAGCACAAGTAAATCTCATCAAGCGTTGTCCAAAGCAGTGATCATAATTACTAACCTAAGAATAAAGAGCAGGAACAAACAAAATATTAAAAAGTGACAATTCATGTACAGCTATGTGCTAGAAATTCTTTCAAGTGCTTTAGGGAACGTGAGAAAGAGAGAGAGAGAAATGTAGTTTCATGGTTTTGAAAAGATGCAGTTCATGCTACCTCAAATATTTTAATTTTAGAAAACTGCAGAAGCAGAAAGGTCTCTTTGACCTTCCTCCACCCTTCCTCTCTGAAGCAAGTCATGAAATCTAGGAAGATTTTTCTGACCCTCCACTGAAGCAAGTTATATGACCTCAAGGGAGAGGGACCCTCTCCTCTATACCTAAAGGAAAGGGACATTCTTATTGCTGAAGGCAAAGCATTACAGAGAAGAATCTGAACAATTAGGCCTTGTATGACACATATATAATAAATATATATACACACACACAACTGTATATCAAGCCTAATATATATAAACTCTATATAGTTTATATATATAAACTTTATATATATATATAAGCTATATATATAAACTATATAGCTGGTCTTGAACTATAGTTTATATATATTAGGCTTTACATACAGTTGTGTGTATACATATATATTATATATGTATAATATGTGTGTGTGTGTATATATATATATATATGTTTTATGTAGACCCTTGATAATCATAGTATTCCTTCTCCCTCTGGAAGTCAGTTTATTTAATAATGTTCTTTACGATTTTAGACTATAGATTTGGGTCCAATTATCTCACAATTGTCC
>NW_012123820.1:39721-52271 GCF_000951035.1 Colobus angolensis palliatus
ATTATATATTATATACAAACTATATAAACTATATAGAGTTTATATAGACTACATATATAGTTACTACTAATATCCTCACTTACAGATGGTGAAACCAGGCCAAGAATGACTAAATAACTTGTTTAGGAAATATCCTCACTTGTAGATGGTGAAACCAGGCCAAAAATGACTAAATAAATTGTTTAAGAAATTACAGCTGGCAAATAGTAGACCCAGGATTTGAACGTATACTCCTGACCAGTACCCTGCCCTGCTACTATGAGTTAGTAATGTAGAAGACACATCTAAGAAAATTAACCCAAAAAAGTAGTCAATAATGACATGTAATATCAAGAAAAGTTACTGGAGTTAAAGTTTTTTTATCTTCCTGTATCACTTTGGGAGAGATTAGAGATCCTGATTAAAGCTGAGCTTTACTTAGATAAACAGGCAAAACAAACAAGATCTTTTCCATGTTGCTGACAGAAAGTGGTGTGGTATCGTTGAGAAAATTTGAAAATACACATACTCTATGACCCAACACTTCTGACCATAGATATGTGTGAGAAACCCCTGCCAATGTGAACCAGGAGATGTATATTCTAGGAAATAAGGTGTATAATCAAATAAAACTGTAAAAATTAAAAAATGTCTACTGAAAGGAGAATGGAGTCAAAGTTTTGGTATATCCAGATAATGCAATATTATACAGCTGGGAAAATAAATAAACTATAGCTACCCATAATAATCTAGATAAAATGCAGTTCATTAATACTAATATTAAGTGAGTAAGAAGTTTTATGAGACTGATATCATTTTGTTGAATTTAAAAACAATTACAATTAAATAATTTCTTATTTAGGCTAATAGATTTAGGGTAAAACCACTGAGGAAAATTCAAAGAAAGACACAATTAAGATAAGAAAATGTAATTTTAAAAAGAAGCACACAAGTCGATGAAAGCTGTCAATTTTTTTGTCTTCAGTTGTCTAGTGGGTTCATCTTCATTAAGGAACAAATCAACTGTACCATGCAAGTATAAATGATAACTGTGTCTGTCACTAATCAAGGACTATGATTTCCTGAAATTGTAGAGAAGGAGATACATATTTTTCTCATTCATCCTATGTTCCTAGCAGAGGCTCCTATAACTAGACGGATTAACAAGAGAAGAGCATACAGATTTAGTTAATGTAAGTTTTACATAGTATGGGAGCCTTCATAAGGAAATGAGGGCCTGAAGAAACAGTTGAACCTAAGTGTTTTGTATCGTAGGTTTAATTAGTCATGGAAAAATAGGATAGATCAAAAAGGGTACGTGCTAATGGTACTAAATAGCAAGAAACTCAGCGAGGTCTGTTTGTTCAGATTCTTCTCTGTGATGCTTTGTCTTCTGACATAAAGATGTTCCTTTCCTCCAGGTATAGAGAGTAGCCCTCTCACCTCAGGGTCTTATGGCCTGCTTCATTGGAAGGTCAGAAAATCCTTCCGAGGTTTCCTGACTTGCTTCAGGGCAGAAGGGTAGGGGAAGGTCAGAGAGAGCTTTCTGCTTCTACGGTTTTCTCAGATTCCTTCAGTTTAAAATATGTTGGGGTAGTGTGTCCTGAACTTCATCAAAACCATGAAACTACATTTTTTTTTTCTCCCTGGGAAATGTAGAAAGATGATAAGCCAAGAGTAGTGAGGAAAGAGAGAAACCCTCTCATATTGTTTTATATTGTTTTATACTCAGTACCTGTTTTAAGAAAAAACAAGGTAGTGAAACCAAAGATAAGCAGCCCGGCGCCAGGCCCAAAACTGGGCCTGGGCCTGCCTGGCCTAAAACTAGTAGTTAAAAATCAACTCATGACTTAGAAACCGATGTTATCCATAGATTCCCTGCAGTGTATAAAAGAACATTGTGAAACTCCCTGCTCTGTTCTGTTTCACTCTGACCACGGGTGCATGCAGCCCCTGACACGTACCCCCTGCTCGCTCAAATCAATCACGACCCTTTCATGTGAAATCTTTAGAGTTGTGAGCCCTTAAAAGGGACAGAAATTATGCACTTGGGGAGCTCGGATTTTAAGGCAGTAGCTTGCCGATGCTCCCAGCTGAATAAAGCCCTTCCTTCTACAACTCGGTGTCTCAGAGGTTTTGTCTGCGGCTCGTCCTGCTACAGTAGGTGCCATTTGTGTGGGGAAGACCCATAAACAGAATCAAAGAAATCAGAAATGAAATAATATTGTAGCTGGGTGTTATTATTTATTTTTAAATTAATTATTATTATTATTATTATTTTTGAGACAGAGTCTCACTCTGTCACCCAGGCTGGAGTGCGGTGGCACAATCTCGGTTCACTGAAACCTCCGCCTCCTGGGTTCAAGCAATTCTCCCGCCTCAGCTTCCCAGGTAGCTGGGATTACAAGCATACCCCACCACACCCGGCTAATTTTTGCATTTTTAGTAGAGATGGGGCTTCACCATATTGGCCAAGCTGGTCTCGAACTCCTGACCTCAAGCAATCTGCCCACCTTGGCATTCCAAAGTGCTAGAATTACAGGCATGAGCCACTTCACCCGGCTGGGAGCTGGGTATTAAATAACAAATTTCCTCTTTATTCCTGCAAGTCACTCTAGCGAGCACTGGTGGAAGAAAAATGAGTTTCCTGGATTCAGTTTCCAATTCTGCTATCAAATCATTCTGTGAGCACATGGAAATAAAGGGATAATTATACTTCACAGTTGTGTAGTGTCTTTCAGGCATGTACATTAACTCATAATTCTCATAATACACCTGTGAAATTACAGTGTAGTCATAGATCTTACCACTAAGTACCTAAAATATAATCAATAAAACTTAGCCAGTATTATTATATTGATGTCACTCAATGTATTTAAGTGTAAGGAAGTTACCACGCTATAATTCACTAGAGCATTTGTTCTCAAATATTATTTAGTTTAAGAATTACACAAGGGTCTTGTTAAAATGCAGAATCCCAAGACTCATCACTGGTTATTCTGATTCCTCTCTTCTGGGATTAGGTAGAGAAATTTACAACTGTAAAAACCTACCCAAACAATTCTAATGCAAATGGTCTTCAGTCAATACTATTAAAAAATACTATTTAAGAGGACCAAAGGAAATACCAAACGATAAACCAAAGAATTTTATGTAACCTCATGTAAGTGCTAATCTAAGACGTGCAAGCCAAGTTCTAGGCATCTCCCACCCATAACATTATGACCTGCTATTGACCTGAGAAAATATGGATGGACTTACCACAGGATCCAGCTCCAAATTTTCAAACTTAATCCTGAAGCTCACCCAGAGCCTCTGTTCTCTTTGGGGCAAGTTCTGAGGGATCCGTACGAGGATTCTAATTCATTCAACACTGATGACCCCTTTTTCAAAGAATTTCAAACACGAATACAGAAGATAAACTTGTTAGCAAGCATTCAAATCACATCAATCATGAAAAATGTTATAACAGCAGTAAAGTCGAAGATTAATTGGGCCATGTCTAATTTCATCTTTTGATAAATAAGAAGATTTCACAGAGAAGGCAAACCTTGAGCAAGATTCATAAGTAAATGGCAACTTTAATCTTCTAAAGTAGAAGAAAAAGAAAAGTGAAATGAGGGCAGGTGGGCTACAGGACACCCAATGCAAAGACCTCAGTATGGCAAAGATCCACAGGTGAGAAACTAGTGCGTGCTGGACCCACTTGGAAAACCCAACACTAAACTTAGACCGCTAAGATCATGCCATGTTAAGGAAAGAACTGGGCACACCTCTGGAGAGGTGCCACTCCCCTAGGACTTTGCAGAATTGGGCATAACTTTCCAGTTTGTTCAAAAATATCTATAAACTAAAATCAAAATTCATGTCCATCATTTTCATTATCATCTCACAAAAGAGTTATCTGTTACTTGTGCTAACCTGTTTTCCCTCTTTTTACTGCAGTTGTGTGTATTTTTTTTTTTTTTTAATGGTTTGGGGGAATAGCTCTACCTTATTACCACATGGTTAATTTGATATAACTTTTGATACTGACAAAATACAGGAGTGGGCAAAGCGAACCTCCATACACACTATCAAATTAATTCTGCCCGTTTTTTCCTAATGTACAAGACCCATATCCCCCGCCGACCTCTTTATCTTTAAAGTGATTATGGAGTCTAACGCGGCTCAGAGAAAGCTTCTCCTGGAGGCTGCGTCCACACGCTGTCTTCTCTTTGCGTTCTCTCACTCCTCCTCTGGGGACCCACCCGAGGAAGCCGGGGCAGTCCGTCTTGGGCCTTGCACATAGAAAAAGACACCACAAATGCAAGCTGTAGTATGATTCTGAGCTTTATTCCTTTTTTCTTGAAAGTGTTTTAGAAGGAGAGAAGCAAGATTCCTAGCATTATATTGGAGACAGTAGGAGAAACACGTTTCACATAGTTGAGAACACTAATCTCTTTTTAGTATCTCAAATTTAGGTGACATTGTTATCAATCTCCTAAAATTATTTGCTCCTTGCCTTTTAAAGCCTGAAGTAAGAGTTCCTAAGGGTTATGTAAGTTATTTCTTAAATAGCATGTTCCTGCATAATTCTTAATAGTGTTCCCTTTCAAATCCCAAAAGTGTTTCAATGTGGATGATAAATTATACAGCAATTCTAAGTATAAATGGTAACAGTAACAGCTACTATTCCTTGAGTATCTATGTACAGGGGACTATTATAAGAGTTTTGTATGTATTAAGTTCTCCCTTTTTACATCCAACAGTTTATGTAGATACTACTATTCTCACTTTACATATGAAAAACCTGAGCCACTGAGAGGTTGAGTGACTTTCCCAAGACTATACAGCTAACAAGTAGAGGAGTCTGGATTTCATCCCAGTAGTAAGGCTCTAAAGCTCATACTTCTAACTACTAATACTTCCTTTCAGCTATAAGGTGTGCACCCAATAGTGTTCATTAACTAGGGAGACATATTATTTTCTCCATTTTACAAATAAGAGCATTGAGAGAGAGAGAAATTTGGTTGCTACTTTTAGGCCAGCCTGACTTTAGAATCTGTGTTCTTGATCTCTACTCCGTATTCCTCCCTGAAATATTTCAGAAATTATAGCTCCTGAAATATTTCAGGAGCCCTTGGAAACTAGAATTTTTAGGAGATTGCACATCAGACATCAGCAGAACTTTTTTTTCACTCTTAGGATGAGTACTGGAATATCATAATGGAAGCTTCACCCTTCTGTAAGAGAGCAAACACAGTCTTGCATTTTTAACAGTTACAATTTATCGGGTTCAATGAGAAAATATAATGCTTGGTGTTAAAAGATGTGGGTTAAATTTGGACCTTAGGCAAGTTTTCTATTTTAGACCCTTTGTCTTCTCAGATATGAAAACAGAGGCAAAGCTAGGGAAATGTCACTACAGCATTATTAAAGTCTAAGAATATTTTGTGGGTTTTGTCTCTAAGAATATTAGGTTTGTCAACTAATTCATCAATACCTCAACCCAGGAACCTGGGAGCAATAGCAAGAGGAGTTAAGCTTTTTCTGCTACACTTGGTCTCTAATATGCAAACCTTCTATAGTCACACCTGGAGCTGCCATGTGCAGAACACAGCAGTGACCATCAACTGTATTTTGTGATCCATTAAGTTTACCAACTAGAGATGCAAAATATTCACACATTCCTCCAGAGTTCTGCTTGCCTACTAACACCTCCTCTTCTGCATGTTGTGAGACTAGTCATATTCAGCCAATTAATATTCAGCCAATTAGGCTAAGGAAGGTTTACTCAAACAGCTGTTGTTTAACATCTTTTCTATACTTCTCACTCTATTCCCTGCAGGGAAGAACAAACAAAAAACCAACTTCAGTGTATATAAGAAAATAAAGGCTGGGCGGTGGCTTATGCCTGTAATCCTGACACTTTGAGAGGCTGAGGTGGGCAGATCACAAGGTCATGAGATCGAGACCAGCCTGGCCAATACGGTGAAACTCAATCTCTACTAAAAATACAAAAATTAGCCAGGTGCAGTGGGGGGTGCCCACAGTCCTAGTTACTTGGGAGGCTGAGGCAGGAGAAACACTTGAACCGGGAAGGTGGAGGTTGCAGTGAGCCAAGATCTTGCCACTACACTCCAGCCTGAGCTACAGAGAGAGACTCCATCTCAAGATAAATAAATAAAGAAAACAAAGAAGAAAATAAGGAGTCATGCAGGCTGTGGGAACACAAGGAAACACATAGACACATTGTGGCTCTCCCGTTAACTCCTTAAGAGATTACCAGTTTCACTGTAGAAATACAGAGCCCCCACACCACTTCCTATGCATCCTCTCCCCAAGACAAACTTGGAAGGAAGATTCTGTTTCGTTGGGATTTTTTTTCAATTGGCAGTTAGCTTTCAATTTTAAAAACATCTTCTGGCTACTTGTAGCCATCTCTAGAAATGACAATATCAATTTAATTTTATAATAAACAGCTTCCTTATGACTAGAAAAGCAAACCAATCAGTTAAGAAGCAGTGGAGAACAGGAAAAAAAAAAAAAAGGAAAGAAAAGCAAAGAGGAAAGGTTTCTCTCTGCTTTAGGTCTATTTCCAATTATAATTCAATCAGTATTCTCATTTTTAAAAAATTCACTAAATATAAATCACCAGATTAAAGCTAGAATATGTTTATATTGCCACTAGAAAGAAGAAGAGGAAGGAAGGAAGGAAAGAAGGAAGGAAACAAGAACAAAGTAAGAGAGAGACAAAAAGAAAGAGGAACGAAAAGAAGGACTTATGTAAACTTCAAAGTGTTCAAAAATTTGAATGGAAGCAAATATATGGAAAAATATCACATGCTCATGGATTACTATTGTTAAAGGGTTCATGGTACGCAAAGAGACACCAAATTCGATGCAATCCTTATCAAAATTCTGGTGGAAGTTCTAAGTTCTTTGGGATATCTCCAAATTGCTTCCCACAGTGACTGAACTAATTTACATTCCCATGAGCAGTGTATAAGCATTCCCTTTTCTTCACAACCTCACCAGTATCTGTTATTTTTTTGACTTTTTATAATAGCCATTCTGACTGCTGTGAGATGATAAATCACTGTGGTTTTGGTTTGCAGTTCTCAGATGATGAGTGATGCTGAGTAATTTTTTTCATATGCTTGTTGGCTGCATGTATGTCTTCCTTTGAGGGGTGTCTGTTCATGTTCTTTGTCTATTTTTTTATTATTCTAAGAAAATTTTGGTGGGGGTTTGTTTTTTCTTGCAGAGTTAAGTTCCTTATAGATGCTGGATATTAGACTTTTATCAGATGCATAGTTTGCAAACACATTTTCCCATTCTGCAAGTTGTCTATTTACTCTGTTGATTGTATCTTTTGCTGTGCAGAAGCTCTTTGATTATGTTCTCCTTGTCAATTTTTTTTATGTTGCAATTGCTTTTGGAGTCTTTCTCATGAAATCTTTGCCAGAGCCTATATCCAAAATGACATTTCCTAGGTTTCCTAGGGTTTTTACAGTTTTAGGTTTTACATTTAGGTCTTTCACCCATCTTGAGTGAGTTTTTGTATATGGTGAAAGGAAAGGGTCCAATTTCATTCTTCTGCATAGGGCTAGCCAGTCTTCCTAGCATCACTTATTCTTGATACTTTTGTTCTCTCTCTCTCATTTTTTTTTCTTTTCTTCCTCTCCTTTCTTTTTTCTCTCCTTCCTTCCTTTTCTTCTTCCTCTTCCTAATGGCAATAAAAAAAATTAGAGATTTAGTCTGGTATTGAATAGGCAGTTCTTTCCCTGTTGCTTGTTACTATTGAATTTATTGACCCAGTAATCCCATTACTGGGTATATACCCAAAGGGATATAAATCATTCTACCATAAAGACACATGCATACGTATGTTCATCACAGCACTAGCAAAGACATGAACTCAACCTAGATGCCCATCACAGGAGACTGCATAAAGAAAATGTAGTACATATAAACCATGGAATACTACACAGCCATAAAAATAGAAGGAAATCATATTCTTTGCAGCAACAAGGATAGAGTTGGAGGCCATTATCCTAAGAATATTAATACAGGACAGAAAACCAAATACCACATGTTCTCACTTATAAGTAGGAGCTAAACATTAAGTAGACATGGACATTAAAAAGGGAACAGTAAACACTGTGGTCTATTGAAAGTAGAGAGTGTGAGGAGAGAGGGGATCTAAAAACTACCTATAGGGTACTATGCTGCTCATTACCTGGGTGATGAAATAATATGTACACCAAATCCCCATGACATACAATTTACCCATGTAATAAATCTTCACATGTACCCCTGAACCTAAAATAAAAAGTTGAAAGGAAAAATAAATAAATAATTAAAACAAATCCAATGGCATTTTTCACACAGTTTCAACTTCCCTTTCTTAATTATAAGAATGTTATTCCTTTAGTTAGAGGAAAACACTCTTCATATGAGAATTTTACCTCCTACTTTTAAAAAACAATGAAGGTTAGAGTAATCTTTTTGCAACTGCTATTTTTTAAGTTTCTTTAATTCAAAATAGTCAATAAACCAGAGAAGCATATTTTTGGGTAGCATATTCTTAACTCTTTCAATATAATGGAATATTATTCAGCCTTAAGAAGGAAGAAAATCCTTTCCTTCATGACAACATAGATGAACCTGGAGGATATTATGTCAAGTGAAATAAATCAAGCACAGAAAGACAATACTGCATGATCTCATTTGCATGTGTAATTTAAAAAGTGGAACTCATGGAAACAGAGCGTAGGATGGTGGTTTCCAGGAACTGGGAGGTGGGGGAAACAGGAAGATGCTGGTCAAAGGGAATGAGGTTTCAGTTATGCTGGACGAATAAGTTCTGGATATCTAATGTCCAGCGTGGTGACTATAGTTAATAGTCTTCTATTGTATACTCAAAATTAGCTAAGAGAGGAGGCCATAAATGCTCTCTCCAAAATAAAACAAAAATGCTATGTGAGGTGAAATAGATGCTCATTAACTTGATAATGATAATTGTTTTACAATACATATGTATATGAAAACAACATGCTGTATACCTTTAATATATACACTATTTATTTGTCAATTATACCTCAGTAAAGCTGGGGGTCAGGAGAGCATAGGAGAACAAATATACTGACTCAAGTTTTGTCAGACCCAGTCTGGATACTAGTTTAGTGATTACTTTGTAGATAGACATCATCTGGAATTAGGCACATTGCCTTTCTATGTTTGATAAATAAACAATATGAATCTGCTGGGTGCGGTGGCTCACACCTGTAATCCCAGCACTTTGGGAGGCTGAGGCGGGCAGATCACCTGAGGTCAGGAGTTTGAGACCAGCCTGCCAATATGCTGAAACCCAGTTTCTACTAAAAATATAAAAAATTAGCCAGGTGTGGTGGCGGCTACTCAGGAGGCTGAGGCAGGAGAATCACTTGAACCTGGGAAGCGGAGGTTGCAGTGAGCCGAGATGGTGCCATTGTACTCCAGCTTAGGCAACAAAAGCAAAAGTCTGTCTCAAAAAAAAAAAAAAAATATATATATATATATATACACACACACACACACACATATATACACACACACACATATAAATCTAAATAGGGAGATTTATTTAAAATTAATATTACATGTGTTCCTTAAGAGAATACAGCTACATATTAAGCACATTATACAAAATAGAGTTCCAACACAATTAATACGCTATTTACATGTATACTTTATTTAAAGAACTAATTCTTCCTGACACAAGGAATCAGTATGTTTACTCATTTTTCTGCTCATCTCTCCAGATGATCTGTCTTTCATCTCCTTAAATTTCACTTGTTTTGCCTTCACTCAGAGTGGAAAGAACTATTTTTATCCTTTAGGTACCTACTCATTCTGATGGAAAAGCCTCGCTTCCTGCTAGGGTCACCAGAGAGACATTCGCCTCAAGAAATCAGATGTCGGTCTCTAGAACACTTACAGTAATGCAAATAGAATCTGGTAAACCTCTGCCCTTTTAAATCCAGCAGCAGGAACCCAGCAGCTGTTCTGCACACAGTCCAGCTCAGCTGCCCACAGCACTAGTACTGCTTACCCACTTTGCTAAGAAATGAGGTACACCATGGGTTTTTTTGTTTTGCTTTTTGTAGTTCTTACTATTTTACAACAGGCATTTTATTCTTCTCAAAAACAATGAATTTATTTAAGAAAGGTAAATACATGTGTCAGGAAGAACTTTTTTTGAAATCATTTCTCTTTAAAATATAGTCCTGACCAAATTTCTCATTGCCTGGGCAGAGCAATAAACAGTAAAAATCATCACTATAAAAAGGATCAATAGACACGTACACAAGGTAGAACCATAGCCCTGGGTTGTTGTTGGTGGTGTTTTGCTGTTTTCTTTTGGAGATGAGAAGGGTAGTCAGAAATAATTTTGATGAATGTAATTTTTAAACTTTAATTTAAAATGTGAATAGGAATTTTTTCAAGTTAGAGAAAGCAATTTCAAGACAGCTTCTATGCATGCTTTCAATCAGTTCTCCAGAATTAAAGAGCATGAGAGTCCAGGTTGGAAAAAACGCACATGATAGATTAAAAGAGCTCACATCAAGACATACCATCAGACTTTCTCAGAAAGTTGGCAATAAAGAGGTACAGTGATATACCCAGAGTGAAAGAAAGAAGCTCCATACAAAGAAATACCATAAAAAAGCATCCAAATTTTAAAATATTTCAGAGATCTAGAAAAGAATTTGAGGGGAAATGATGTCTAACATAGTATTCTATACCCAGACATTTATCAATCAAATTTGATAGCAGAATTAAAATATTTCAGATATATAAAATAGATCAAGGTTTAGCCACCGTGCACCATTTCCTGGGAAACACCTGTGTATTATAAATTTTAAAACTTGATGTTTTCCTGTTGCATCAACACCCCCACAAACAGGCTCTGAGCACCCCACCCAGGAAATCAGGTGCATGTACGTGATAAGTGTTGCTCTACCACTAGTTTCTCTTTTTGAAGATATGTCACTTGCTAGGTGACAAAACAAATTTAAGAAGACTGAAATCATTTCAAGTATCTTTCCCAAAATACAATGTTAGCAAACTAAAAATCAACAACAAAAGTAAAATGGAAAAATTCACAAATACATGGAAATTGAACAATAAACTCTTGAATAGTCATTGAGTCAGGGAAGAAATCTAAAGGGAAATAAGAAAATACCTCGAGACCAACAAAAACAAAAACAATGTGCTCAAACATAGAAGGCAAAAAAAGAGCAGTTCTAAAAAGGAATTTTGTAGATATAAACATCTACAGTAAGAAAACAAAAAGATCTCAGATGAACAACCTAACAGTATAAGTAAAGGAACTAGTAAAAGAAGACCAAGCTAAGCCCAAAATTAGCAAATGGAAGAAAATAATAAAGATTAGAGCAAAAAGAAATGAAATCAAGGGTAGGAAAACAATAGAAAAGATTGATAAAATTAAAAGCTGGTTTTTGAAAACACAAACAAAATTGATAAACCCTTAGTTAAAACAATTAAGAAAAAAAGAGAGAAAATTAAATAAAATCAGAAGGAGAAGAGGAGATATTACAACCATTGCCACAGAAATAAAAAAGATCATAGGGGACTATTATCAACAATTATACACCAACAAATTCAACAACCAGAAGAAACAGACCTATTTCTAGAAACATATAATCCTCCATGACTGAGTCACATAGAAAGCTTGAGCAGACCGATAACAAATAAGGATTAAACCAGTAACCAAAAACCCTGCTAACAAAGAAAAGCCTTCAGCTAGATGGCTTCACAGGTGAATTCCACCAAAAGTTTAATGAATAATTAACACCAATCCTTCTTAAATGCTCAAAACATGAGAGAGCACACTTCTAAATGACTTTTATGAAGCCAGACTCACCCTGATAGCAATGCCAGGCAAAGGCATCACAAGAAAGGAAAACTATAGGCCAGTATCTCTGATGAACATAGGAACAAAAGTCCTGAACAAAATACAAACAAAGTAAATTTGCAAAATATTAGCAAACCAAATTCAGGACCAAATGGGATTTGTCACTTAGATGCAAGAATGATTCAACATATGTAAATCAATCAATGTGATAAAACACATTAACAGAATGCAGGATAAAAATCACATGATCATCTGAACACATGCAGAAAAAGCATTTGAAAAAATTTAACATCCTTTCAGGATAAAAAAAAAAAAAAACTCAAAAAAATTAGGTATAAAAGGAATTTTCCTCAACACAATAAAGGCCATATATGGAAGGCCCACAGACAACATCATACTCAGTGGTAGAAAACTGAAAGCTTTGCTTCTAAGATCTAGAACAAGGCAAGGATGATCACTCTTGCCAATTCTACTCAAAATAGTACTGGAAGTCCTAACCAGAACAATTAGACAAGAAGAAGAAATAAAGGGCATCCAAATCAAAATGAGGAAATAAAACTATATCTATGGATAACATGTTTTTATATAAAAAATCCTAGAGACTCACAAGAAAACCTGTTAGAACTAAATAATGAATTCAGCAAAGTTGCAGGACACAAAATCAAC
>NW_012123820.1:58646-125173 GCF_000951035.1 Colobus angolensis palliatus
GGTATGCCAATGTTATGACATTTCTAATTTAATTGGTAGATGTAGTAGGGTTATTGAACATTTATAAAATAAAGAAGACTCATGATTATATTTGGATTTTGGAAAGAGCATCCAGGTAGTGATATAAGAAGACACAAAACAAGAGTCAAATAAATCAATTATGGATCCAGTATAAACAAATAGGAGAATATTCCAAAACATATGATAGATAAAGAGTTACAACATTAATAAACCAGGAACTCTTGTATATAATGGAGGGGACCTGAAAGAGCGAACCAATAGAAATATTGGCAAAATACATAAACAGATATTTAACAAAACAAGAAATATAAGCAGTCAAGAAGAGATAATGATATATAAAAAGATTTCAACTCACTATTAATCTCAAATGTGGATGTTAAAAAAAAAATGCCATTTTTGTCCAAACAATTGGCATAAACAACAACAGCAAAAATGGACAACCTGGCATTTATGAAGGTAGGGGAAGGAGGCATTCTCAAACAGTTGCAGAAAATGTAAATTGCTAAAATTCTTCAGAAAGTCAAGCAAAAATTTTGATGCCAAGAGAGGGTTTGGTTCAGAGTGAGTTTCTCTGCTTACCTTGTTTCTGCCCTTCCCTAACTGCATTTTGCACATGGCTCTGGCACAGCAGTGCTGCAAACCTACAGTTCCCTAAGATCATTCATGGTAGTTGCTTTTGGTTAAGTGGCCTACTTTTCTAATTGCACATTTTCAGCATATGAGTTGATCAGTGTTGTTTTACAGGTAGACTTTTTGGTTGAGCTCCTTATATGCAGGGGAAGATTATCTGATACAAACTGCACTACCTGCTCTTTCAAACTGCCTGGTAGCTTGCCTTTCCCAACAAGGCACCAAGGACAAAGGTTGACTGAAATACCACTTGGAGAGGCAGTAATGTGTAGAGCTTATGAGGACGGACACTGGGGCCAAAGATTTCTGCCACTTAGTTGTGTGACCTTGGGCAATACTTAAGTTCTCTGGCCTGTTTCCTCAACTGTAAAATGGGGATATTGATAGTCATCTACATGACCGTGTTGTTGCAAGAACCACTGACACCCAATAGATGTTTTCTGTCATTTTTACTATAAATAATCTAAGATAAAAACGATATTGGCCTAAAATATGGCATAGAAAATGGAGGAGTGAGGGATTATGGAAAAGAAAGCTTAAATGGGGCCGTGGCCATTCTTGTTTTCTTTTCTTTTCTTTTCTTTTTTTTTTTTTTGAGACGGAGTCTCACTCTGTTGCCCAGGCTGGACTGCAGTGGCACAATCTCCGCTCACCGCAAGCTCCACCTCCTGGGTTCACGCCATTCTCCTGCCTCAGCCTCCCGAGTAGCTGGGACTACAGGCACCTGCCACCATGCCTGGCTAATTTTTTGTATTTTTAGTAGAGACAGGGTTTCACCGTGTTAGTCAGGACGGTCTTGAACTCCTGAACTCAGGTGATCTGCCTGCCTCTGCCTCCCAAAGGGCTGGGATTACAGGCATGAGCCACAGCGCCCAGTTGGCCATACTTGTTTTTCTTTAAGTGTAGTCTGAAAGTGTTCAGACAAAAACAAGAGCCATTTAGTTTCTAATATTTATATGTTTGTTTATAACAATTCTCAAGAAAGTATGCTTTTCTGAGAATTCAAATGCGTGATAATTCCCTCAGGAATTGAATTTTGGCAAATCTATATTTTCAGTAACCTAATGTGATCTCTTTTGTAATATTTTACAATCTTCAAAACCTTCAAGACCTTTAGTCTCACTTGTATCATGTTGCCTTTGTGATGTTCAGACTACGAGTTAATGTAGTTACTCAATTCATAAGAAGCCCATAAATCTTGCTCAGCATTCAAAAAATGACACTTTTAGCACATTTCCCTGTTTCAGGGACCAGGGGGTACAGTTTGATCCTAAATGAATAAGATGCAATACAAACTGTGTGGATTCCATCTCTGTGGATTCTCCTACTCTTGCTTCCTTCTAATATTTCATTCATTTTCAAAGTTAGAGCTGTCTTCAATTCCCCTTCAGCTCCTGCACTCTTGACTGATTTATTTTGAGTCTGCTACTTTCTGTCTTTCCCAGTGAAAGCTGTAAGACTTTGTCAAGCTGTGCTCTACTTTATTTCCCCCAAAGCCTTTCAACTGTGTATGCCGCAAGGCCTCAGGCATCAGGTGTTTCTCCTTTAGTGGAATGCCAATCTTAAAGGCATGAAAAGCATAGTATGGAACCCTTTTAACATTTGGCTTCATGACTAGATATGCCAATCTCATTGGAACAAACTTGGAATATCATTAATTAAAACCAATTTATTACCCAGTTTACTTATAATATATATGAATACTATTTGCTGCTCACTGGAGGGATAGTATATTAATCTGGACTTTTTTTTAACCTCAAATTATAGTGGCCCACTCCAGCCAACTTAAGAAACCCAGGATTCAAGGATGTTTCAAACAATACAAGGCCAGAGAATCAGGCCTTTGAAATGAACAGGATTTCTTTAACCTCTCCTTCCTTCCACCAGTTTGTATTTCTCTCTCACATTCATCAACTCTCACCTTCCTAGCCACTCAATACACCCTGATTTGTCTAATTTGTAAACACTGTGGAAAATATGGCCACCAAGGACGTATCTAATACTAAATACCCAGAGAAAGGTCACCAATGTCTCCTACCTTCCAGCTTGTGTCAAAGAGATAAGAGCTCCTGAACAAATAACCACTATCAAACAGATGTTGTACGTGATAAAAGCATTGTGGCCTAGGAGAACTATGTTAACTAAGTAGAAAGATTGTAGAAAGGGCAGAACCTAGTAAAGTGTAATTGAGAAGCCAACCAACAGGAAGGCTGTACTACTTCCTTTAAAAGAATAATAACCAATGAGGAAGATGTTGCCTTGTGTAGTGTACGGCTATTGTGTTGGCTGCCATCCTCTACTAATTAATAAAGGGAAAAAAATCAATCAGGATCTCAATGGAATGAAATAGAGAGCCCAGAAATTGAATTACATAGTCAACTGATCTTTGAAAGAGCCCAAGGCAATGCAATGGAGTAAAGACATTCTTTTCAAAAAATGGTGTTAGAACTACTGGACAAAAAAGTGCCTAGACACCAAAAAAGAAAAAAAAGTGCCTAGACACAGACCTTATACCCTTAACAAAATTTAACTCAAAAGTGGATTATAGACCTAAATGTCAAGTGCAAAACTATAAAACTCCTAAAAGATAACATAGGAGAAATCTGTATGACCTTGGTTATGGCAAAGACTTGTAAATACAGCACCAAAGATACAATTCATGAAAGAAATAATTGGTAAGTTAGACTTCATCAAAATTAAAAGTTTCTGCTCTGCAAAGTACAATATTATAAGAATGAGAAGTCAAGCCATAGACTGGGACACAATATTTACAAACGAGATATCTGATAAAGGAATGCTATTCAAAGTATATAAAAACACTTAAAATTCAACAATGAGAAAATTACACAGTTTAAAAATGAGCCCAAAACTTAGCATTTTGCCTCAGCAAAGAAGATGGAAAATAAGCAAATAAAGATATGCGCTATATCATATGTCAACAGGGGGATGCAAACTAAAATAACAGTGAGATACTACTGCACATCTATTAGAATGGCCAAAATTCAAATGCTGACACCACCAAAAGCTGACAAGGATGTAGAGCAAAAGGAATGCTCATTCATTGTTGGTGGGAATGCAAAATGGTACAGCTCAGCCTGATAACTTCCATCAGTGGCAGCTCTGCCTTTCTCTCAGGAGGAAGTCCCAGAGATGACCCATAGGCTTTCTGCCATTGCCACTCCAGTGGTACCATCTTTGCTGCCTTTGGGCTAGGGAAAAAAATAAAGGCCCTGATTGCTTTGCTGGCACCTCCAGCTTGCCACAGCCACCATTTAGTGAAGAGTCCAGTCTCTCTTTTCCTGTGAGACCCCGAGTCCCTGTTCTTCACCAAATGGGGCCTCCAGTTTGGAAATTAAACAATCTGTTCTTGAATGACTTTGGGATAAAAAATAAAATTAAAGCAGAAATCAAGAAATTATTTGAAACTAATGAGAACAAAGAAACCACATACCAGAATCTCTGGGATGCAGCTAAAGCAGTGTTAAGAGGAAAGTTGATGCTAAAAATTTTTACTAAACACCCACATCAAAAAGTGAGAAAGATCTAAAATTAACAAACTAACATCACATCTAGTGGAACTAGAAAACAAGAGTGAAGCAACTTCTAAGCTAGCAAGGAAAAGAAGTAACCAAAATCAGGACTAAGCTGAATACAATGGAGATGAGAAAAAACATACAAAAATTCAACAACACCAAAAATTGGATCTTTGAAAGCATAAATAACATTGATCAGCTGCTAGCTAGGCTAATAAAGAAAAAAGACAGAAGATCCAAAAAAACACAATCAGAAATGACAAAGGGGGCATTACCACCAACCCCACAGAAATACAAAAAACCCTCAGAGAATTATAAACACTTCTATGCAAACCAACTAGAAAATTTAGAGGAAATGTGTAAATTCCTGGAAACATACAACCTCCCACAATTGAACCAGGAAGAAACTGAAACCCTGAACATACCAACAAGTTCTGAGATTGCATTGGTAATAAAAAACTTAGCAGCCAGAAAAAGCCCTGAACCAGACAGATGCATAGCTGAATTCCACCAACACATATAGAAGAGCTGATATCAATTCTACCGAAACTATTCCAAAACATCAAGGAGGGACTCCTCCCTAACTTATGCTGTGAGACCAATGTCATTCTGATACCAAAACCTGGCAGAGACACACACAAAAAAGGAAACTTCAGGCCAGTATTCCTGATGAACATAGACACAAAAATTCTCAACAAATACTACCAAAGTGAATCCATCAGCACATCTAAAAGCTGATCCACCAAATTCAAGTAGGTTTTATTTCTGGGATCCTAGGTTGGTTCAACATATGCAAATTAATAGTGTTATTCATCACATAAAGAGAGTTAAAATCAAAAACCACATGATCATCTCAATGAACACAGAAAAGTCTTTTGATAAAATTAAACATTCCTTAGTATTAAAAATCCTCAACAAATTAGGCATCAAAGGAACATACCTCAAAATAATAAGAGCCATCTATGACAAACCCATAGTCAAAATCATACTGAATGGGAAAAAGCTCAAGCCATTCCTCTTGAGAAGTGGAGCAAGACAAGAATAACCACTGTCACTATTCCTACTCAACCTAGTGCTGGAAAACCTCACCAGAGCTATCAGGCAAGAGAAGGAAATCAAAGACATCCTAATACGAAGAAAGGAAGTCAAACTATCTTTGTTTGCAGATGATATAATTTTATAACTAGAAAACCCCACAGTCTCTGCCCAAAGACTCCTTGATCTGATAAACAACTTCAGCAAAGTTTCAGGTTACAAAATTAATGTACAAAAATTGGTAGCATTGCTATATATCAATAGTATCCAAGCTGACAGCCAAATTAGGAATGTAATCCCATTCACAATAGTCACAAACAGAATAAAATACCTAGTGATATGGTTTGGCTGTGTCCCCACCCAAATCTCATCTTGAATTATAGCTCCCACAATTTTCATGTGTCATGGGAGGGGCCCAGTGGGAGGTAATTGAATTATCGGGGTGGGTCTTTCCCATGCTGTTCTCGTGATAGTAAGTCTGACAAGATCTTAAAGATTTATTAAGAGGAGTAAGATGTGACTTGCTCCTCCTTGTCTTCCACCATGATTGTGAGGCCTCCCCAGCCACATGGAATTGTGAGTCTATTATACCTCTTTTTCTTTATAAATTACCCTGTCTTGGGTATGTCTTTATCAGCAATGTGAGAGTAAACTAATATGCCTAGGAATACAGCAAACCAGGGAGGCAAAATAGCTCTACAATAAGAATTACAAAACACTGCTGAAATAAATCAGAAATGACACAAACAAATAGAAAAACATTTCATGCTCATGGATAGGAACAATCAATATTGCTGAAATGGCCATACTGCCCAAAGCAATTTATAAATTCAATGCTCTTTGTATCAAACTACAAACAACATTCTTCACAGAACTAGAAAAAAAGAATTTTAATTTATATGGAAAGAAAGAGGAGAGTAAATAGCCAAGGCAATCCTAAGCAAAAAGAACAAAGCTAAAGGCATCACATTACCCAACTTCAAAGTATATTACAGGGCTATGGTAACCAAAACAGCGTGGTATTGGTACAAAAACAGGCATATAAACCAATAGAACAGAAGAGAGGCCAGAAATAATGCCACACACCTGTGACCATCTTAGCTTCAACAATCCTGACAAAAACAAGCAATGGGAAAAAGACTTTCTATTCAATAAATGGTGCTTGAATAATTGGTGAGCCATATACAGAAGATTGAAACTGGACCCCTTCCTTACACCATATACAGAAATCAACTCCAGATGGATTAAATACTTAAATGTAAAACCCAAAATCATAAAAATCCTGGAAGACAACCTAGAGAATACCATGCTGGACATAGGAACAAGCAAAGATTTCATGACAAAGATAACAAAGCAAGCACAAGCAAAGCAAAAATTGATAAATGGGATCTAATTAAACTTAAGAGTTTCTGCACAGCAAAATAAACTAACAACAGAGTAAACAGACAACCTACAGAATGGGGGAAAATTTTGCAAACTATGCATCTGACAAAACTCTAATATCCAGCATCTTTAAGGAACTTAAGTTTACAAGAGAAAAACAGACAACCCCATTAAAAAGTGAGCAAAGGACATGAAGATAGTTTTCAGAAGAAGACAGACACACAAACAAGCATATGAAGAAAAGCTCAATATCACTGATCATTAGAGAAATGCAAATCAAAACCTCATGAGATACCATCTCACAACACTCAGGATGGTTATTATTAAAAGATAAAAAAATAACAGATGCTGGTGAGATTGGGTAGAAAACGGAACACTTATACACTGTTGGTGGGAGTATAAATTAGTTCAACCATTGTGGAAATCAGTATGGCAATTCCTAAAAGAGCTAAAAGCAGAATCACCATTTGGCTCAGCAATACCATTACTGAATATACATCCAGAGGAATATAAATCATTCTACCGTACAGACACATGCACACAAATGTTCACTGCAGCACTATTCACAATAGCAAAGATATGCACTCAACATAAATGGCTATCTATGACAGATTAAATTAAAACGTGGTACATATACACCATGGAATAGTATGCGGCCTTACAAAATAATGAGATCATGTCTTTTGCAGAAACATGGATGGAGCTGAAGGCTTTTATCCTTAGCAAACTAGTCCAGAAACAGAAAACTGAATACTGCATGTTCTCACTTATAAGTGGGAGTTAAATGATGAGAATTCATGAAGAAAGAGAAAGAAACAACAGACACTGGAGTCTACTTGAGAAAGGAAGGTAGGATAAGGGAGAAGAGCAGCAAAGATAACTATTGCGTACTGGGCTGAATACCTGGGTGATGTAATAATCTGTACAACAAACCTCCATGACAAGAGTGGTACTAGGAAGGTTATAATAAGAGAGGAGAATATATTTTATTACTTTTACTTAGAGTTGAACCAATGTTTTTGGTTCCTAAGATCAGCAGATAACTCTTATCCTTTAAAAGTTGAGAAAGCCATATTGTTAAATATGGGGGCATGAGTTAGCAGTTCTTGCATACTTTCTCTGTAGATAAGAAGCTGCAGACTTCTCTTATTAGATCCACAATCTAATGTTTTAATTAAACTATAACTACAGTATATATGTCCCCAAATGATTTGGGGGTTTAAGGATATTAGGAGAAGGAGTGCTAGGTATATTAATATTAGGGTATTTTTCTCACATGAAAGAGGGTTTAATATTGTTGATGTGATGTGTGAAGACCCCTCATTGTGTGGTGATTAGTATGTACAGAAAGTACGGGGCTCTGATTAACATGTTAAGCCCCATAAGAATGATGGTGAGATTGGATCAAGAGAATAAGGTTATGGTTAAGAAAAGCCCCCCTACTACATTAATGGTAGGGGGTAGGGCAAGGTTGGTGAGGCTAGCTAAAAGTCATCACATGGCCATTATCGGGAGTAGTGTCTGAAGGCCTCGAGTAAGTAAGTATAGTTTGGCTCAGAACTCGTTCATAGTTCAAGTTTGCTAGGCAGAATAGTAGGGACGAAGTGAGTCCATGGGCAATTATAAGGGTGGTTGCACCTATAAAACTTCAGGGTTTGAATAAGAACAGCCACGATAACAAGAGCCATGTGGCTTACAGGGGAGTAAGCAATGAGGGATTTTAGTTCAATTTGGCGTAGAAAAATGGAGCTTGTCATAATTATTCTCGTAGGGATATTACAAGGAAACGGTAGGCTATGTATTCTGTCAAGGGGTTAAGGATTAGAGTGATCTGTGTCATTCCATAGCTGCCTAATTTTAGGAGTACTGCTGCAAGTACTATTGAGCTGGCAACGGGGGCTTCTATGTGGACTTTAGCAAGTCATAGGTGGAGTCTGTAGAGAGGCATTTTTACCGTAAATGCCATGATACATGCTAGTCATAGAAGGTTGTTAGATTAAGAGTTGTTATTTCTTGAGTAGTATATGTTGTGATTACATATTCAGTGAGCCTGAGGCATTTTGAGTACAGATAAGTGCTACAAGCAAAGGTAAGGATCCTATCAGTGTGTAAAATAAGAAGTATAAACCTGCTTTCAGGCATTCTGCTTGATTACCTCAACGAGTAATAATAATTAGGGTGGGGACTAGTGTGGCTTCAAAGATAATACAAAATATGATTAGTTCTGTGGCCGTAAATGTTATAATTAAAACTATATGTATCCCTACTAGTATTGAGATATAAAGTTTTTTTTGTGGGAACAATCCTTTGGATAGATTATATTGGCTTGCTAAAATTATAAGGGGTAGTAGCCAGGCTGTTAGGATTAGAAGGGGTGATGACAATGGATCAGAAAAAAAAAAGTTAATGAGAAGTTGAAGAGTTATCATTACATTGGTTGAAGAATAGCAGACTGATGAGACTGATAAGTAAACTGTGGAAGCTGTATTAATTCAGATTATAGAGTTATTAGAGCATCACATTATTTGGAGTAATATAATTGTTGGGATAACAATTTTTAGCATTGGAGTAAATTTAGGTTTTGTATATAATACAGGCCATAGGTGTTGGAGACTGTAACTAGTAAGGCTAAACCTACGGCAACTTCGCAGGCTGCAAAAACTAAGAGGATAATAGGTATTACGGATGCCAGCATTAAATGTGTATTTAAAATTATGAGAGTACTTATAATAAATATTGATAGTATTGGCTGGGCGCTGTGGCTCATGCTGCAATCCCAGCACTTTGGGAGACCAAGGCAGGTAAATCACTTGAGGTCAGGAGTTCAAGACCAGCCTGGCGAACATGGTGAAACACTATCCCTATTGAAAATACAAAAATTTGCCAGGCATGGTGGTGTGCGTCTGTAATCCCAGCTACTCAGGAGGCTGAGTCAGGAGAATTACTTGAACCCGGGAGGCGGAGGTTGCAGTGAGCTGAGATTGGGCCACTGCACTCCATCTCAAAAGATAGATAGATGATAGATAGATTGATAGATAGATAGATAGATAGACAGACAGATAGATAATAGATAATAGATGACAGATAGATAATAGATAGGTGATAGATAGATGACAGATAGATGATAGATAGATAGATAGGTAGATAGATAGAAAGTATTATGTCTTCTAGGCATAGTAGGGAAGTATCAAGTGGAATCGATAGACTATTACCCCTACTAAAGACATAATAAAGGCTAATGTAATATTAATATAAATAGAAGACATTTGGCAATTATGATATATCATAATCTAAAGAACCCAAATCATTTATTTTCACTTAAACTATTCACCAACTCAATTCATTCTAATTCTTTTTGGGTTCATTTGTAGGCTAGACTGAAGATTAAAATGATAATTAATATGAGAGCTGTACTAATTATTAATTTTAGGTCAGTTGTCTGAAAAGCTCATGGTAGGGGCAGTAGTAGGGCGATTTCTAGATCAAAGAGGAGAAAGGAAAAGGGGAGGCAGACAGAGGCTATCAGGTCCAAGCCACATTCATAGGGGCTGGATTTTTCTGTGTAGACGTTAAGCTGTGGGAGTCAAAATGCGATTGTTACCAGTAAGAGCGTTAGTAAGGTGTCAGCTGCTAAGGCTAATGTTAATTACTCTTTTTCGGGCAATGCTGAAGCTAATTGCTTGGAATTCAATTGTACTATGTTATCCTAAAAGAGTATGATCCTCGTCAATAGATAGAAACATATAGGAATAGTCATACTTCATCTACAAAGTGCCAGTATCAGGCTGAGGCTTCAAATCCACGATGGCGGCTAGATGTAAAATGTAACTTTAGTTGGCGGAGTAGGCAGACAGTAAGAAATGTTGATCCAATAATAATGTGAAGCCCGTGAAAACCTGTGGCTATGAAGAATGTTGAGTTGTAAACTCCATCAGAGATAGTGAATGGGACTTCAAAATATTCTGAGGCTTGTAGAGGTATAAAGTAAATGCCTAGGGCAATTGTGATAGACACTGCCTGAAGTATGTATTTTTGATTACCTTCTATTAAGCTGTGGTGAGCCCAAGTAATTGAAACCCTGGATGCAAGTAAAATACATGTATTAAGAAGAGGGACTTCTAAGGGGCTAAGGGGGAGATGCCCGTTGGAGGCCAGCATCCTCCTAATTCTGGAGTGGGGGCTAGGCTACAGTGGTAGAATGCTCAGAAGAAGCCAGCGAAAAAGAACACCTCTGAAATAATGAGTAAGATTTTTCCATATCGAAGGTCTTTTTGAATAGTTGATGTATGGTGGCCTTGGAATGTGCCTTCTTGGATAATATCACATCATCATTGATATATTGTTAGGGTATTGGTTAGTAGGCCTAAAGTTAGGAAGGTAGTTGAGTTAAAATGAAATCATGTGGCTAGGCCAGAAGTTATAAGTAGTGCTGAATGGGCTCCTGTTCGGGGTCAGGGGGCTAGAGTTACCTATGCAGTAAGCCTGAGTTTGGAGGGTCATTATGTGTTATCGTGTAAGTAGAGGCTCCCTAGGAGTGTAAAGAATAGGTCTGAATGAGGGCTATGGCGAATTTAAGGATGGTTAGTAAAACTAGAATAATAAATGTAATTGAAGCTGTGGGTAGGCTAATAGTTGACAATACTAGTGTAGCTCCTCCAATTAAATGCATTAGTAGGTGGCCAACTGTATTGTTGGCTGTTAATCGTACAGCTAGTGCTATGGGTTGGATGAATAGGCTAAGTTTCAATGATTATCAATATAGGGATAAGTGGAATAAGCATGCTTGTGGCAGGAAGGGGGATAAGGAAGCTTTAGTCTTAGAGCGGAAGCGGTGGCTACTACTCCAGCTCACAAAGGAATTGCTATTCCTAAGTTTATTGATAGTTGAGCAGTTGGTGTAAATGAATGGGAGAGAAGTCCAAGAAGATTAGTTAAACCAATAAAGAGAATCAGGGAAATTAACATAAGGAATCTGGTTTGCCCTTTGATATTATGCATTGATATTATTTGTTTCAATACAAGTTGGATTAATCACTGTTGAATAGAGGTCCGCTGGTCATTGACTGAACAGTTAGGGGTGGGAAATAAAATATAAAAATCCCAGTATTTTCTGAACTAAAATGATTACTTTCTGTTCATATCCTGACAAGGTTTTTCCCTGATACCTACATAACACTTCAGACCCCTACCCACTTTAAAGAGAGTATACTCTAGATGGTACAATTTTAAACTAATTATAGCTTCAGCTACAAATGGCTTTTTAGCTAAACCTGCAATTAGTGCAATTTTAGAAATGGTCAATCAAAAAAAAAATTAAAAACTAGACTTTCTGGGTTAAAATGCTCACTTTCTATTTATATCCTGACAAGGTTTTGACTTAATACTCACCAAACACTTCAGACCCCCTCCCTGAGCTCCAGTGTACTTTGCCTAGTTAATGTAGCTTAACTACTAAAGCAAGGCACTGAAAATGCTTAGAAGAGTTCACGTAACTCTATAAACACATAGGTTTGTTCCTGGCCTTTTTATTAATTCTTAGTAAGATTATACATGCAAGCATCCCCGCCCCAGTGAGAATGCCCTCTATATTATCCAAATCAAAAGGAGCAGGTATCGTGTGTGCATAAATGGAGTTCACGACACGTAGGTCAAACACACCCCCACTGGAAACAGCAGTGATAAAAATTAAGTGATAAACGGAAGTTGGACTCAGGGCATGTGCCTTTATCATTAGCCTCATCCCTGCAGCCATATTTATATACACAGGCCAAAAAGCTATCATTCAAACTGGCACTGGATAACAATCCAAACCCTAAAACTCTCGCTCAACTTCAAACTGGACTACTTCTCTGTAATATCCATTCCAGTGGCACTATTCGTTACATGATCCATCAGAGAGTTTTAAATGTGGTAGACACGCTCAGATCCCAACATGAACCAATTTGTCAAGTACTTACTCATTTTTCTCATTAATATATTAATTCTGGTTACTGTCAAAATTTCTAACTCTTTATCAGGTGAGAAGGCGTACGGATTATATATGGCCGAACAGATGCTAATACAGCAGCCTTTCAGGCAATTCTATATAATCGCATCGGTGATACTGGCTTTATTTTACCAAAAGCGTGAGTCCTCCTATTCTCCAACACGTGAGAATTTCAACAAATGTTTATTTTAAATCCCAACCCCAGTATGCTTCCACTAATTGGTCTTCTCACAGGGGCTGGAAAATCAGCCCAATTTGGCCTCCATCCTTGACTTCCATCAGCTACAGAAGGCCCAACACCAGTTACAGTTCTACTCCATTCTAGCACAATGGTTGAGGAAGGGGTTTTCTTACTTATCCAATTTCACCCTTTAATAGAAACAACTTAATCATTCAAACCCTCACATTATGCCTAGGAGCTATCACTACACTATTTACAGCCATCTGTGTCCTGACGCAAAAAGATATTTAAAAAATTGTAGCATTCTCCACCTCAAGTCAATTAGGCTTTATAACAGTCACAATTGGCATTGATCAACCTCACTGAGCATTTCTTAACATTTGTACCCATGCTTTCTTCAAAGCCATGCTATTTATTTGCTCTGGATCTATTATCCAAAACCTCAGTGATGAACAGGATATCTGAAAAACAGGTGGGTTATTTAAGGCCCTACCCTTCACCTCTTCCTCACTTATTATTGGCAGCCTTGCACTCACAGGAATACCTTTCCTCATAGGTTTCTGTTCCAAAGATCTCATTATCAAAACCGCAAACGTCGTATAAAAACACCTGAGCCCTTTTAATTACTCTCATTGACACCTCCCTAATAGCTGCCTACAGCACCCGAATTATTTTCTTCACACTGTTAGGACAACTTCGTTTCACAACTTCGATTATCATCAACAAAAAAAAAACCCTCCTAATTAATTCAATCAAATGCCTAACAATTGGTAGCATTTTTGCCAGATTCTTCATCTCCAGCAATATTACTCCGATATCAATTCCCCAAATAACTATGCCACTCCACCTAAAACGCGCAGCCCTTGGCGTAAGTATTTTAAGCTTTTCACTGGCAACAGAACTTAACCTCATGACTAAAAACCTTAAACTTAAGCATCCATCACAAACATTTAATTTCTCAAACATATTAGGGTTTAATCCAATCACAATACATTGTGTAACACCCCCCACACACACACTCAAATCTACACGCAAGTCAAAATCTAACCTCCCTTCTACTAGATCTAATTTGATTTAAAAAATCAATGCCAAAAACACTGCTCAAGTCCAAATTTTAGACTCCACCATTGAATCTACCCAGAAAGGCCTATTTAAACTCTACATTTTCTCTTTCCTTATTCCATCTCTCCTAACTCCATTCTTAATTATTTAATCTATTCCCCCAAGTAATCTTAATTGCAACATAAATACTAACAAACAGAAATCAACCAGCAACTACCATCAATCAACACCCATAACTATGCAAAAGAGCTACACCCATAGAATCCTCACGTAATAACCCTACTTCCTCACCCTCAAAAACTACCCAATTTTCTATATTATTAAAATCAATTACAATTTTCACCTCATCATATTCAACTATTCACCCAACCACCAACAACTCTAACAACAATTCTAATAGTAAAGCACCTGAGATACTATATTATTTATTCGAGGGAATGACAAGTCTGCTGCACCGATGATCAGGGGAACTAATCAGTTGCCAAAGCCCTCATTTGTGATTGGTATTACTATGAAGAAAATTATAACCAATGCATCAGTAAGTGACAATAACATTATAAGTCTGATAATGTCCTAGTAGAGTTCCTGTTTGACCCAGTTCTGCTCGAATTAGGAGACTTAGGGCCATTGCCATAGCATTCCTTATGCTCACTGAACGAAAGATCTTAGGCTATGTACAAATATGCAAAAGACCCAACATTGTAGGTCTGTATGGACTATTTCAGCCCTTTGCAGATGCAATAAAACTTTTTATTAAAGAACCCCTGTGACTTTTAGCATCTGCTATTCCCCATACATTATTGCTCCAACCCTAGCCTTATCTATTGCCCTCCTTATATGAATCCCTCTCTCCATACCATATCCTCTAATTAATCTTAACACAGGCCTCTTATTTATACTAGCCACATCAAGCCTAGCTGTCTACTCTATCTTATGATCAAGATGAGCATCCAGTTCAAAATATGCACTAAGTGGTACACTATGAGCAGTAACCCAAACCATTTCATATGAAGTTACCCTAGCTATTATCCTCCTATCAGTTCTGTTAATAAGTGCCTCATTCAACTTATCTATACTCAACACAAGAGTTTATTCTGACTACTCCTACCATCATGACTTCTAACCATAATACGATTTATTTCCACGCTAGCAGAAACTAACAGAGTCCCGTTTGACTTGACAGAAGGGGAATCAGAATTCGTTTCAGGCTTTAATGTGGAATATGCTGCAGGTCCATTTGCCCTATTCTTTATGCAGCATATATAAATATTATTATAATAAATGCCCTAACCACTATTATCTTCCAAGGAGCATTACATGATATTCATACACCAGAATTCTATACTATAATTTTCATCACCAAAACTTTCCTTTTAACAACTTTATTTTTATGACTTCAAGTGTCATACCCTCGATTCTGTTATGGTCAACTTGTACGTCGTCCATGAAAAATTTCCTTACCATTCACACTAGTGCTTTGCAGATGACACATCTCTATGCCTGTCCTAATATGTAGTATCCCACCTCAAACATAAGAAATATATCTGACAGAAGAGTTACTTTGATAGAGTAAATTATAGAGGTTTAAATCCTCTTATTTGTAGAATTATAGGACTCGAACCTACACCTGAGAATCCAAAATTCTCTGTGCTACCTAATACACCACATCCTACAGTAAGGTCAGCTAAATAAGCTATCGGGCCCATACCCGGAAAATGTTGGTTTTTATCCTTCCCATACTAATTAACCCTCTAACACAACTTATTATCTCTTTCACTATCTTTACAGGAACTCTCATTACAATATTAGGCTCACACTGACATCTCATCTGAATAGGCCTAGAAATAAACATACTAGCCATTATCCCAATTTTAATTAAAAAAGAAAATCCACTCCACAGAAGCAGCTACCCAATATTTCCTCACACAAGCAACTGTATCTATAATTCTCATAATAGGAATCATTTCCAATATGCTATTCTCTGGACAATGAACCATCATAAACTCAATCAATCAACTATCATCCTTGATGATAATAATGACCTTAATAATAAAATTAGAAATGTCTCCTTTTCACTTTGGATTCCAGAAGTAAGTTGAACTAAAATTCTGTCTTGGACAACCAGCTATCACCAGCCTCGATAGGTTTATCACCACTACTCATGAATCCTCTCACTATTTTGCTACATCAATGAGTGTGCTTATTTAGCTGTTCTTGAGTAGTTCATCTGGTTGTGGGGGTCTTGGCTAGAGCTCTCTCTGTGAAGTCTGTTCTGGGTAATTCATTATGCAAAGGTACAAGGGTTTGTCTTTGCTTTTTGATGCTTGGTGTGATTATGTCATCTTTCCCTTGTGGTACTATAACTATTGCACCAGAGTAAGTAACTACTATCACCTACACTTTTGTCCAGGGTAAATGATTTGGTTTAAGGAGATCTGGTAACACAGTTTAATAAAGTTGGGACTTGAGTTGCCTCAAAGTGGTCAGGTGATATGAAATATTCCAGGTGTAAGCCGGGTGCTTTAAGTTAAGCTACACTTTGGTTAGTCCAAGAGCACTTTCCAGTACGCTTACCATGTTACAACTTATCTCCTCTTTATATGTGTAGGAAAATTATTAGTAATAGTGGTCTCTAGACTAGTATTTGAGAGGGTGATGGGTGGTGTGTGCGTGCTTCATGGCCTCATTCAATCAAGCACTCTGTTCTTCATTTACCGCTAAATCCTCCTTGAACCTTTGGGTTTCATTATGGTTATTGTAAAATTTTCTGGGAAATAGAAAACGTAGTACTTTTCTTACCATTTCATAGGCAACACCTTGACCTAATGTTTTTATGTACATACTTGTGCTTACTCTAAGGCCTTTTTAGGGTTTGCTGAAGATGGCGGTATATAGGCTGAGTGGCGAGAGATGGTGAGGTATATCGGGGTTTATCGATTATAGAACAGGCTCTTCTAGAGGGATATAAAGCACTGCCAAGTCCTTTGAGTTTTAAGCTGTTGCTTGTAGTACTCTGGCGAGTAGTTTTGTTAATTTAACTATTTGGGTTTACGGCTAAGCATAGCAGGGTATCTAATCCCAGTTTGGGTCTTAGCTATATGTTTTCAGGATATTAAAGTCACTTTCAAGGCTTATGTAACAAGTCTTCACATATACCTCTGAGCCTAAATAAAAGTTTTTAAAAGTCTATTAAAAGTTAAGGTCTATATAAAAGAAAATCTTCGTTTTTTTAAAAAATATAAAATAATTTCCACTTAACTTTTATATTGTTACTAGAAGACATTAACACTTTATTAAACAGATTAAGAAAATATTTGTTGCTGCCAGTTTAAAATGGCAGACTGAAAAGATGTAGTTACCTCTTCAATGTATCACAGTTTTATTTAACTTAGGGTAAAGACATGTAATATGAGATAAATTTATAACCAAAGTACGTTTTGGAGTGGAGAGCCCATCCCTGGACCAAATATTCTGATGGCTCTTGTATAGTTAAAAGTAGAAGAAGTTATAAAGGCAGATAAACTATGCAGGCAGATGAAGACATAGGTCAGAAGCTGAATAGGAACAGACATCAGCGTTGGTGGAAACTGCTCTTTGTAGAGAATCTAGAGGAGGCTGATGCTAAGAACTAGCAGGCCCAGAGGATAGGAAATAACTAAAGAGAAGCAATCAAAGGAAATTATTTTAAAACTGTCCACATCGTGGTATCTTGGCTCCTCCCAACAGACTCTCATTGCCATGTGAATGATGCCTGACAGATCTTGCATGTTCCCTGATCATAAACCAAATAACTATCTCCTAAAGAAATTAAATCAACTGCTTGGGAATAGCAAATGTTCCAAGTGCTAGATTTTCCATCTAAAGTCACCTTGATTTTCTCTAAGGTATCCCATGGGCAGACTGTCTGCCTGTTTCTCATCTATGTACCATCTATATACATTCAAATGAAACCTGCTGATTACCAGTAACATCACACACAGATACAAACAATGCAAAACACACACACATACTTCCCTCTTAGATAAAGAGAAATGCTTGTTAGTTTGATATACAAACATATCTAAAGAGCAGCAGAGAAACTTATCCCAGCAACTTAAGTTAAGCAACACTTTTTTATTCATAAAGATGAATGGAAATCCAATTATCATGAGACATTTGGGAAAATCATTGTGTAATAAAGAGTATCAAGAAGAATAAGACAAATAACTGATCCTAAAGAAAACTCAATTAATAAAGAAATAAAACATAATACATAAATAATAAGTAATAATACATAATAAAACATAAATAACAAGGTCTTTCCTTGTTATTTTTGTTTTCTTGAGGATCAATTATTTGGCTTATTCCCCTTGAAACTTGTCTTCATGTGAAGATTTTTAAGAAATAAAACATGTATATCTTCAGTTTTCTTCTGTTCCATTTGATAAGATAATATGTCCATGCAACAAGAATAGAATGCCATGAAAAACAAATATCCATGAACGAGTTTTTGAAATGAAAAAATATGATTTCTGAAATTGAAAACTCAGCAGAAAGGTTTCCTGATAAAGAAACCTCCTAGAGGACATAGCAAAAAGACAAAGAAATAGAATATAGCAGATTTTGATTCCTAATAAATAGGAGGTTCCAAAGAAAGAACGAAGAAAATGAAGAAGCAGAAATTATATATGAGTTCTAAATTCCTAGAGTTAAAAACAGATATGAGACTTTATATTTAAAGGATCACTAAGTGCCAAGCAGAATGAAATTAAAAAGACCTGCATCTAGACATGGAGTTATCAAATCTAAAATATCTAGAATGAAGATAATTGAAAAGACCTGCACCTAGACATGGAATTATCAAATCTAAAATATCTAGGATGAAGATAATTAAAAAGATCTGTACCTAGACATGGAATTATCAAACCTAAAATATCTAGGATGAAGATAAAATATTAAGAGCTTCCAGAAAGAAAATAAAATAGCCTATAAATAATGAGTTTTGGTGTAGAAGATATTTTCAGTGCTCCTCTGTGCCACAGCCCTTTGCTGCAGATCTAATTTCAGAACATTTGAAAAGCACATTTCATGTAAAGGGACACCTCACAGATACACCATCCCAACTCAAGAGCATGCTGTCTTTCCAGTGGATAATTCTGGGTGGCATTACATGTGCTTCAAAAATCCTAGCAGACCAAAGCTCCAAGCAGTGACCTCATTATCTTTTCCTCCTTCCTTGTCTCACTACTCCCTTCCCTTAACCCTGTTTCTTAGGATATTATTTCAAACAAATGAACTTCACTTAAGTCTTTTTCTCAGGCATTAGTTTAGGGAAACATAAACCGAAATGTTGGTGCTCACATGCCTGGTGACAATGATGAAGGAATAATTACAGCTGTGACAGCCTAACAAGAGCAAAGTAAATGTTACTCCTAGAAAAAACAAAACCTAAAAATTAATGACAATTGACTTTGGGTTTAAGCAATGGGCAGATGCTGAAAGAGTTTGCAGGTGACTGATGGTGAAACCCGGAAGACCTCAAGGAGGCTGCTGGAGAGGGCTTGAAGACAGTGAGGATGTTATTAGAGGCTGTTCTACTCAGCCCAGGCTGTTATATCAAAATACCAAAGACTGGGTGGCTTAGCCACAGACCCTTCTCACAGTTCTGGAGGTTGAAAGTCTGAGATCAAGGCGCCAGCAGATTTGATTCCTGACAAAGGCCCTCTTTCTGGCTTGCAAATGACCACCTTCTCACTGTGTCCTCATGTTACCTAGTGTAATGCCTTTAAGACCTAGATCAGTTTCTATCCCACCTTAACTCTGCTTATCTTTAGGAGACAGGAGGACTAAAGTCAGAAGTTTCCCCTTGTGATTAAACCAGCTAAGACTGGTGGGATGTAAAATGGCAGGTCACCTGACCTCTGAAGAGCTTCTAACTTCATTATAATCTAATTTCCATGCTCAGTGACACTCCCACAAGCACCATGACCATTGACAATCACTATGACAACGACCAGAATAAACCACAAAATGACAAAAAGGAAGGTGGCAACTCCAGTTCCAAGTTCTCTACCCGCTCCCAGAAAATACATGAATATTCCTCTCCTCATTTTTAATGTCCAACCCTTTCATTAAATATGCCCTATACCTGCACTTCTTGACTCTCACTTTTGGTTTTGCATATTGACTTTGTGGCACTGGACAGGGAAAGATCCCATTTTAAGGTGGACCAGCTTTGTTGGTATCACTCACATGGCCTTTCCTCAATGTGTGTACCTGGAGAGAAATCCATCTTTCTTCCTCTTCTTATAAGGGAACTAATCTTATCATGCTGGTTCCACCACCATCAGCTCATCTAAATGTTATTACTTCTCAAAGGCCCCACCTCCGAAGATAGTCACATTGGAGGTTAAGGCTTTAACATATGAATTTGTGGAGGATACATACATTCAGTCCATAACAGAAGCTAGTGAAAAGAGGCACTTTTTATGTAGTGGCAGAAAATCTGGCAACACTGTCACCTTTGGCAATAAGAAAAATAGAAAGAGTACCCAGTAACGTTGGGATAGTTAGGGAGATTTGAAGGCAGAATTTCAAGCTTCATCTGGCTGATTTTAGCTGCCTATAATAAAATATAAGAAGAGAGAAATTAAACAAAGGGGAAATACTTCCATTTTTTAAAATCAGAATTTAAATGAAACATAAAAGGTCAAGCTTTCTGGGACCAAAAATAAGACTGTTTTTTAAAAATCTTCAATCTCTCCAGAAAGAGAATGTCATAGTATAAATTTTTTCAAAACAAAGATCAAATTGTGTGGAAGTGTAAGGTCCTTGATAAACTGAAGAAAGAGCTAACGTGGTATCTGAAAGATAACTTCAAACAGATAAAGGTCCTTGTATACCCTCTCTGTGACATTAAGTCTTCTAATAATATCGAAGACATTATCATAGGGAACCAAAGGTAATGAAGGGACTGTCTCAAATAGACTTATGGGTGTGGCCGTTATCTAAAGCAGGACTTTTCAACCTTGCCACTATAGACATTTTGGGTCAGATAATTCCTTGTTGGGATGACGGAGTTTTTTGTGTTGTCCTGTACCTTGTAGAATGTTTAGCAATATTCGTGAGCTCTACCCATTAGATACCAGTGGGACCATCTTCACCCAATTCTTTTTTTTTTTTTCCAGATGGAGTCTCACTCTGTCATATAGGCTGGAGTGCAGTGGCGCAATCTGGGCTCACTGTAACCCGTGCCTCCTGGGCTCAAGCGATTCTCCTGCCTCAGCCTCCTGAGTAGCTGGGATTACAGGTACCCACAACCATGCCCAGATAATTTTTGTATTTTCAGTAGAGACAGGGTTTCACCATGTTGGCCAGGCTGGTCTCGAACTCCTGAACTCAGGTGATCCACCCACCTCAGCCTCCCAAAGTGCTGGGATTACAGGTGCGAGCCACTGCGCCTGGCCTCTTCACCCAATTCTTGACAGTCAAAATTGTTTCCAGACCATCTAAATGCCTGTAGGACAAAACAATCTATATTTTAGAACCACTGGTTTAAAAAAGTGGATTGCAATTTAATACACAGAAAGTCCACAAAAACTTCAAAGGAATGATTATCAGCTTGGACTGGAAGGGAGAGAAATGGGACAAAATTAAAGAAAAAGCTCTCTCTCGATATCTAAACAGGAAGGACACTAAGAAAACTACTTAGTTGTAAACATAGGTTATTTTATGAGAAGTTCAATCTTTCCATTGAAAATGAGTCTTATGCCCATCTTAAATCTGAGCAGGATCTGTAATTGCTTTAACTAATAAAATATAATACAAGTCACATTATGCCAGGTCCTGGCCTTAAGAAACTTAGAGCTTCTGATGGCAACAGTGGGCCATTTGGGGTAACCACTGCCATCACGCTGGCCACCTCAGGGAGGGCACAGGAAGGAGTTGGACAGCCCTCGCTGCCTGCAGCCCACCACCCTGGGAGCTGCCATGATGGGGCTGGGTCAGGTTGCGTGCTGGGCCAGGTTGCGTGCCCAGAAAGGACCTGGAGTTGCCAGGAGGGTGAGGCTGCAGTTGCCCACATTGTGACTGTGGATGTGGGCCTCCCACTCCAAGAGCAGGCAGAAGCCCTGCCCCCTAGCACAGCTGCAGCCTCCCAAACCAGAGCTGCAGATCCAGGCATTCCTGCACTCCTGGGGGTCCTGGGAAGGGCCTCCTTGCCCTTGCAGGATCAGAGGTGCCTGCTCCCACTGCCTAGCCTATCCCAACTCCCAGCATTGGCTCCAGTATTGGAGAAGGGTTGGGGCTGAGCCTGGGCACTGTCACAGACCAGCCACGTGTGCCCACATTTGGAGCAGCACTGACATCCAAGTCCCCTGCTGCCTTGGCCCCCTCTGGACTTTAGGCACCAAGAAGTATGGAGGGGACATTGAGTTGGGGTTGGGGGTAGTTGGGTGATGGCCTGCAGGTACCAGCAGTCTGGGTTCTATGGATGATGTGGGAGGCAGACAGGCTCCTGGGAGAAAGGGGGTGAATCCCTAGTGAAGCCCCACCTTCAGGCCAGAAGAGACCTGAAGCCTGGAGGCCAGGATGCCAGTCCTGCAGACAAGAAGGGGAACTTATGGTGCCTTTTCCTGGGCCTGCCCATGGCTGCCCATGGACCAGTCAGCACATACTTCCTCCCCTCTGAGGTCAATAAAAGCCCCGGGCTCAGTCAGAGCAGGGTAGAGAGTGGAGAGAACAGAGAGGTGAAGGGACTGAGATGACCAGCTGCGCGGAGGAGCTACCCTCTCTACTGAGAGCTTCAGAGACCAGCAGAGGCATGAGAGCTACCAGCTGCAGAGAGGAGTTACCCTCTCCAGGGCCCCCACTCTGCTGAGAGCAGCAGACATTGATAGTAACAGGGAGGAGTTACCCTCTGCAGGTCTCCTCTGAGCTGTTCTAACACTTAATGAAGTTCCTCTTTGTCTTGTTCATCCTTCATTTGTCTGCATACCTCATTCTTTCTGGACATAGGACAAGAACTCAGGCAAAGGCACCACTAGCCACAGAGGTTTCCAGCCAGAAAAACTGACACCACAAAGATCCCATAACACTTCTACTTCCTGTCTGTCTATAAACTCATTTTTGGAACTCAACTGCCATACATGAGAAGCCTAAGACATGGACAGGCAATGTGTAGATACTCCAGTCAACAGCCTGCAGTGAACTGGAACTTGGGCATTCAGGTCATTTGAGCCTTCCAATGACTGCAATATCTATTTCTAACAGACTGTAACCATAGGAGAGATCCCAAGCAACAACCCAGCTAAGTCTAGTCAACACAGGAAACCATAATAAACAATAAATTATGTGCTGTTTTAAGCCACTAAATTTTTTAGTGCCTTGTTATCCAGAAGTAGATAGTTGGTAATCACAGAAGAAACTTCGAGTAATTTAACTGACCTTTCAGAGAGTAAGCTGTTGGTCATCACACCAGGTAAGCAGTTTAGATGAGTAAAATTCTGCCTGAAAAAGGGAGAAAATCTAGAATGAACAATTGAGACAAGAGATGATAAATATCTCTAATGGTCTTGCACAAAGTGGCAGCATTAGGGACTACAGTCTGTTCCACTAAGACTCCTGTATTAAATCTTATAAAAATTCCAGCTGGTTACTACCTTGAAGTATCAGAAACTGAGTGAACTTAATGTGGTACTGTACTAGTCTGTTCTCCCAAGAAATACTCAAGACTGGGTAGTTTACAAAGAAAAGAGGTTTAATTGACTCACAGTTCTGCTTGGCTGGGGAGGGCTCAGGAAACTTACAATCGTGGCAGAAGGCACTTCTTCACAGGGTGACAGGGGAGAGAATGAATGCCAACAGGAGAAATGCCAGATGCTTTTAAAACACTCAGATCTCATGAGAACTCCTTCACTATCAGGAGAACAGCATGGTAGTAACCACCCCCATGATTCAATTACCTCCCACCGGGCCCCTCCCATGACACATGGGGATTATGGGAATAACAATTCAAGATGAGATTTGGGTGGGGACACAGCCAAACCATGTCAGGTACATAAGCAGATATATCTACAGTGTAAGGAGTGAACCAGACACCTCTGGGGTGGGTCCTTGATCACATCCTATCAATGCACAATATGATTTCATTATCAGTTGTAGTCGACAGTTCCAAGTGGCCTCAAATTTATATAATGCTGAAAAATGTGCATCTTTTTGCATTTTGCCTCAGAGCTTTCTCCAGCATTGTAGGAACTTTCAAGTACTAACAACAAATGGCAGTGGAAGGAGAAATTTAATGCACCTAAAGAGAATCCAACAAACAATGTGGAGTGATAACTTGTGTATTAAGTACTCCAGTGTCCTATACTCCAGATGGAAAAATCTGGGAGGTAGTAGGTACAGTTCTCAGAAGATGCTGGAGGAATTGCGCCCAGTTGTCCACAGCAGCTACTTTGATAGAGCACCCTAACATTACATTTTCTTTCTTAACAACCTCACTCTCCCCACTCTCTCACTTCTGCTTCCTGGGTCTAACACCAAAATCAACTACCTATACTTAAATTTTTGCTTAGTTCCCGCTTTCTTGAGGAACCCCAATTAAGACAATGAGTTTGATATCCACACTTTCAGAGCTCTTTAAAAATGACATGGAACATAGATTTCCTTACCCAGACCAATTATCACCAGGCATACAAGAAAAATATATTTTTGGGACCTGCAAAAATTTATAAATCTTACCTCTCATGAAGATTTAGTTTAAAAAATTAAAAATTAGGGCATGCAAAAATGTATAAATCTTACCTCTCATGAAGATTTAGTTAAAAAAATTAAATATTAAATTGAGAAAATTATAAACTTTCCTGAGAAAAGAGCTCAAAATCCAGGAAACAACAGAACCAACCCAGTAGTGCAAAGGTAAAAAAAATTATGGATGTAATAGTATAGTACACCTAGCAAACATTTAGTCAGAATTAGATAGAAGGTCAGAGGACTCCATTTGAGAATGCTCTCAAAATGAAAGTAAGTGCCATGTAACATATACTATTATTATAATTAAGAAGCTCTAAGATATTTATATAAATTTATACACTTACATAATTTATATAAATTTATACATTTACATAAATCTTTTATACATTTACTTAATTAAAAGTATATATTTTCTCCTATCAAAAAGGAAAAATACAATAGGAAATTCTAGGGAAAGTGTTGAAAGTTATACTCCAGATCTGAAGTAACTAATACATGGTACAACTTATTTTAATTTATCTTACTTTTTAAAAACTATATACACTAAAATTGATCTCTTTGATGTAAAATTCCATGATTATTAAAACATGTTAATACCACTACGATCCATAGTTGAGGATACAAACAATATCCTCCACCTACAAATCTCCAGTGTGCTGCCCCTTTGTAGTTGCACCATTTCCCCAACCCTAACCTCTGGCAACCACTCATTATTTCTTTTTCTTTTTGAGACAGAGTCTCACTCTGTCACCCAACCTGGAATGCAGTGGCATGATCTCAACTCACTGCAACATCCCCATCCCGGGTTCAAGCGATTCTCCTGCCTCAGCCCCCAAGTAGCTGGGATTACAGGCACACACCACCATGCCCAGCTAATATTTGTATTTTTAGTAAAGCTGGGGTTTTGCCATGTTGGCCAGCTGGTCTTGAACTTCTGACCTCAGGTGATCTGCCTGCCTCGGCCTCCCAAAGTGCTAGGATTACACGCATGAGCCACTTCACCCAACCTCACTCATTATTTCATCTTCACTACAGTTATGCCTTTTCTAAGGTATCATATAAATATAATCATACAGTATGTAACCTTTTAAAACACCCTTCTTTAGCACAGCTTAATGCCTTAAATATTAATCCTTGTATGTATCAGTAGTTTACTACTTTTATTATTGAAGATTATTATATGAACATATCACAATATATCCACTCGTTGAAGAAATTTAGTTTATCTTATGTTTTGGCATTTATAAAAAGAGCTGCTATAAATATTGTACATGAGCTTTTATATGAACATGCTTTTATTTCTCTAGAATAAATACCTGAGTGGGATTCCTTGATCATATATTAAGTGCATATTTATATTGTGACATCTGCTCGGTTTGTGACATCTGCTTGGTTTTGTGACATCTGCTTGGTTTTCTTTTCCAGTCATTCTAATATATATTATCTCACTGTGGATTTAATTTGTATTTTTCTAATGGGGGAAATGATGGTGATCATCTTTTCATGTGCTTGTTTCCATCTGTATATGCTCTTTGGTGAAGTGATGGTTTATGTTTCAATTTTTAAAACAGGATTGGTTGTTTTATTACCTGTTGAGTTTTGAGTGGTGTTTTTATATTCTACATATAGTCCTTTGTCAGATAAGTGATTTCCCAGTATTTTTTTCGCACTTTGTAGCTTGTCCTTTATTATGACTTGATTTTGAACAAGCATTAACATATAAGAATCTGAATACATTTGATCTGTCTCTTGCAACATACTCATTCTCTTTGAAATGACATAGAACTACATGCATTTTCTGTGGGTCTAGTTATCATATTTATTCCTGTAATATATTCATATAATCATAATATTATAACAGCCTTTATTTTCCATTTTAAAAACTTAACCTATAAGCAAGGAATTTTGAATTCCCTTTTAATTGCATTCTATTAGTTATTCAATAGAATGTAAACATTACAAACAGAACAATAAAAAATAATGGTTTCATATATAAAAATAAATAAGGTTGTAGGCAGTAGATAAACAGTAGTAAAGGAGCCCTAATTTTATCCTATTACTTAGTGATGTATTTTGAAATAGTTTTAATGTTGATGAAACAAGAAATAAAAATTAAAATATTTTAGTAAATAGAATAATAAAAAATAATGTAAGTACCAAACAGAGGAGGAAGTAAAAAGATAAATTTTAGTTGGCATGAGTAAATTCCTTATCAAATGAAAATGTGAATTTAGTGTATAATTAAAGATATTGCCTAAAACACAGTGAAAAGTCATTTGGTCATATTTTAAAGTGTTCAAATTTCTATATGTATGTGTTAAATATACATACACATATTCATACTGAAATATACTTGTATATTATGAACAATTTACAGAGTGTTGTAAAATGGATAAAGAAACAAGAGTTTTGTGGGAAAAGCACAGAGAAAACATTGCAAAGAAAGTGAGAAAAAGATAGGCAGACAGAAGAGAAGAGGTACAGAGATTTGCCGTGACAGATAGAAGTGAAAAAAGGGACATAAGTGATGGAAACTGATCTTCATGGAAAAATATTGTCAATTTATGACCTTTTGGGATATTATAGCTAAAGAATTTTTAAAACATTTTGAAACACTGCAAAAATCTGGTAAATTGTTTTGAGTCTAAGAAAAAGGATGCAACTTTCTTTCAAATTCACATGTGACAGAGAAGGGATATTTTTAGTTAAATGAAAAAGGAAAAAAGAACTAACCTTTTTTGGGAAAAAAAAACAAACATTTAAGAAATAAATACTAGCTACTCTATTTGCTCACCCAGAGCATTAATTTACTCACAGAACAATAGCATAATCAAATAATCAGAAAAAAAATCTCTGTACATGCAAGACACTTGAATAGACTTTTGTGCATAATTGTTGGGATAGCAGCCTTTCTTTATTCTTTTCTTTTCTTTTTTTTTTTTTTTGAGACGGAGTCTTGCTCTGTCACCCAGGCTGGAGTGTAGTGGTGTGATCTCGGCTCACTGCAACCTCCACCTCCGGGGTTCAAGCGATTTTCCTGCCTCAGCCTCCTGAGTAGCTGGGATCACAGGCGCGTGCCACCACACCCAGCCAATTTTTGTATTTTTAGTAGAGACGGGATTTCACCATGCTGGCCAGGCTGGTGCCAAACTCCTGACCTCGTGATCCACCCACCTCGACTTCCCAAAGTGCTGGGATTACAGACGTGAGCCACTGTGCCTGGCCTGGGAGCCTTTCTAAATATGGGATCTGTGACAGCTGGCAATAAATGTCTTAGATAGATTTCTATGTTTTTAAACATTCTCCATGCTTCAGACAGGTATCTGCCTCCCAAGCTTCAACTGTCCTAATCAATGAACTGTGGGAAAAAAACAAAGATAATTGTCTTAGTCCATTTGTGCTGCTATCACAAAAATATCTGAGACTGGACAATTTGTGAAGAAGAAAAATTGTCTTCCAGTTCTGCAAGCTGGGAAGTCCAAAATCGAGGTACAGGTGTTCACTGTCTGGTAAGGAACTTTCTGCAGACTCATGTGGCGAAATGGGCAAACTGCGCCCTTACATAGTGGAAGGAAGGGCAAGATGAGCCAAACTCAGTCCCTCCAGACCTTTTGTAAGCACACTAATTTCATCCATGAGGGATTGCCTCATGATGACACCGCCTCTTAATACTGCTGCAGATAGGATTAAGTTTCAACATGAATTCTGGAGGGAATACATTCAAACTACCGCATTTTTGCCCCTAGCCCCCACCCCCAAATTCATATCCTTCTCACATACAAAATGTCTTTATTTCTTCTCAATAGCCTCAAAAGTCTCAACTTGTTCCACTATTAGCATTAAAGTCTAAGTCAAAAGTCCTATTTAAATCAGATATGGGTGAGAGTCAAGGTATGAGACATCCTGAGGCAAACTCCCCTCCAGCTGTGAACCTATGACATCAAACAATATTTTGCTTCCAAAATACAATGGTGGGACAGTCATAAGACAAACATTAAAAAGTTCCAATTAAGCCCAAGCCCAACAAGGCAGACAATATCAAATCTTGAGTTTTGAGAAGAATCTTTTGGTGGTGGCGGCAGCCCATCTGGAGCAGCTGCAGCAAGGACATCAACTGCAGCGGGGGAGGCACGGGCGGGGCTGCATCCTCTGTAGAGGACCAGGAACAGGTGATCCCAGTGAGAAACTCACACCCTACCGAGTTGGCAGCTGCCCAGCCACAGCTCCAGACCCAGGCATCCATCCCTGAGCTCTCCGGGGCCTGGGAAGTCCCCTGCCCCCACAGGCTTGGAAATGCCTGACCCCGCTACTTGGCCTCTCTTTGTTCCCAGCACTGCTCCGCAGCAGAGCAAAGTTGTGGACGTGTCCCAATAGCTAAGCCCGAGAGCTGTCACAATCTGGTCAGATGTGCATGTGCGCAGAGGAACATTAACATGCCAGCCCCCCACGGCCTCGGGTCCCTCCAGAAACTGCTTCTGAGGCTAAAACTGTGGCCACTGAAGAACATGGGAGGGAGGCCAGGGGTTGAGGGTGGTTCAGAATGGGCCTGCGGGTGTTCCTCGGTGCAGACAGCCTGGGCGCCATGAATGGCATGTTGATGGTGGCAGGAGGCAGACAGGTTCCTAGGCAGGGGAGGGTGGGTCCCCAGTGAACTGGGGAACAAATTGCCAGTTCCAGGTGAAGTCTGCCGCCGGAGTGACAACTTCCTTGATGTCTTTCAGCCAATCAAGTGGTGCTTTTTCCAGGGCCACCCATGGACCAATTAGCAAGGACTTTCTCCTGCTCATGGACCAATCAACACACACTTCCTCCATTCTGGGGACCCCGCCCCCCCATCTCCACCCCCACCGCCAGACCGGACGCTAGTTGGGAATACCTACCTGCAGATAGGGGTTAACTGCTTCAGGTCACCTCTCTTCTGAGAGCTGTCCGGTTGCCCAACAAAGCTCTTCCCAGCCTTGCTCACTCTCCAGGTGTCCGCATAACTTCATTCTTCCTTGATGCGGGATAAGAACTCAGGACCTGCCAAACAGTGGCAGTGAAAGGAGCTGTAACACTTTCCTGGCTGACTCACCGAGCTGCGGGCAGTGACACCCTCACAGACTGTGGGAGTGAAGAGTAGTGATTCTTCTGGGGGCCCAGACCTTGGTATTGCCTGAGCCAGAGCTGTGAACACTACAGCCCTCCCACCCTCTGCCAGCGCTGGGTGGTCGCCCCACACAACAGGAAGCAGAGGCAGGGCCAGGCCAGTCCAGGAGACGCGGGCTGGAGCGGGGCCCCAGGACCGAAAGAGCTGTAAAAAACAGATTGAAACACAGCCCTCTGAAACACACCCTCCCTCTCACTGCGCTGCTGCGTGCGATGAGAAGCAGAGACGAGCTGCGGCCCTTCTCTGAGCCCAGACCTCAGCCCTTCTGTGAGCCCAGACCTCGGGGCCCCTACCTTGAAATATTTCTGCTCTCAAGGCCCTAGCACTCTGGGCCTGTGATGGGAGTGGCAGCCTTAAAGATCTCCAAAATTCCTTCAGGGTCATTCTTACACTGTCTTGATGAATGGCATCTGGGTTCCTTTTATCCATACTAATTTCCGTATCACTTGGAGTAGAGTGGCCACATTCTTGATATTCTCCCCCAAAACACCCCCTTTTCATTATTCACATGGAAAGGTTTAGAATTTCCAAATCGTTAATTTCTGTTCCATTTTTGATTATACATTCCATCTTTAATTTATTTCTCTCTTCTGCATTTTACTTTATCAACAGAAGCCATGCAGCAGCCTGAACACTTTACACAGACATTTCCTCCACAAATATCCAAGTTCACTGCTCTTAAATTCTGCCTTCCACAAAACCCTAGGACTCTGACGCAATGCAGCCAAGTTCTTTGCAACTTTGTAACAAGGTTGTCCTTTCCTCTAGTTTTCAATATAATACTTGTCATTTCCGTCTAAGACCATCTCAGAATCTTTCCCTATTTCTACCTGCATTCCGATCATGACCACTTAGATACACACCAAGAAGAATGAGGGTCTCACTGCAGTGCTCCTCTTCTGAGGCTGATCATCTCCTAAAGGCTCCATCTCTTAATATTGTTGCACTGGGGATTAAGACTTAGCATGAATTTCGGAGGGAACACATACATTCAAATCATAGCAATAATTGTAATTTTATCTTGCCATTGAACCAAGTATTTGATATTTTCATTTGGACTAATAGTTGGAGAGTAAATTTGTGAAGTGATGATGAAGGGTTAGGGGAGCAGTGGGGAAAAAAAATGGCACACTATTCAAGAGCAGGTGGCACCAAAGCTTATAATCCTGAATATATGCATTTGTAAAACACAGCATTTTAGGGTCACTGTGAAACATCTGCCTGCAGCCATTTTGTTGTATTGAGTGAAAATCTGGCTTCAAATGAATAGCCTCACTAGAGGGCTACTTTACTCATTTCTCTAGTACAAGAATTTTGGCAGTTGGCAAAGTATAATCAAATTATCATGGGAAGAAACACAAAACTCCTAAATCTACTAAGGGAGAAAGCCGTGCAGTTTGAGAAGACTTCTGACCACTATCATCTATTGTTATATTATCTCATGGCAATAAATGGCTCACTGGCCTAAACATTGGCAAAATGCCTGAAATATGTGAAACAAGAGAGAGAAGAAATACAAGAATAAACTTTTGGTAAATAGAGACCCTGAATTTTTGAATTTTTTGTTGCTATTTTATTCTCCTTGAGGAGGAAGTTGACTTAGTTATATTGGTTAAGATGTATTTAATTTTCAGCTATTTTCAAGCATTTTCATTTGTTTTTAAATGTCCATAAATAACAAAATGTTATACATACTAGCACAGACTCATTCTAGTATTTTCAAACAGTTTCAAAGTTCAAGGGTTAACTGTTTTGTATTTTTCTTAATATCATTTTAGCAAATCATTGCCCCCAAGCTTTTGTCAGCTAGCTGTGATAATGAATTGCTTTACACTTTAAAACTGGCAAACCTGTTATTAGCATTTCAAAAACAGATTATAGTAGGTATTTAGATTACGTTTGTTTTTGTTTTAAAACTGCTGTATGAATCATTATAGTTAAAGACAATGACTCCCAACTAGAGAAAAGAAAAAAAACTCACATAAAGGAAAGATGTATTATGAACTAGCAGTGTTGACTTCAGTTATTTTTATCTTGCTTAATACGTAAAAACATATGACAGAATAAATCCCTCATGTGCCTAATTCTCTCCCAACCATAAAACCAAGCATTTATAGCAAATACTAAAAAAATTTAAGAAAATAAAAATTCAGAGTAACAGCATTAAATTAATGTGATGGATATTTTGCTAAACTAAATTGAAACTCTCAATATAAATGCAGTACTGACCGCTACAGTGTAAGTGGAGGTTCAGCAAACTAATGGTGATAGCAGGACGGCCTCACCACTTTTCTCTATTTAAGTGATCTTTTCCTTTGTGATAGCATCTGGCCTTTCCCTTGGTGCACATGTTGTATTTGCATTTTAAATCAGTCTCTGTTTTCCTTTTCTCAATCCACTATAAATGGGACATTACTTTCCCTCAAAGCTCTTTCTTACTATCAGGTCCCAATTTATTATGTTGCTTAATAAATTGAAATCTTAATCTATGAAAACATTTTCAATAGAAATTTATACCTATATATTTGTCTGTTAATGTTAAAAAGTCCAACATGAAAATTGTGTTAGAATGATTTTATGTTTTTGATATTAGGATCAAATGGTAGATATGCTTATAATAAAAATCCAAATATAAACATAGCAAGAGATAGTGATCATTTTAATATTGGAAAATGCCAAGGTAATTGCTAATGCTAAGACATGTTTGCCAATACACTAAAAGCTAAAAGCTATCAATTGTGTCAATTGCTTATTTCAAATAGAATCACAAAACTAACACTAAATTAATGACTATATAGGATGTGTGGACCATCTAACATTTCCTGACAACACATCTGTGAAATCTGATCTGAAAAACACTAGATTAAACCAAAAACCTTTTGGGGAAACAATGTAGTCCATGTATTACCTGGGGACATGTCAACAGTTTGAAAAAATACTACTTATAGTTTGTATTTAGTATAACATAGCAGCTCCTATCAGGTTCTAAGTGTAATTTCAAACTCTTATTCTAATTCAAGAACTCTATCTAAGTCTGAAAAGAACTTTCCCACATATGCAGAATGACTATGTTGGAGCTTAGTACAATGCATTTAAACATATTCTGCAAGGGAGTTGAACACTGTCTTTGACCTTTTGTTGATATACGATCTCACAAAGGAAATTCTACAACCAGTATAAGCTTAATATAATAGAACAAATATGTGTGAGGTATACAAAATTAGAGTTTTAGAAGAGTTATGTATACATTTAATCTCCAACATTTACTTGCTATGCAATCTTGGGCCAACACAGAAGGTAATGATAATTAAATGAGTAAAGTAATATGCAGTATAAGAGATACTCTTTAAATTCAGTTGTAAAACAATTTTAATTATTTCTTTTGATGGTATACCATGGTGATATTATAATGCTATTTATAAGTTTTCAATTTAGGAAACTAGAGCATGTGTTTTTCTGGAATGACATATCATCCATAGAGGACAAAAGAAGCCTTCTTCTGTCTTTACTGATTTCTATTTGGTTCCTCATCATATAGAATAATAGCATTTTGTACATTCTTAAAAAGAAAGATTAGTTTGCATTCACAGTATTTACCTCCAGACTCAATAAGCATTTGTTGAAAATCTTCTATGATTTATTCATTGTGATTAGTACCAAAAACTATACAAAGAGGTTGAAAAGACCCAGTTATCATGGACCTTGCAGTTTAATAGGAAGATACACGTAAATGTCCATCTAACCAGGCAGCATCTGATAAACACAACAAAATAGACAAAAGATTCTGCAGAAGAAAAGAAAAGGGAGATAATTTCCAAGTTTAGAATCCTTGGTAGCATCCATGCAAGATGTCTGTACCAAGCATTTAGTCTCTATCTTGACAAAAGTTACTTTCAATTTGTGGGGATGCAAACGCATCGTAAAATGTATTTCATTTGGAAGACATCACAAGCCCAAGAAATTGAGAAGAGTGATTTTATGTTTAGAGAACAATAAATCATTTCATATGGCATGATTTTTGTCTTCAAAAGTGTTTTGTGAAAGATATGGTTGCAAATAGCCTAGGGCCAAATGAAGGAAGAATTTGAATATTAACTTAAGAAAGTTATATAGTATACAATACATTAGTCTATAGATTTTTAAAGCGAGGAAAGCCATGATCAGACATGGAGGTGGGGCATATACAAAGACGAGAAAGACCAACAAGAAACGTTGCAGGGTCTGACTTTTTGCTGGTCTGAGAATGATAGAAAAAAATAATAGACAAAAACATAGTAAGTAGCAAGAATCTATAGAATTTCCTGATTAATGGAATATAGGGTACAGAGAGGAAAATGTATTATGTAATTTTGAAGTCTGAACCTTAGGAAATGGTGGTAGTGTTACAAAGAGAGAGAAAAAAAGATAATGGCAATGGAAAACAGAAATTAGAAATGAGGGGAAATGATGAGTAAATGGGCACTGAGAGGCATAAACAAAATTTGGTATTTATGAGATCTTTGAGAAAATTTACAAGACCTGAGGTGAAAGCAGGAATTCAGAATATAAAGAGTTTAAGAATGAAAGGAGACTATCATTTTCAGCTTAATTCATATTAGACATCAAAAACCTTCCCCATATAAAAATGTAAGTATAGTGAATACATTTTAACCATATTTTCCGATGTACATTTGGCCCTGCCAGAAAATAAGGGAAACTTTAAATCCGAAAATGAAAAAGATGTTGAAAACCACTGTAATAAATGGGCATTTACTTGTAGCAAACTTAGGTCATTTATTATCCTGTGCTACTTATTGCCTTGCTTTCTAATGATTACAAAGAGGACAAGACATTTTGCCTTGAATCCACAACGTCAACATTCCTAATTTAGACTGTAGCATAAAACACAAAAGGCTACATTCTCAGTAGTTAGGTTGATTAAAATAAAGGAAAATAATAAGGAGATATATTTGGATTGGTCTACACTCTAATTGTGTACTGTCTTTAGTCATTCGGGCTTCTATAACACAATACCATAGACTGGATGGCTTATACATTGATTTGTCTATTTTCCACCAGTACCACTCTTTCTTGATTACTATAGCTTGATAATAAGTCTTAAAGTAAGGTTGTGTCAGCCTTCCAACTTTCTCCTTCTCCTTCAACACTGTGTAGGCTATTTTGGGTCTTTTACCTTTCTATATAAATTTTAAAATCAGTTTTTCGATCTACAAAATAATTTGCTGGGATTTTTACGGGGATTGCACTCTATAAGTCAAGTTGGGAAGAATTGACATCTTGACAATATAGAGTCATGAAAATGGAATGAAAGGCAAGGACATACAACATTATCAATATTCTCACAGAAAAGCGTAGTGGTCCAATCTACCATAGATAAACTCTCCTGTGGAAGTGAAATAGATGGACTACTCTATAACAAATTTTATGAGATAAGAAAAACCTAGATAATAAAACCCAACATGGATACCAACACAAGGTTAAAGTGTATTGCAATGTCTTACAGGAAGAAAAATGCAGACATTCTAAATAAAATACTATCAAGTCAAATTCATGAAGCACAGAAATGCAAGATGGTTCATATCTAAGAACATGAATCTCTCTCCAATTATTTAGTTCTTCTTTTATTTTGTTCCTCAGAGTGTTGTAACTTTCGTCATATAGATCTTGTACATACTTTGTTAAATTTATACCTTAAAATTTCATTTTTGGGCTGCTAATGTAAGTGGTATTGTGTTTTAATTTCAAATTCCAGTTATTCATTTCTTATATATAGGAAATCAACTGAGTTTTATATATTGACTTTATATCTTACAACCTTAGTATAATTGCTTATTAGACCCAGGAGTAATTTTTTCCTTCCCAATCAGTATATCTTCTATTTTGTTTTCCTTTCATATTGTATTAGCTAGCATTTTCAGTATGCTGTTGAAAAATACTGCTTAAAGGGGACATTCTTGCCTTGTTCTTGGTTTTAGTGGGGAAGTTTCTAGTTTTTTACTGTTGAGTATGATGTTAGTTCTAATGTGTGGATATTCATTATCAAGTTAAGGAAGTTCCCTTCTATTCCTAGTTTACTGAGAGTTTTTAATCATGAATGGGTGTTGGATTTTGTTAAATGTTTCTTCTGCATCAGTTGATATGATCGTGTGGTTTCTTTTTTTCTCCTTTGGCCTTTTGATATGATGCATTATATGACTTGATATTTCTAAAGAAATGGAAGAAACTGGAAAGCAAGTTAATGTATGAAAGAAGCCAATCTGAAAAGTCTACATACTGTATTCTAAATATATGATATTCTGGAAAAGGAAAAACTATGGAGACATTACAAAAGATCAGTAAGTTGACAGGAGTTACAGAGGAAGCAGGGTTGAATAGGTGGAGAACAGAACAATTTTAATGCAATGAAACTGCTCTCTATGATATTATAATGGTGGATAATGTCATTGTTCATTTGTTCAAACATACATAATGTACAACATCAAGAGTCAATATTAACTATGGACTTTGGGTGATAATGATGTGTCCATGTAGGTTCAATGGTTGTATCAAATGTACCACTTTTTGGTGGGGGACTTTGTTAATGGTGGAGGGAGGCTATTCATGTATGTATGGGCGAAAGGGGTAAATGATAAATCTGTCTTCCTTCTTTTCAATTTTTCTGTGAACTTAAAAAGATAAAGTCTAAAGAAAGAATAATCACAAAGAAAGAAAAAGAAAAATAATAAATGGGTAGATAATGAAATTAAATAAATAATATGAAATAAACATTCAAGATATTCAATAAAGAGTTGACTTTTTGAAAATACTAATAAAGGTCGGGCATGGTGGCGCAAACCTGTAATCCCAGCACTTTGGGAGGCCAAGGCAGGCTGATCACCTGAGGTCAGCAGTTTAAGACCAGCCTGGCCCACATGGCAAAACCTTGTCTCTACTAAAAATAAAAAAATTAGCCAAGTGTGGTGGCATGTGCATGTAGTCCCAGCTACCTGGGAGGCTGAGGCAGGGGAATCACTTGAACCTGGGAGGCGGAGGTTGCAGTGAGCTGAGATTGCACCATTGCACTCCAGGCTGGGCGACAGAGACAGACTCCATCTCAAAACAAATAAATAAATAAATAAATAAAGATCAATGAATAAATAAAACAAAGCACAGCAAGATTAATAAAGAACAAACCAAAGGAAAAAATAATCATTTGAAATTTTAAAACAGGGAGAATATGTAGAGGCAGAAGAAATTTAAAAATGAGTAGAATTTTATGTCAACTTTAGGACAAAGAATATAAACAAAATGGAGAGTTTTCTAGACAAATATAACTTAATTTATTCAAAGTGGTTCAGAAATAAATTTTTAAGTCCCACATAGACCTACAATTATTAAAGTAATTAATATCATTTTTAAAATCTCATTTAAAAGAGAAAAATAATTTTGTAAGTGATTTCTATCAGACATTAAAGAAAAATGTAATTGTAATTTTTGATGATGTGTTAGTTCATTTATGCCACAGTTGCAAAAAATGTCAAATGTGTCAGTGATCTGCAACAACAAAGATTTATTTCTCATATAAATTGTGTGTCCAATCCCAATGCTAATGCACAAGGAATACCCTCAGGGACAGAGAGAGTGTAAGTCAAATAATAACAAGTAAGGACACATAATCAATATACTCACAAGGAAAAGTGGTAGTCCAATCTACCAGATGAACTCTTTCATGGAAGAGAAATAGATGAACTACTCTATAACATATTTTATGTGGTGAGAAAAACCTAGAAAGAAAATACTAACGTGAACACAGACACAAGGTTAAGTTATAGTGCAATGTCCTTCAAGAAGACACATGCAGACATTCTAAATAAAATATTATCAAGTCAAATGCAGGCAGCACAAAAATTCAGGATGGTTTATCATGACAAAATATATTAATATAATCAACAAAACTAATAGATAAAAAGTGTATCTCAGTAACAGAAAAAGACTTTCTTAAAATTCATTGTTCATTTATGATTAAAAACTCTAGGAATAGGAATAGAAAGTTCTTGAACCAGATATACCAAAAGAATAAAGAAACATTACACTTAATAATGAAATATTAGGTATAATGCTTTAAAATCAGAAACAAAACAAAGGTACTCATCAGTCTTTTTTTTTTTTTTAATTGTTTTATGGATCTAGCCAGCAAGCACAGTGCGAAATAAATAATAGGAAATTTCTAAAGCAAGAAACAAATCTGGCATTACTTGTCAGAATATGATGCTCTACATAACAAAATCAAGAGACTTAACAATTATTATAACCAATAATTTTAGCAAGATTGCTTTATAACAGACCAACAAACAAAATTAGTTTAATGTCAATACTTCAGCAACAAACTGGTCCATAAAATAAATTTTTAAAGTATTTAATTTATAATAATTTCCAAAAGTAAAAAATACCTTGAAATAAATTCAAGAAAATGGGTGTCATAATGATGCACAGCATTTAAGATTTTATTGAAAGAAATTAAAGACGTAAATAAGTAGAGACAATTGCAAAGACAGGGAAATTCAATATTGTGAAGATGGCAGTTTCCTTAAAATTAATCTATGCATTCAGCATAAACGATGTTTCACTAATGTTTTGTTCTGTTTTCACTTTTTAGAGTATAGCAAGCTCATTATACAATTAGAATGGAAAACAAATTTCTAAGAGTCATGACAGCTTTAGAGAACATGGTAAATTACATGGGTATTTAATAAGCATGTAACAGTACCTGCCACATGTGTTTGCCAGAATATGTGAAGGATTTCTACAAATCAATAAAGAAAAATAAAAATGAATCTAGTATAAAACATCAACAGATATGAACAGGCAGTAGATAGAAAAGGTAAATAAACTAGTAAGTATTAAATATGAATAGATGTTCAGTCTCAGTAGCAAAGAGGGAAGTGCAAATGAAAACTAACTTTAGATATTACTGTGAATCTCTGAAAACAGTGTTTTGATAAGAATAATAAATAAGATTTTTTTATTCCACTGGGGAAGGCAACTACTGAGAGCAATTAGCAATATCTAGCAAATCTGAAGAGTTTATTATACCTGCTACTCAGAAAGCCTATTTATAGGTATATACGGCAAAGAAATGATCATACACATTCATAAGGAGACATTTTAAAAATAGCAACAATGGAAAATTTATTAACAACTTACATGTCTATCAAAAGAACAGGTAAATAAATTTTGACATTATCATATATCAAATGTTACATGACAGTGAAAATGAATTCTTAGCAACTGCAAATTCATTATGGATAAATCACAAATATGTTAGGCAAAGACCTATATACTCAGTGATTTCATTTACATAGAATTGGAAACATTCAAAATGAGTCTATGTACTACATAGGACTACATATACATTTAGCAAAAATGTAAAGAAATAAATGAGATTGATAAATATTAAAATTGTATTAATAGTTTCCTCTACAGGACAAATTGGATTATTTTATTTCTTAGATAGTGGGAATATGCATATTCTATATATCTATCTATCCTTTATGTAATTCTACATGTCTGCAATATTTCATAATGATTTAAATAATTAATGGAAATTTGGTAAGTGTCTTTACTTGAAGTTCTAAGCGAAAAAGAAAGTGAGAACAAAATTTGTAGACCAGTGAAAACAATGGATTACTTGACCTCAAAGCCAGTTTCACTCTCACCTCTGCCTCTGCCTCTGACTAGCCTGTTTTGAAAACTTGATAACATTTTTCACCTCTTCAGGCATGTTTGAAAGGATAGCAAGATCCAAGTACAGGCAAAGGCTTTAACTTTTGATATAAGAAAATATTCTTCTAAGTTAGGAAAAAAATGACATAATTTTGATGAGTATAGTTTGAACTGCCCAGCATAGTATTTTAACTTTCTGACTAGAAAACACAATGAGACTATGCCATAAATAAATGGTTGTGTTTAAGTGTTATTTTCATTATGCTACAGTGAACTTCGTGGGTGATTATTTTTTCTCAATTTTTAGGCCTGCACTATGTACCAAGTCAATTTGTGGATTTAAGTAGCAGGTCAACTCTATCAAATGCTGCTGGAGCACTGAGTAAATTGAGGACAATGGCAACAGGAAAGCCACCTCTGACCTTGACAAAGCAATTTTTGATGGAGTGGGTAGGTGAGTTAGGCAGCAAAGCTGAAGAAGTATTGAAAAGTAAAAGGGAAGTGAATGAAAAGAGATGTTATGTGGAAGCAGTTTAGGGATGAAGAAGAAAATATCAGCTGGTAGCTGGAGAGCAATGAGGGATTCAGGGACGTTTCCTTGTTTTGTATTTAATGGAAAGTAGAAGAGGATGCTTTTATGCTGATTCAGTGGAAAGAAAAAAGTTGATGATGTTGATGTTCCACAACTGCTTCAGATTCGACACTTCCAGTATTCAATATTCCTCATCATCCCACTTCTCTCCCCTCCCTTCTATCTTTCTATCCTGCTTTCATCCCCAAATCAATGTGTAGATCCTCCACGGACAGTCTCCTAAGCCAAAAGTCACCATACACGGCCTCTTCTCTAGCATTTTCCATTTGCAGTCCATCACTAAGTGCTACAAAATTTACCTCCTAAATTAAAAACAGTCTTCTCCTATTCCCCATTCTAGTGCAAATGTCCTGATTTAGACAAGCACTCTCTCTCAGATACATACATTTTCTGGCTTCTATTTGATCTCCACCTCTAGTGATACTCTGTAAAATCCACCTTCTATGTTGTGCCAAATCACTCTCCAACGCACATGTCAATCACCTGTTTAAAATCCTCTTATGGTTTCCCAACAACCAAGCCTAATCCCTAAGCTTAAAATTTTGGGACATTCTATGAGTAGTCTTCAGCAATAGTTCCACTTATATATCCTGGCACACCCTACACTGTTTCAAATCTCCAACTAACTCTTGTCCAAAACTGCCCCCATTTGACCTTCTTGCTATTATTTAAAAATTCAGGTCAACAATCATCTCCCCCTGGAAGTTTCTGCACTCTCAATGTCATCATCCTGAACCCTTCCTCTATGCTTCTATGGTAGGCACCATCCGAAAATGATCCCACAAGATTTTCTGCCTAATTCCCAGGACTGTGAATATGATACGAATTCATTCAGATTATGGTAATTAATAGAAGTAATTTTGCAGGTGTAGTTAAGGTTACTAATTAGTTGACTGTGAGTTAATAAAAGAAGCGATTATCTAGGTGGGGCATAATCCAGTCACATGAACCCTTTAAACAGTAGAGAGTTTTCTCTTGCTGGTGGCAGAAGAGGAAGTCAGTGAGTCAAAGAATGGGAGGGATTCAAAGCATCATTGCTGACTTGGACCACATGATAAAGAACAGAGCAGGCCTCTAGAAGCTAGAGTGACCTCCAGTGGACAGCCAACAAGGAAACAGAAACCTCAGGCCTACTGTACTACCACAAGGAACTACACCCTGTGAGAAACTTGAATGAGCTGGGAAGTGGATTCTCTCCCAGACCCTCCAGATAAGAGCCCAGCGGGCTGATACCTTGATTTTTGGCCTTGTGAGACCCTACGAAGAGACTTCAATCAAGTTTGCTGAGACATATAACTTACAGAACTCCAAGATAGTACATACATGCTGCTCTAAGGTGCTAAGTTTGTGGTGATTTGTCACAAAGCAGTTGAAAACCAGTACAACTCCATAGCTTCTTAGGTTGACTCCTTTGTACTTTATGCTTATCATGGGTGCTCACTTCCCAATTAGTTTGTGAGCTTTTTAGGATAGAAAACATGTGTTAAGTGACATTTGTATTCCCAGCATTTGTGACATCTGTATTAGCACAGTACTTGGCCCAACACATTTGAGGGGGATTACTGTCAGTTGAGTCCTATGGAAAGAAAACATTGAGATAGAGTTTGGATTGGAGTACAAGGAGTTTATTGGGGGGAGGGAGGATGGAGGTAACATCTCTGAAAGATAAAAGGCAGAAGAAGCTGAATTGACCATTGAAAGCTTTTAGCCTGTAATGCTGATATAAACCCCAGAACAATGAGTCTGGGGCTCCAGAACAATGAGTACCCATGAGAGGAGTCCCATGTTGGGCAGAAATGGCCAGGTCTAGAGTATCCCCATCCTTCTTAGTAATTGGTTGGAGGCTGCCCAGGAAGATCATTGTCTTGGCTTGAAAGCTGAGGTGAAGCCTGAAGGTGCTAACAGCTGGAAGCTGTCAGCTAATTGCACTTCTTGCAGGTGAATATGCAAGTTCTTCCTGGAAGGAAAATCTAAGCAGCACACATCCACAGCCACCACTGTAAGAAACATCACTATCTCTTAGGAACATAATGTAAGCTCTATTCATCAAAGAAGAACTATGTTTTCTTCCAGAAAGAATACAATGAAGAAAAGACTCCGAAATGATAATATTATGCCTCTAAAATTTAGTTAAGAATCTCACTATTTTATAGCAAAAGTTGTAATGATTATACAAGCTTTGATATTGATGGTTGTTTTCTTCCAAAGCAGAGAATTATTAGCCAATTATAACTTCCTCAAGGTTTTGGCAAAGAAAAATATTTTTACCTCAAGGGCGTATGTTCAGCACAGTGAAAAATGTGTTTTAGTAAACACCAATGATTACTTTTAAAAGAGTTTGGTTTTCTTAGTGTCATTCAAATGAAAATTTAAAAAGAAAACCCTATTTTCTTAGATTGCTCTGTCTGAATTCATGTATCTTTGTTCTTGAGGCTGTATTTCTCATTCATTTTAACAACTCTATATGGAATTGAATAGGTGTGAATTCTGAGCAAAACTATTCAAAGCTTCCATTATCATTTCACAAGTGTCACAAATAATTATAAGTTGTTCTTTCATTTTTAAAGGAGGAGTTTGGCAATGTACTAAAGGAAGCATTATCTTCAAAGATTGCTGCCAAAACTTGTTCTTTGATGACTCTGAGAGTATTGACATCGCATCACTGGAAAATATGATAACTAAGGATACATTTTCCCCAAACCTCCTATATTGTTTTATGCATGTGAATGTAAAAATTCCCAATACAAATTGTTCCCAGAAATATAGTGTTAGACTTAATTATAACAAATGACATTTTCACAATCATGAGCCTGAATGAGACTTAATGTCTTCTGATGTCTTTAGTGATTTTGGTTTCTCGCCACCAACATCTCCCAAACCAACTTCTGGCTTGGGGTTTGGAAGAGATCCCAATTGCTATATTGAGATTTAGTTCTATCATATTGGGCTTAAATACATGACCATAAAGTTTTAGTGGCATTTTAGAAATTAACACAATTTTTAGAGGTATAACAAATCTGAGAAAATTTTACCTTTAATCTCATTTACCAGAACTCTTTCTAATTCTGGCTTCAATTCGCTGTTTCCTTACAAATCAGCAAAATAAAATATATCCATTTAAAGGAAAATGTACCAATTTTCCACATTCATTTTCAATAGTAAAGACAGAAGCCAACAGCTCTGCAAAAAGCCTATAGTCCTTCTTCTATCTGCACATTTTCCTTGTATTTTTACTCTCCACACTTGGATGACTACATTAGTCTTCTGTTGGCTCAAATTTTAACACCTCCTCATGCATGCTCACTCTCAGCTTATGATCTTATTTTATTTCATTTAGAAGAGCAAGGCCATCAGGAGTTTTTTACACGCTTCCATTTCCATATCTGCAACTTGCCTACACTTGAACCCTTATATGTACACTGCTATTCCCATTGCCATTAAATGAACTGCTTTCTCTCCCATTGCCATAGATGAACTGCCTTATCTCTTCTATAAGCCAAATCTCCCACCAATATTCTGGTTCCCTTCCCCTCTCATTTCCTTAAGGATGTAGCTTCAGCAATGCTCCTCTTTCTTTTGTCATAAATTTCACCCCCCACTAAGTCATCCACATCAATATAGAAATGTGATGTTTTAACTTCCTTTCAACAGAAACAACTTCCTAAAAGCATATAGGATATCTCTGTCTACTAGAATATAGCATATCTCTGTCTACTTTCTCTCTTCTCTTCCACATCAATCAAGCTTTTGTTTCTATTATTACACCGAAACAGCTCTGGTGAAGGGCATCAACAATCAATTATCAGTTCTCATCTTAACCTATAAACAGAATTTGTCATAGCTGATATTTTCTCAAATACCTTCTTCACCTATCTTCTAGGTCTTCTTCCTCTTTGATTCTCCTCTCATCACATTAGCTGCCTCATCTTGGTCTCATCTCAGTCTCTTGCTGTTTTCTCCCCATCTTACATATTTCTTTTTTTCTTTTTTTTTTTTGAGATGGAGTCTCACTCTGTTGCCCAGGCTGGAGTGCAGTGGCGCAATCTTGGCTCACTGCAAGCTCTGCCTCCTGGATTCATGCCATTCTCCTGCCTCAGCCTCCCAAGTAGCTGGGACTACAGGCACCCACCACCACACCTGGCTAATTTTTTGTATTTTTAGTAGAGACGGGGTTTCACCATGTTAGCCAGGATGGTCTCGATCTCCTGACCTTGTGATCTGCCCGCCTCAGCCTCCCAAAGTGGAGGGATTACAGGTATGAGTCACCACGGCTGGCCCCATCTTACATATTTCTAATGTTGGAGTACTCAAGTTCAAGTCCCGGGATAGTATTTCTTTTTCTATCTATACATTTATTAAAATATCTCAGCTACTCTCAAAGCTACAATATTATCTATATTCAGAGGATCTCCATATTGCACCTCATGTCTAGATCTCTCACAAAACTTTGGAATGTTTTGTCCAGTTGCTTACTCCCCATCTACAGTTGGATGTTTAATGAAAATTTCAAATTTGCCACGTACAAACTGAATCTTGGCCTTCTCCTTTCATGAAAATTGATCTTTTAAAACCCCCAGTTCAGTCCATGGCAAACTCATTTTTCAACCTGTAGCTAAAAGTCTTAATTTTGTTACTTCTTGTTTTCACACTCCCCATCAATCTGTCAGCAAACCCTATTGACTTAACTTCAAATATATTCAAAATCTGCAATTTTTTATGACCTCCATTGCTACCACCCTAGTGCAAAGCTACCATCATTCCTCCCTGAGTTTTTACAGCACTCTCAACTAGTTACTTGCTTCCAGCCTTGAACCTCCACAGCTTATTCTTAACCTAAGCAACATCATATTTCTTCTCTGGTCAAAACCCTAGAAGAGTTTCCCATCTCACGTGTACCATTCAGGGTTCTCCAGAAAATTGAACCAGTACGAGATGATAGATAGATAGATTTATAGATGATACAGAGAGAGAGACTTTAAGGAATTGGCTCATGTGGTTGTGGGGGCTGGTAAGTTTGAAATATAAAGGACACTCTGGTGCACTAGAAATCGGACAAAAATCAATGTGATAGTTTTGAGGCAGAATGTCCTCTCCTCCAGGAAATCTCAGTTTTTGGTCTTAAGGCCTTTTCATCCTGGAAACCCACCATACTGATATAGACAGGAGACAGGGAAATACTGGGTAGAAGACGGCAGTTCCCCAGCAAAGGCCCTGCCCCTAAGCCTGGAAACCCACAGCCCTAAATGGGAACAGGCATTCCTGTTTTCATGACTGAATGTTGCCCTTTGGGCCACCACACTTCCCTATCCTGTACCCATATAAACCCCAAACTCCAGGCTCTATGAGCAGATGAGCAGATGAACAGATGTACAGAAGAGCAGAGAGGCAGAAAAGCAGCTAAGCAGAGAAGGAGAGAAGAGAAGAGTCTGAACGTCAAGAGGAGTTCAGCTGGAGACAATAGGAGAGGAGATCAGCTGTGGGACAGCCAAACTCCAGAGGAAGATCACCTTCCCACTCCATCCCCTTTCCAGCTCCCCATCCATCCTATTAAGAGCCAACTCCATCACCCAATCAAATCTCCATATTCACCATCCTTCAAGTCCATGTGTGACCTGATTCTTCCTCGACACTGGACAAGAACCTGGGTACCAAGAGGGCACTGGTTAATACTTAAGCCGTCTGTGGAGGCAGAGCTAAAAGAACACAGTAGCATACCTACTGGGGCTCTGGGACTTGCAGACCCACATCCCTAGATGTCAGTGTAGGGCTGGACCCAAAACACACTTGCTCTGGCTCCTGTCTACATGCTCCCCCTCCTGTAAGGGGTTTGAGCAGTGGCTGCCAAAAGATGAGCAACACTTCTGTCATATATCCTGAGAGGGGAGTCAGGGAACAGGGGACTCTCTTGTTTCAATATGATCAAGGACAATCGCTTGTACTTAAAGTCAGCTGATTATAGATGTTAATCACTTCTACAGAATAACTCCACAATAGCACCTAGATTAGTGTTTGACTAAATAATTAGGTACTATAACCTACTCAAATTGACACATAAAACAAAGCATCACATCAACCAAAGCCCCAAATTTCCTTAAAATTGCCTATAAAATGCCATATAATCTAGCCCTGTGTTATGGCTGTCTCCATCTCTTTTTGTTCTTCCTTATACTCACCCTGCTTCAGTTATACTGTTCTCCTTGCAATTGCTCAAACTTACCAAGTATGTTTGTTTTTCTTTAGAAACGTTTGTTTTTCTCTCTGAAATATATTTCCCCTGAAGGCTTCAATTTGCTCAGATTTTGCTCAAAATCTCCCTTCTTCCTTTTACTACTTTATCATGCTTCATAACACTCATCACAATCTGACATGTAACATATTTACATACTTATGTGTTCGTTGTATATCTCTTTCCACTAGGATCTAAGCTTTAGGAGGGCAGGTATCTGTCTATTATGCTCACAGAGAACAGTGTCTGAAACAACATAATAATCTGCTCAATTAATGCATGCTTTTAAAGATATTACAAAGATTTCTATGCTTACACTGAAGTATTTCCAAAAAGCGTAGTCAAAGGGCATTGGATTGTAGATTTTAAAGCCTGAGCTCTAATGGCAGCTCTGCCACTCACCTTACTTCCTCTTGGGTAAGTCACTTAACTACTTCAGTTTACAGACTTCTCCAACTATGGAACAAGGTACTGAATGAGGTTCTCATCAATTTACAACTCCCATCTTGTTCCTTTTCTCTATATCTTAGTTACTTTATTTATTTTTTATTTTATTGTATTTTTTGAGACAGAGTCTCGCTCTGTCGCCCAGGCTGGAGTGCAGTGGTGTGATCTCGGCTCACTGCAAGCTCCGCCTCCCGGGTTCACACCATTCTCCTGCCTTACCCTCCCGAGTAGCTGGGACTACAAGCGTCCGCCACCACGCCTGGCTAATTTTTTTGTATTTTTAGTAGAGAGAGAGTTTCACCACGTTAGCCAGGATGGTCTCGATCTCCTGACCTTGTGATCCGCCCGCCTCAGCCTCCCAAAGTCCTGGGATTACAGGCATGAGCCACTGCACCCGGCCATCTTACTTTATTTAAATAGGACCTCACATTATATTACAAATGATATTATGGTGACATTGTAAATATATACAAGTTATAATACAGGGATATTACAAGTCAACAAGTTGGAAAACCTACACATTACCTAACTATTAAAAAGTTATTACCTAACTATTAAAGTTATAAGCTATTACCTCCTAATTGAGGAGGTATAAATGAAAACAAACATGGTGTGGGAATTTATTTATGCCAACAAATTAAGAATGTCTTTTCAGATGTTACCCAACCTCATTCCAATGTTATAAACACATGTCCATATATTACTTGTAATGCCTTGCACACTTGGAGGGCCAACTATGTATTTCAGAAGCTGAAAGGTCCATCTCTTCATAAAGACACCACTTTTTCTTCCTCCATACTTGAGAACATTCTGTTCTCTGTTAAATGTAATGTACAAAATGTTGTCATTCTGGTTTAAAGCTCTAAAATGGGGTCAAGAAACCATTCTAGGAAGACCACTTGCATGACCTGCAACCTTGTAAAGCAGTGTTGTAGGAAGAAACCAGGTTCTTGCCACATGACCACGAAAGATTAGGCTGACAGACACACAGAAGGGTGAGGAGTGGAATTTATTAGGTGAGGAGTGGGATTTATTAGGTGAAAAGGAAAAAGGAAATACAACTCAGCACAGTGAGATGGAGTCCTACTAACAGGCTGTCCCCTCAATGGATTAAATTCCAAGTTACTACCCAGGAACAGGAGAGGTCCGGCTCCTCCCCACTGCAAACGGCATGAATTTCCTAAGGCTCCACCCCATCCTCACACTGTGCAGGCTAGTTGGTGATTCTCTGGGGACCCCTTTTTACTTGGTTGTCTCAGCAGGAACTTGCCTTAAACCTTTGAAGTGGGCGAAACTGCCATGACCACAATATCCTGGAAAACAGCTGATTTTTGCCAGTGCTGCAACTCCTGAACAGTGACGACCAATGAACTATGGAGTCAGGTATTATTTTGATAATTCTTTCAAAATAACATGCGATCACTTTTAGCATTGTGTTTAAAGCTCCCATTCTCCTTCCTTTCTTTGGGACACAACTTGCCTTCTAGTTGCATCTGGTCTCCCGAATTGCGATTCCTAAGAGCCCAGTAAACACCCTGTCTTACTGTTTGCACTCTGGTCTTCTTAGTAACATCTCCTTGATGTTTATATAATCTTTTTTCATATTTTATTTCCCCCTCTTCGTGGTTCCTGAATGCTTATTATCTTTATGAAGTAAAGCAGCAGTTGCACCTTGTTTGATGGTACCCCAAAGCCCTATGAATCCAATCTACAGGGCTCTTTAGGTTTTGCCTACTTTTCTTTACAGGAAGTAATGACTAGGGCCACTAATTGGCACTTTTAACAATCTTCAGTGACCCACTTTCTATTTCTCCTCTCTCTCACTTCAAGACAGAAGTGTGAGTATTCATTGTCCATAAGACTTTAAATCCGTGTAGTGAGTACTTTACAACCCTTAACCACAATCAATATTAGAGACTTGTGTAACACTGCAGTGCATTTTCTCTTGCCCAGGAAGCTTTCATTTCCTATGAGAGGAGAAAATGATGAATCCTGTAAAATCAATATTTCAAATGTTGAGTTTCTCTAAACCTTTCAGCTCTAGGAAAAGAATCAAGTCAGTTATAACCATCATATAAATTTTTACAGGGTTTTGCTGTCTCTGGCTTAATAATAAATTAAATTTCTAAAATATCTAGGATGAAAAGACTTATAGCTAAGATTCAGAAGTTCAGCCTAGTTCTGACTGCAATCGTAGGCACAAGCAAGTTAGTGCTAATGCAGAAGAAATGCATGGAGACCAATTATAGGGAAAAATCTAAGAAAGAACATAGCCACAAAAGATTTTAATTGAAGTAAATCTCACAATAGAGAAAACAGTTACGTGGCAAGGCAAATTGAAATACTCATTGACAATGCAACTGCACTTGACAAGGGAATCTTGGCCTTTCTGGAAATTTAGACCAGTCCTTTGAACTCTGACCACTATATCTCCATAATACCATCAAAAAAAAAAAAAAAAAACAGAAAGAAAAATATTGCCTCTTTTAAGATGAAAAACATACATTGTTAATTCTAGGTTCTCAATTTTACTCTTTGAACTTACATAGAATAGTAAAACTAAGGCTCTAGATAAACAGTTTTCAATGTTGAAAACTAATTCAACATTGTTTCTAGTGCTTCAAATCCCTGAACACATTTGCAAAATATAGGCCATATTTGGATGCCTACTAAGGTCAAGCCCCTATCCTAAATGCATTATATATGTTATCTCAATTAAACATCACAGAAAAACTGCAGTAGGTGTTATGATTCACATTTTATGGATTAGAAAACTAAGGTTCAGAAAGGTTAAGACAATTTACACGAGGCTATGCAGTTAGTGAGAAAACTCAAATGTAATTCTGGTCTATCAGATTCCACAGCTAATGTTCTTTATCTTCATTATTTGTAATTTTTATGGATACTTAATAGTTGTACATAAAATGGGGTGCATGTGATATTTTGATACAAGTATACAATGGTATACAATGGATAATGATCAAATCTGGGTAACTGGTTTATCCATCACCTCAAAAACCTACCATTTCTTTGTGTTGGGAATATTCCAAATCTTTGTTACCGAAATGAACTGACATCCACTTGCCTGGTGCAGTAAAGCCAAACATACAACACCAAAGTTTTACAGCAGGAGAAAGGAAAGTATTTATTTTCAGGCAAACAGAATCAGCCAGGTCATGCTTAAGACTTGACTTCCCTGATGGCTTACATGTAAGGACTTTTAAAGGTGGGGAGGCAGAGGTTACAGGCAAAGTCAGAAATCAATACCTGGAGGCTATACATTGGATTGTCCTAAAAAAGCAGGATATGTTGAAGTGGGGACCTATGGGTCATAGGTAGATTCAAAGACTTTCTGATTTGCAGTTGATTAAGATTAAAAATTTTGGGTCAGCAGAAAGAAATGTTAGGTCTGGCCTGTGGGTATGACTTCCTTTAGGCCCCTAAGGAAGAAATTTAAAACAAAGAGCAGTGGTCGAGACTTCAGTTCTTACTTCCCCCTTATCTGAGTTCTACATACCAGTGGATCCATCTGGTGGGATCTGGGTTTCTGAGAAACAACTCAGGGACATATATTAAGATGTTATCTTTAGTTTCTATAGGGAACCAAACATCTAGTGAGTCTAATTTCCATGGCTATTGTTTCTTAAAACAGAACAAAAGCTACTATTACCTTCTTGTTTATCAGGTTGATCATTTACTTCTCAAGGCTAGCTAGGTGCCTGAAATGTCCCTTGAAGAAACTTAATATTTTCCTTTATTTTTATGCTTCAGTGGGGGTAGCAGCAGGCCCATGTGAGGCGTCCTTGTCCCATCTCATCTTTGTTTCTAGATATTTCAAAATATACAATAAATTATTGCTAACTATAATTGTCCAATTGTGCTACCAAAGACTAGATCTTATTCTTCATATCTAATTGTATTTTTGTACTCATTATCCAATCCCAAAGTGTCCATCAATGGATGAATGGATAGAGAAAATGTGGTGCGCATACACAATAAAATATTATTCAGCCATAAAAAAAGAATGTAATCCTGGCATTTGCAGCAACATGGATAGAACTGGAGGACATTATGTTAGGTGAACTGTCAGGCATGGAAAGACAAATATCACATGTTCTCACTCATATGTGGGAGCTAAAAAACAATCGATCTCATGGAGGTAGTAAATAGAATGGTAGTTGATGTCCTTTCTATTGAGCAGCATAAAAATGAGTTGCAATTGAGACTGAGTTAGAGGAAGCTTTTTTTTTTTTTTTTAACTCCAGAGATTTGTAAATCAACCAGCTAGGATTGCACCTGACAAAACAGTCTCTGGACTGGTTTCCCAGATCACAAGGAAGCAGGGCCTAGGACCCCAGCAGAAGAGCCCAGCAAGATGGTCAAAGGAAACCTTTCTAGGCCTAGATGTTCAGGGACAAGATTGGTGAGGAAGAAGCAAATCATTAACAGTGACCATGTGATCACTAAAATAAGTGTCATTTGCTCTATGGATGTGTGTTTCGATATTTTGCATCCAGTTTATTGATAATGTAATAAGGAAACTAAAACATGCACAGTACTTCAGAGTCCACATCATGCTTTATGACTGACTACCTCTCTATATACCCACAACAATCCTGGGGTCAGGTATGATGTACTTTTAGAATTTTTAAAGAATATGACATACTTTTAGAATCACTATCAGTTTGGGGCAGCCTACTGTATACTAACTACTCTACCAGGAGTTCATACATTACCAAATTATATACTCACAACATCCTTTAGGCAGGAAGAAACTTAGGTATGATTTTACTGTCCCCCAAATCAAGAAGCTAGTAAGGTAAAATCAAAGCAAAAATAAGTAAGTAAGTAAGTAAGTAAGTGAGTAAGTAAGTAAATAAATAAGGGGAAGAAACAGTGGCTTCATTTTAATTAAAAAAAGAAAAGCGATTTGCTATATGAAGGCAACTCAGTATAATCTCCCAGCACCCCATTTCAGTCACATTGCTGTCCTTAAGAATCTTCCACATAGAATTTCTGGGCTCCCATTGAGCAGAAAAGGCTCAAATTGAAGCCTGACTCCACATCTAGAATTAAAACTCAATCAATTGCATTTGTATTTGTTTTATATATTACTATAACATATTACCCAAAACAATACAAATGTATTATTTTACCTTTCCAGAAGTCATTGACACAGGGCTTACTAGGTATAAAATCAAGGTGTTGGCAGGGCTGCATTCCTTTTGGGGGCTCTGGAAGAGAATCAGTTTCTTTTCATTTTTTCGTTTCTAGAGGCTGCCTGCATTCCTTGGCTCCTGGGCCCTTCCCCCATTTTCAAAGGCATCAGAGTAGCATCACTGAATCCGTCTCTGACTGTGACCTCCTCTTGTGCTGGTATTTTCTTTTTGTAAGGATTCTTGTGTTTACATTAGGCCCACCCATGGATATCTTCCCATCTAAAGGTCATCAATTTAACAACAGCTATAAAGTCTCTTTTCCCAAGTAACCTAGCATATTCACTGGTTCCAGGGATTAGATATAAACATGTTTGGGGGCTATTAGTATGCCTTCCATGGCACATTTGTCTGAAATTCACATTTGCTGATCTGGAAACAGACTTTTGAAAGTTTATAATAAAGGATGTGATTGTCTTTTAATATGAAAGATGATAAAAAATATTTTTGATTATAACTTAACAAAGTTCTTAATATATTTCCAAGGAGCAAAATTTTTTAACTTGACATCTAAGAAAGGGTCCACATTTGGGCTACATAATAAAATAAATCAAAACAATAATTGATGAGTGGAGAAACACACTACCATAGCAAAAATAAATGCCATAAAATTTAAGGCACAAAGAGATGAAAGAAGATGTATGTCATGGGCCCATCAGCTTCAATGTTAGGCTTTTCCATCTTCTAGCTAGGTGACTATAGCTAAGTTACTTAAGAAATCTGTGCCTCTGGAAACCATCATTCTGAGCAAACTATCACAAGGACAGGAAACCAAACACTGTGTGTTCTCACTCACAGGTGGGAATTGAACAATGAGAACACTTGGACACAGGGTGGCGAACACCACACACTGGGGCCTGTCATGGGGTGGGGGGATGGGGGAGGGATAGCATTAGGAGATATACCTAATGTAAATGATGAGTTAATGGGTACAGCACACCAACATGGCACATGTATACATATGTAACAAACCTGCATGTTGTGCATGTGTACCCTAGAACTTAAAGTATAATAATATAAAAAAGAGTACATGGAAAAAAAAAAGAAAAAAAAAATCTGTGCCTGTTTCTGTGTTTCATATGTAAAATGGAGACTGTTTTAATATCACAGCTACGTTTTACAGTTGTTGTGAGGATTAGAGATCATACCACTTCCGGCCGGGCGCAGTGGCTCATGCCTGTAATCCCAGCACTTTGGGAGGCGGAGGCGGGTGGATCATGAGGTCAAGAGATCAAGAGCATTCTGGCCATCGTGGTGAAACCCCGTCTCTACTAAAAATACAAAAATTAGCTGGGTGTGGTGGCACGCGCCTGTAGTCCCAGCTACTCAGAAGGTTGAGGCAGGAGACTCGCTTGAACCCAGGAGGTGGAGGTTGCACATCACACCACTGCACTCCAGCCTGGGTGACAGAGCGAGACTCCGTCTCAAAAAAAAAAAAAACAGAAATCACCCCACTTCCGCCCCTATCACAGGGCTTGGCCCATGGCAGTTACTTGGTAAAGGGTAATTATTCAATTTTCACTTCTTTTAGTTCTGTTATTATTACACAAGAAACTCCCCATGCAAAGATGTTTTCCATTACATGGTTAAATGTATAACAGTCCTACTCCTAAATGGAATTTGGCTTCAGGAGAGTTTCCGCAGGGCTAGAACTCTTTTCATAATAATACTTTACAAAATTGCCTGATGAACTGCCCAGTAACAAATTAAAGAAATGGTTGAGTTTTGACAAATTAAATTACACAAAGCTCCAATTGCCGTATTGCAAAACTAAAAATAGACAACACTGAAATGCTAATTCAGCTAAAGAAACACTGAGAGCAAGATATACTGTCTGCAAGCTATAACAGGACATAAATAATCTCCCGACTTGAGTTAGAGGTCAATTTAATAAATAAAGAAGTATATAGATCTTACAATGTAAATACAATTACTGACCTCTTTTTCCAGTTCTGTGAGGTCATTAAATAATTCTTGACATGACCATCCCACGTCAGCATTAAAATGAAAAGGTTTCTGACCTAGCTGATTGTACACGAATTACTTCAAACCTCAATTTAACTAGGATACACAGAGCATAAGTTTTACAAAATATTATGCTAAATATCTAGCAGGTAATACATTCCCTATAAAAATCTAAATGAAGGCAACATAGAATAGTATTTTATAAATTAAAAAGAAAAATATTTAGAGTTGTTGATACGAAATACTATTATGTTGGTCATCAAAATACCTAATGCTGCATTTCTGAACTAACAATTCAAAAAAACAGACATGTTTCTAGTAGAAAATCTATCACACATCAAAGAAGGAGATTTTATCAATAAAACAAGAGGAAAAGCTTCTTGGTGTAATACCTGTGGCATACATTAAAATGTGCATATTTTGTTCCAAAATCTATAACAAATCCCACCTGTAAAGTTTATAGCTTCTTTAACTAGATATGAAAACTTCAAACTCCACCCACAGGCTTCCATATTCATAAACAAAACAGATCAAAGCAATAATAATTTGTTTTTTTATAACATTGTTTCCTATGAGGAAATTACTTTATGGCTTCCTGTCTTATTCTTTTGAAATTTCAGTGAAAATCGGAAAACGTTTATTGCCATTTACATTTCAAATTACAACTAGCACATAAGATAGTACCAGCCAAGGCAAAGAAATTCCACCATTGCTAAAGACCCGGAGAGTCAGTGTATGTTGCCAAAGGCCCTCCTGATTTCATCAGTGTGATTTCATCAGAGTCTTGGGATGAAGAATCAGAGAAAAGTTTATATTCCTATGGCTGCTAGAACACCAGGATTTTAATATAATCAAAGAATTAGGTCTTGAGGGATTTAGGATGGAAGCCTTTGGCTATCTACAACTCTAAGATTTTGAAGTTGGGAAAACTATTAAAATAAGAAGAATGTAAAATGACAAGTGCCTTGATGTGAGGCCTTTGCTGCACAATATGGTGTTAAATGAAGCTAACCAATTTCCACTTTGTAGTTTTGATAGAATATCCAGAGGGCTTTTTGAAGGGCTTTTTAAAACAAAATGAAAGGAACAAAGGCTGAGTGATCATTTTATCAAGGGACCCTTGGTTTACACGGAGGTTCAGTTTCGGCAAGTCAATATCAGAAAACTCAAGAAATACCCAAGAACTTCTCCTCCTCAGAATCTCATTTCATTTTTCACACAAGAGCATTCTTTAATGTGCATTTCATCATTTTTCTGAAGTTAGACTTCTCTTACTTTTCCATTTAAGAGAAAATATGACTGAGTCCATTTTGGACTATGGAAGCTTTAATATGCTACTTTAATATACAGAAATAGTGTTTTGTATATACCAGGTTTGCTGAAAAATTGGATTAATTACTTTGTCTAAAAATATTTTCTGAGTATCTTTAATGTATTGTAATATATAGTGACATATGCTAAGTTCTTTTTTTTTTTTTTTTCCTGATACAGGGTCTCAATCTATCACCCAGGTTGGAGTGCAGTGACTCATCATGGCTCAATGCAGGCTCAACCTCCTGGGTTCAAGTAATCTTCCCACTTCAGCTTCCCAAGTAGCAGAGATTACAGGTGTAAGCCATCATCCTGGCTAATTTTTATATTTTTTGTAGAGACAGGGTTTCTCCATGTTGCCCAGGCTGGTCTCAAACTCCTGAGCTCAAGTAATCCACCCACCTTGATCTCCCAGAGTGCTGAGATTACAGGCATGAGCCACTGCCCCAGCTCAACCTCTGCTAACTTCTGAGAATAAAATAATGATCATGAAAAAGAATAGTTCCTGTCCTCATGGAACTTATGGTCTACAGAAACAAATGATAAATGACTAATTATTCATTTCAAACATGATAAGCAATATGAAACAGAACAGGCTACAAGGAGAACTGTTAATAGATTTGATTAAGTAGGGCCTCAGGTAATGATTCCTAGAGAATAGATACAGAAGCTGATTTTGAAGGATGAGCAGGATATTAGGGCAGAGGGCTTGAAGTTGCAATGAAGAGAAAGAGGACTATTGCAGCTGAGCTGACAGGACACAGATTGGATTGAAGTATTGCAAGTTTGAGAACTGAGAGAACAGCAAAATGAGCAGAACCAAGAGTGAGGGGATAATAGTATGATATAAGGTAGAGGGAGAAGCAGGAAGATATGCCAGGCCAAGAGGCCATATCAAACGTTTTACTTTTATCCTAAAAACAATGACAAATTGAAATATATTGAATAATATACAATCAAATTTATGTTTTTAATAGATAATTTTGACTGCAATGTGAAGAATGAGTCCATTATTTTTAATGAAGCATTAATTTTTCAAAAACTCATAGCATTTCCCTACACTACATAGCAATAGAAGATCAAAAGGAAAATGAGTTCAAAAGGTCAATGAAAAATAAATATACCCTAAATAAATCTGAATTCAGTTGCAACTATGTGATCTGATGGAATATCACAAATATAAATGTCAGACTCAAACTAGGATCTCTGTCAATAGAGTACAAACTCCGAGGCTGCATTCATCTTTACTGTCTGTCCACTAATTTATCCCCAGCACACAGAACTGGGTATGACAATAAGAAATCTTCAATAAATACTAACTAAATGAATGAACAATCAAATTAAAATTTGTTACCAATTGCCTTACATTAGTAATAATCATGTTCCCCACACTTCCCCTGATAATTTCCACCAATATCATCTTTTTATAGAGTCTTGTCCTTCCATCACTTCTGCAAACTTAAGACAAAAGAAGGCAGTGGAGCTCAGTAAGAAGATGAACATGGTGCAAAGTGGCATCAAATAACAATGAATTCATAGTCTGAAGGAAAAAATTCTAAGGGAGTATAAGATATAAAGAGAATGAATTAGTTTAGGGCATTACATCCTTATCTAAAGAGGTTCAAGTCCCATTAGGGCGTGGTAATATATAGTCACTGATGACACTCTGTTTTCAAGTGTTCATGTTGAATTTCTTGTGTTAAACATGATCAGATGAGGGAGTATGCAGTTCAATTACATGTCCACTATTGCAAAATAAGAAAGGCATCTTACAAGTGCACAGTCACCATCATTATCCTCTAATGGAAAGCAGATGGGAAAGTAAAGTGTGAGACATCATTAGGTTGATGGTTGAACAGCTCTGCACCTCCCACTCTTCCTCTGCAGCAGCACTGAACACTTCCTGTGTATTCAATGTTCAATCAGCCAGGAACGATAGGCATCCATTGCCTACACACACACACACACACACACACACACACACACACACACACCTTAGACACCTGCATCTGCCTTAGGTGGAAAAAATCTGTGTGACAGCGTACATTAGAGAGTAATCAGAACCCACTGGCTGGTGATCTCTGAAACTTAAAAGCCGTGCTTGGGTCCAAAGACCAGTCTCCAAGTCACTTCATATACCGAATTCTATAAAAAGACGAACAATTATTCAAGAGTGAAACTAACATAAGGACATATTAGATCTATGAGGACTCACAATGTTTGCCCAGGAGAAATGTATACAAAAGAATTACTGAAGAAGGTGCTTCAGCAAGTAGTGAAATGAAGCCAGGAGGAGGTAATAAAATGCAGGAAGTAATGCTAAGTTATTTACTCAATATTATTGGAAAGTTCTAATAGGTATTGATTATTAAAATACACATACAATAGAAAACCAATTTAAAGATATTATCAATATACAAATTCTGTCCATGAATTAATTATATGTTTATATGTTTGCACATTATATAGGGGAAGATGAGAGTTGCCCAAGGTGGGAGGGGGCACAGAGTGGAAATTACATAATACAAACACAGTTGATGTCTTTTCTTTTCTTTTCTTTTCGAGACTGAATTTTGCTCTTGTTGCCTAGGCTGGAGTGCAATGGCGTGATCTCTGCTCACTGCAACCTCTGCCTCCTGGGTTCAAGCGGTTCTACTGCCTCAGCCTCCCGAGTAGCTGGGATTACAGGCACGCGCCACTGCGCCCAGCTAACGTTGTATTTTTAGTAGAGACGGTGTTTGGGTTTCATCATATTGGTCAGGCTGGTCTCAAACTCCCAATCTCAGGTGATCCACCTGCCTTAGCCTCCCAAAATGCTGGGATTACAGGCATGAGGCAACACACTCGCCCTATGTCTTTTAAGGTAGACAGATGGCTTAATAATTTTAATCTTTTTTTAAAAAAGTATAAGTTTGAACATTTATATTAAAGTGAAAAAAGAAACAAGAATAGAAATACAAGTATCATTTTCAATTTAGAAAACACAAAAATAGGAAAAGGTAAATGATGCATCTAACAAAACCAAGGAAGGAAGACAAAAGAAACAATGAGATAACATGGTGAATAAAAAACACACAAAGCAAGATTTCCAGATTTCAGTGGACACAGTAAATATTAATGTGCTTAGCTCATCTTTTAGAAAACATTTTAAGATTTGTTAAAACAAATCAAACATACTCTATTTTAAGGTCCACACATTTATCAAAATGACACAAGAAAGTTGAAAATAAAGGCCAATGCTAACAAAATAAAGCTGGGTTGGCAGTAGCACAAAAAAGAATTCAAAGCAAACAGGTTTAAGTAGGTTGACATATCTACAAATCAATAATCCAATAAGAAAATATAAATACCATAAGTTTTACACATCTAACAGCATAAGTTCAGAACTTTAAAGGAAAACTGATATTCCCCTAGAGAAATAGATAAGTCCAAATTTCACAGTAGGAGGATATAACACATCTCTGATTGAAGTTATAAGATAAAATAGAAAATAAAATTAGTATAGAGGATTTAAATATCATATTTAAGAAGTTTGATTTAACACATGCAAACAAACCTGTATGCATACACACACACACACACGCACACACAATGTTGCACAAAAGATAGCATATTCTTTTTTAGTACATTTACAAAAAAAATTGTTGTGCCAGGTTGTAAAGACAATTTCATTTCAAACATTTGTATTTTGCAGTATTTATTCATTGATTATATTTTTAAAATTAGAAATCAATAAAAATAGAAAAATTTATGCATCTGAAAATTAAAATTCACATTACCAGTCATTGCACTACATGGGAAATTAAAATAAATGATACAAATATACCAAAAAGACATATATAAAGATGTTTGGTTCATTATTGTTTTAAACAAAACAATAGCAAAAAAAAAAAAAACCGGAGAACATGGCAGTTCTTCAATACAATAAATAACATTGCTAAACAAAATATAAGACATTTAATCTATAAAATACTAATTATATATGTAGATACTCTCACGGATAGATTTTCTTATAGTATTTGGGAGCATCTACCCACAAACAATAAAGGAAAAAACACAACACTATATAATGTATATGGAGATCACATGTGTATACAAATCCATAGAAAAATATCTGACAATAAACACATCTAACCAAGAGGTAGGGAAAAGACATTTAATTTCATGGTCAAAAAGGACTTTAGCATTTTTTTTTTTTTTGAGACGTGGTCTTGCTGTGTCGCCCAGGCTGGAGTGCAGTGGCGCGATCTCCACTCACTGCAAGCTCTGCCTCCCGGGTTCACGCCATTCTCCTGCCTCAGCCTCCCCAGTAGCTGGGACTACAGGTGCCCGCCACCGCACCTGGCTAATTTTTTTTTTTTGTATTTTTAGTAGAGAAGGGGTTTCACCGTGTTAGCCAGGATGCTCTGGATCTCCTGACTTCGTGATCCACCCGCCTCGGCCTCCCAAAGTGCTGGGATTACAGGCGTGAGCCACCGCGCCCAGCGCTTAGCATTTTTTATAATATTTTATTTACTCGGTTGGAAGCAAGTATTTACTTGGTTGGAAATAAAATTATTTGAGAACTTAACTAACTTTGATCAGTTATAGACAGTATGCAGCGGAGAAAGATGGAGAGAAAAAGAGAGAGTGAGAGAGGAAGGGAGCAGGAGAAGAAGCAGGAGAAAGAGTAGAAAGTGGAGGAGGAGGGAAAGAGACAAAAAAGATCTCTGGTGAGGATAGGGAATAGTTCCTTAAATAGGGTGATGGGTGAGTGAGGAAGCTGAACATGTAGAATACAGAAAATGTTAGGCAGTGGGAATACAATGGCCCTAAGGCCAGCTTGGTATATTAGAGGAAGAGAATGTAGAGAGGTAAGCAGGAGCTGTATCTTTTGGGACTTTGTCTGGATTTTATCCTAAGAATTATGAGAAACCGATTGGAGGACTCTTAGCAGGGGAGGAATATGATTTACAGTTTGCTGCTCTTAAATTAGACTTTTTATTTGACATAATTGTGGATTTGCATTAGTTGTAAGAAATAATATAGAGAAAGCCCATGTACCATTTACCCAACGTATTGTGAAACTGTAACATAATATCACAGTCAGGATATGGACACTGATATTGTCAAAATACAGAATATTTCCATCACAACAAGGGTCCCTGATGCTGTCTCTATATAGCCATCCCCACCCTCTCCTTATAACCCAGCAACATTAATCTGTCCTCCATTTTTACAATTTTATCATTTCCAGAATGTTACAGAAATGGAATCACATAGGATGTAAACTTCTGGGATTGGTGTTTTTCATTTAACAAAGTTCTCTGGAGATTCATAGAGGTGGTTGAATGTATGACTAGTTTGCTTCTTTTTATTGCCAGGCACTATTCCATGGTACCTGCTAACCATTCATTTACATGAATGGTAAACAGGTACCTGTTTAACCATTCACTTACTGTAGGATATATGGTTTTGGCTATTAGAAATAAAACTGCTCTAAACATTCATGTACAGATTTTTGTGTGTGCCTGAGTTTTCATTTCTTTAGGATAAATGCCTAGGAGTGCAATTCCAGCGTTGTGTGGTAGTTGCATGCTTAGTTTTTAAAGAAACTCCCATACTGAATTCCAGAGTAGCTGTACCATTTTACATTCCCACCAGCAATATATGAGTGATATAGTTTCTCCATTTTCTTGCCTATAGTCTTTGTCATTTCTGTTTTTATTTTAGCCATTCTGACAGGTGTGTAGTGGTAAGTTTCTCATTGTGATTTTAATTTGCATTTTCCTAATGAGTAATGATAACAAAAATCTTTCTATGTGCTTATTTACAACTGTATATTTTCTTCAGCAAAATGTTTATTCATAACTGTATATTTTTCTTCAGCAAAATGTTTACTCATCATCTAAGTGAATTTTGGTTTTACCATTAAGTTCTGTGAATTCTCTATATATTTTACGTACCATTTTTTGAATATATTTATGAATATATTTTCTGTAATTATTTTCTCCCTGTTACAGCTTATCTTTTTGTCTTCTCCATAAGGATTTTGCAGAGAAAAACTTTTTAATTTTGATGAGGTTTATCAAATATTATTTTTGTAGATGGCGCTTATATTCTAAGAACTCTTTCTTGTCCTAGATCTTAAGATTTTCTCCTGTATCTTTTCTAAAAGTGTTATAGTTTTATCTCTTACCTTTAATTCTGTGATTCATTTCCAATTAATTTTTATATAAGATATGAGACACAGATCAAAATTCTTCTGTTTGTTTATGTCAATACAAATTATCCAGTACCATTTGTTGAAAAAGCTATGCCTCCTTTATTTTTTTATAAGATATGAGACACAGATCAAAATTCTTCTGTTTGTTTATGTCAATACAAATTATCCAGTACCATTTGTTGAAAAAGCTATGCCTCCTTTATTGAATTTGTTTTCACTTTTGTCAAAAATCAGTTGTGCATACATCCGTGGGCCCATTTCTGAGTTTTCTATTGTATTCCACTGAGCTATGTGTCTATTTCTCCACCAGTTCTATGCAATCGTGATTACTATAGCTATATAAACAGTTGTATAATATATCATGAAATTGACTGGATGGGTTTTCTCTCACTTTATGCTTCTTTTTCAAAATTGTTTTCAATACTTTAGGGTCCATGCCTTTTCTTATGAATTTTAGAGTAACCTTGTCTATATCTACAAAATCATACTGGGATTTTTATTGGGAATGCATTAAACCTACATATCAATTTGAGGAAAATTAACACCTATACTATATTGAGTGTTCTAATCCACATAGCATATCTCTCCATTGATTTAGACCTCATTTGATCTTTCATCAGTGTTTTATAGCTTTCAGCATGCAAGTCCTATACATGTTTTATTACATTTACACCTAAGTATTTCTTTTTTATCTCTGAGTGTTTTTATATGGTGTTGTATTTTGAATTTTGGTGTCCATGTGTTCATTGCTAGTACCTAGCAACACAATTAATTGTATATGCTTATCTTGTATCCTGCAACTTTGCTGAGCTCATTTATTAGTTACAGGAGCTTTTGGGTAGATTTATTGGGATTTTCTACATAAACAATCATGTTATCTGTAAATAGGGACAGTTTTATTTCTCCCTTTCTCATCTATATGATTTTAATTTCCTTTTCCTGCTGTAGTGCACTACATAGAACTTCCATCACTATATTGAGTAAGAGTGGTGAAAGCTGACCTCCACGGTTTTTCCTGATTCAGAAACACATTTGGAAAAAATTAACACACCATTATGATAAAAACTCTCATAAAATAGAATGGAAGAAATTTCTTCAACTTGATAAGAATTGACAAAACAGGATAGCTACCATTATATTTAATGGCAAAAGACTTAATATTTTCTTTCTAATTCAGTTCTGTAAGTTCCTGCATCACTTATTTTGTAACTTGTTCAGTGCATAAGCATTAGGATCATACATTCTTGACAGAGTGACATATTTGATTGTTTATAATAGATATCATTATAAAACATTCTTCTCTGTTTCTGGCAATTTTCTTTGATCAATCCAGCTTTCTCTGGATTAATACCTGTGTGATATTCTCCCATTTTTAAATTTTAATTTACCTACATCATTATATATAAAATAATTATAGATATCATAAAATTAGGTTATAGTTTTTAATTTATTCTGCAAATTGCTGTCTTTTAATTGAAATCATTTTTATTTAATATAATTTTTACATTATAGGGCCTAAATCTGCCATTTTAGATTTTTTGGGTGTGGGGAGGGTCATTCTTTTTGTTTTCCTTTACGTGTTTTTGTTTCCCTGTTTTTTTATGGATTATTTAAACTTCTTAGAACTTCATTTTTATTTTTCTATAGTGCTTTTTGTGTGTCGCTTTGTGTATATAATCTTGTAGTGGTTCCTGTAGATTTTTCATTATTTATAGATTACACCACAATTCTACTTGCATTGACGTTTTGCCAGTTTGAGTAAAATTTAAAAATCTTATTTCCTGTGGTGTTCCTTTACCTTCTCCAATTTATAATCTAATCAACCTAAATATTTCCTCTATTTACATTTAGAACCACATCAAGTGGTTTTATATTTTTGCTTCAACCATCAAACATAATTTAGAAAACTCAAGAAGAAAATATATTGTACTTGTCCATGTTTTTGCTTACTATGTATTTGTTCTTTCCTCATTTCCTAAGATTCTTTCTTCTATTGTTATTCTTGCATTTAATGAACTTCCTTTAGCTATTCTTTCAGGACAAATTCTGAGCGGGTGACAAATTCTCTTAGCTTTGGATCATCTGATATTACATGATTTCCCCTTTCATTTCTAAAAAATAATTTCACTAGATAAAGGATTCTGGGATGACAGTTCTGTTCTTTTTATTTCAGCAATTCAAAAATATTGTGCCACTTTTTTCTGGTCTTCGTAACTTCTGATGACTAATCCATTGTCACTCATATTGTTTTTCCACTTCAGGTAGTGTCACACCTCTCTCTGTCTTTCTCTCTCTCTCCCTTTCTCTCTCTCTCTCTACTTTAAGGAATTTTTCTTTATCTATAATGTTAACCACTATGTATGTCAGTATCGATTTTTTTTTATTTAACTTGTCCAGGTTTTGTTCAGCTTCTTGAATCTATAGGTTTATGTATTTTGCCAAATTTGGCAAGTTTTTCAACCATTATTTCTTTGAATACTTCTTCAACTCCATACACTTTCTTCTCCTTTCTAGGACTCTGATAACATAAATAGTGTATCCTTCTAGGAATCTGATAATATAAATAGTGAAATAGTAACACAGGTCCCTAAGACTTTGTTCACTTTATAGTCTATTTTCTCAACTTTTTTTTTAGATTGGGTAATTTCCATTGTTCTATTTTCAAGTTCACTGATTTTTTTATCTCTCCTACCATTCTGCTGTGGAGCAAATTCATTGAGTTTTTAAAATTTTTGGCTATTATATTTTTAAGTTCTAGAATTTTCATTTGGTTCTCTTTATATATTCTATTTCTTTGCTGAGACTTCCTTTTTTTTGAGCCTGTTAGTGTTCATTGAAGTATATTTATTATGGCTGCTTTAAAATCTTTTTCAGTTAATTATGACATCTCTGTCTGTTTGATGTTGGCATCTATTGACTGCCTTTTTTCATTCAGTTTGAGATCTTCCTTATTTTTTGTATAATGTATGACTTTTTATTGAAACCTGAACATTATAGGTATTATATCATAAAACTCTGTATCTTAATTAAACCTTCTGCTTTAGTTGACTTTTCTGACACCACTCAAGTGGGGGAAGGAATGGCACTGACTTGTTACTGCCCAGTACAAGAAGATGTCCAGGTTCTCCACCAAGCCTTTGTATGTACCTGAGGTGGGATTCCTCGTTACTTTCGAGCAGGGTTGGAGTTCCATCCCTCCAATGGGCCTCCACTGATAACTCCCTTGCTGGAAAAAGTAGAAGTGCCTGCTATTGCTCATAGCCTAGCTTCCACTAACTCTGCAAGGAGATGGCCCTCTTATCAGTGGGTGGTGGTTTGAGGCCTGACTCTACTAGACCTCCTCTGATACCACCCTAGAAGGGAAGAAGAGAAGCACTTTATTACTGCTGGGTAGCGGTGGAAGTTCAGACTCGCCACTTGCTCTCCTCTCACACCCCGACACCCTGCAGGAATGAAAGTCCTCATTCCTCCTTGGCTTTTCTGTCAACACCTTGTCAGGGTGGGGGCTCATTAGTGCCTGGCCAAGATGTTTAGTCTCCTTCTTGGTCTTTGCTGGAATGAGTAGGAAATTTTTCTGTGATTTGTGCCTGAAGCAAAGTGGTTATTCTCCAAAAGTTTTCTGCCTTGCTAGGCTGCCCCCTTCCTGCTCTTTTGGCTAAACAGAAACGACATTTGTTGGTTTTGTTCTGTTCTGTTTTGTCTTGTTTTATTTTGTTGTCTGCTCCTGTTGGCATTTCTAGGTTGCCAGCTTTTTCAGCTTCAAGTCTAGGATATTCCAAGCAAAACACAACCCAGGAACACATTGCTGTGCCATTCCTTGGATCATGAAGTCCCTAGCCATCTACCTTTCTCTCTCAGAGACTTTCAGAGACTTTTTATATTTGTTCTATGTACAATATTCAGGGGTTTTTTGTTGTACTTAGTGAGAGTAATAAAAAAATACATGTACTCCGTCTTCATAAAATAGCAGTTTCATGATTTACATTTTAAGGGTTACATGGGGTTGTTACATGGGGAATAGACTACAGCAGAAATGGAGCAAGAAAGCACATAAATTAGACCACAGTAGATGTTATCCAAAAGAAGTTCTACAACTTATTAGCTATAATCTGGGCATGTTATTTGATCCTTTAACATATTAGCTGAATGTATTACTTGATAAATTACATCATATATTTTGACAGTGAGGCCAAGGGAATTTTGTGGAATATTAATTGTGGAGGGTGAAGAGAAGATTTAAAGATAACTCCTGGGTTTGAAACTGAATGGTGATACACTATTGATTGACAGAGATGAGAGAAGTAAGAGTATGGAGGATCAAGAGTTTGGATTTAGACATGATGAATTCTGGATATCGATGTAGATACTGACAAATATTTAAAAAGCAGCTGGAGCCCAGGGAAGAGATTGGGGCTAGAGATGTAAATCTGGGATTAATCAGCCTACAAAATCAGCTACACAACTAGATGAGTATAGGGAAAGAAGATAAAATAATCTACCAACCTGAGAATAAATGATGTTCCCTTGAGGAAGTTGTGGAAGAAGGCAATAACAGAAATAAAATGATGAATATTGAAAATAAGAAGCACTATCCATGAGAGAAGCCATGGGGTTCATACATCTTCACACATATAGGGGCATCCACAGGGGTCACATTGGAAAATCCTGAGCTGCCAGAAAGTCTTCAAACTTTAAGGAAGAAATATCTCCCTGCACCCATGGTCTTTTGAATAGTTCCATGCTGGACTCTGACATATCCCCCAACATTAACTGAATATCAAGTTACAGTCAGCTCAGCTTACTGCCAAGCAAGCACTTTCCTGAGGCAACTTAGAATATGCTAATAGGAACGTAAAAACACTAAATTTATTTTACGTACATAAGACTCATACTAGATTATTCATCTTCAGCTGTGAATCCTATTTTAATGTTTAATGAAATCAAAGGCATCTGAATAAAAAGTTTAAAAATTTATAATAAACAACTGCTTGTCAAGACAATTTATTACTGGTATACTATATGCCTGCAGATATAATTTTATGCAGTTTAGATGCAAAAATGTAAAACTATCTTTCATATATGTAAGGACTATTTTTTTTTTTTTTTTGCGGCGGAGTCTCGCTCTGTCGCCCAGACTGGAGTGCAGTGGCCA
>NW_012123820.1:125348-129070 GCF_000951035.1 Colobus angolensis palliatus
GATCTCCTGACCTCGTGATCCGCCCGTCTCGGCCTCCCAAAGTGCTGGGATTACAGGCTTGAGCCACCGCGCCCGGCCATGTAAGGACTATTTACTTTATCTCTGCTCCTCTCCTGAGATGACTTTTGGAACATTTTGTCCCCTGTAAAGCTGTGAACATTGGTAGGAGCTAATACCCTCTTGCTGAGTCCTTAACTGCAGACTTAGCTTTTTAAAGACCCATCAAGGTTGGTTGATAAGCTATGGTAAATCAACATATTTCAAGAAGTCTCCCCATTCCTCAGTGGATATAGAGTCCTGGGAAATATTAAATAGCCTATCATGCTATCCTTAACTATCCCTCAGAAGTAATTGCTGAGAACTTTAAAAATATTATGTTGACAAGTGAACATCTTCAAAATTAGACTTCAATATTGTACCCCAAAATAAATGAAACATTTCAGAAGAAAGTGCCTTAAATATAATTATTCAACCTTTGACAGCAACTGAATGAAAATTTGTCAGTATTCAAGTTATTAAGTGTCAGTGATTAGTTTTGGATGAAGGGAGTATAATAGACTCTGAATTCTTAAGGTCAATAAATGTCTGAAAACAAATTTGGAGTAATTATGTTTTTGTCTTATATGGCCTTGTTACTATAACTGAATATGTCAGCTCAACACCTGAGGTCTTGCTTGAGCCTCATGCTTACTGTAATATTTAAAGATTCCTGTGACTTTCACACAGGGCTATATAAAATTAGTTTACAATAAGGAAGGAAGGCATCACCTGCATTTCTAAAACTTCTCAGAAAGAGTGGAAATACTACTGATCACTTGGTTATTATCACAGATACATGAAAGATGAGAAATAATAGAAATCTAAGCATTTTAATAGGGTACATAATTGGAAGATAATTCTACTGAAGTTAAGAGTATAAATATCTTAATGACTTAGACAAATTATTTAAATTTTCTTTGCCCTACAACATTTGTTAATAAGCTAGAAGTATTTGGTAGAGAAGCCCTAAAACTTTTCAGCATTAAGTTCATTTAAAAATTACATCTCAAGTCAAGATTCTTAAGATGTAAGACTTGAGATATCATTACATCTTGAATTTGGAGGCATATAATCATGGCATCTTAGTTTTCTTTCAATATAGGATATATAGTATATAGTAGATTTCATTTTTCCAAATGGTAGTGACAACATCTCTCATTCCACCTGCACTTCTCACAACATGTTATAGGCATTTCTATAAAAGGCCTATAACATTCCTTTTAAGTTCTGGCTATGTGGCTTATTTCAAAAGTGTTCTTCCAGTTCAAGATCAAATATACATTCTTTTATATTGTTTTCTAATAATTTTATGATTTGGTTTTACATGAATATATTTAATCTATTTTTAATTCAGAGTTGTATGAGTAAAAATCGTATCTTAAACTTTTATAGAATGTTATCAACTTACTCTCTTAGTTACTGAATAACCCATTTTCCCTGATGATTTAAAACGTTCACTTTACAGTATGTCAAATTCAGAAAGAGGAAAATAGTTGTTTCTAGGCTCTTTATTATATTTCTATTAGCTATTAACTTTTTAATTAATAATGGTTAAAGTCTGATTTAACTACTCTTTGTTAATGCTTTGATGTTAACAGGGCAAGCTCCTACAACTATGTTTTTCAATATTGTCTTAAATATTTTTGACATTTATTCTAACTTATAAATTTATGTTAGTTTCTTGAGTTTGATGGAAAAAATCATGATTATAGATTTGCTTTCTGATAATTGAAATATTTAAAATAATAAATTTTCCCACCCACAAAATTTTCCATTTTTCCATGTATGCAGCTCTTCCAAAATTTCTCAAATAACATTTTAGATATATTTTAGAATGTTGAACCTAAATTTCTTGGACATTATTTGTTCACCTTTTACTTAGGTGCTTCAAAGTTTGCTGCTTTTATTGTTGCTGTGCATGATTTTTATTTAGACTTTTAATATTACATTTCCTCATTTGTAAAATTCACATATAGGCATACAGGAAAGTAATTACATTCATATGCTGATATTTTATCTAGCAATGTTGCAAATAAGCTTATGAATGCTGATAGCTTGTCTATGAGACAATCGCCTTCCCCTCATTACCCATTGTATTAGTCTGTTTTCACACGTCTAATAAAGATATACCCGAGACTGGGTAATTTATGCAGGAAAGAGGTTTAATGGACTCACAATTCCACATGGCTGGGGAGGCCTCACAATGATGGTGGAAGGCAAGGAGTAGCAAGTCACATCTTACGCCTCTTTATAAACCCATCAGATTTCCTGAGATTTATTCACTATCACAAGAACAGCTCGGTAGAGACCCAGTCCCATGACTCAATTATCTCTCACTAGGTCCCTTCCACAACACATAGGAATTGTGGGAGCTACAGTTCAAGATGAGATTTGGGTGGGGACACAGCCAAACCATATCATCCACTTATATTGTCATTGCTGCTGTTATTGCTGTTGCCTGGTCTGGGCTTCTGGTAAAAAATGGTCCTTCTTTCTTGTTACTCTTTTCAATAAAACTTCAAATATTATTTAGTATGATACTTATTTTTATAGATCTTTGTAAAGAATCTTTATCAAGATGATGATAACAACCTTTCAAATCCTTGTTTGCTAAGGAATGCCATTTAAGTTATATTTAAAAGGCTGTATTTATGCTTTAAGATGTTGATATTGTATATGGCACTGACAGATTTTGTTGTTGTTAAATCATTGTTACATTTCTGGGGTAGACATTACATGTTCATATGACATATTTTAATTTCAATGGACTGTTTCATACTATTTGTAAATGTTTATTTAAGAGTTTTGCATCCATGTTTACATGGATGTTTTTTCCTGTGAGCTTGCATGTTGTTTCTCCTTCTCAGATTTTAAAATATATGTATTCCCCTTTTTTATCCTTTATTGAATTAATCAAATTTTCTTTGTTGCTTTTATTTTTACTAATAATTTGAAAGTATACATTTTATTTTTCTTCTTCCAATTATAGTAAACTTTAAATAACTTCTTTGTAATTGTAATGATACTGTTTTTAACAATGACTAGTATTAAACTTTGTACATATTATATCCCCTCCAAAAGTCAAGAACTATAGCATGCTTTTGCTTTCATTCACTATCCCATGTTGATACCACCTGGATATTTTTTATTATAAGTAGTCAATTTCAGAAAAAATAATTACAGTTAATACTTATTTAGATTTTACAATAATTTTAAATAATTTAATTACTTGTCATTACTTCGGGTATCCTATTTCTTCTTCTTAGGTTCATATTTGTCTTCTTGCTGGGGGGCACCCAAGAGTAAATCAACCTCTGTCTATAAGAGATGATACATTTTCTGAATCATTCATGTGCAAAACCACCCTATTCCTTTCTCCCAATTGAATGATTAGATAATTTTGTTGGAACCCAAAATAGAGTTGCACTCTGGGCAGGGGTCGCCACGAGAGACCACTCGACACCGAATTCACAGCGGAGAGACACTTTTATTTCTAGCGCGCTAGGGTCCCCCGTGCACAAAAATGGCCAAGGGACCCCGAGCGCTTGTTACAGGCTGCTTATAAAGGCAAACATCCCCATAAATTCAAACAAGGCGCGAAATTCAAACAAAGCTTTAGGGCGTGAGATGATTGGGGCTTGTCATGGCCTGAGCAAGGCGTCTCACTCTGATTGGTTGGGGCT
>NW_012123820.1:129120-174589 GCF_000951035.1 Colobus angolensis palliatus
TTGTTTGAATTCCGGGAACATTGGGTGTTTTCCTCAATCACCCATGGCCACCTAGTGTTGTTTTTCTCTGGCCACCTGGCGTTGTTTTTCTCAATTACCCATTTCCTATGGCCACCTGGTGTTGTTTTTCTCAATTACCCATCACCTATTTTCAATTTCAAGTTCAAAGTTACTTACCTTCAAATGTATGTTTCTATTATCTTCTTGCATCTGGTGAATCTAGTAAATGTTCAGGTAAATCCAATTTCAATCTTACCATTATTTCCTAGTAAACAATTCTCTTTCTCTGGAAGATATTAGGGTTTGTCTTTGTCCTTGGTGTTCTAAATTTTATTAGGATAGGTGGTACTCTGATAGCTTACTCTAAATCTTGCTGAGCGCTTGCAGAGGTATGTGCATTTAACCTGAAGACCTAACTTTTTCAATTCTAGGAAATGTTTGTCTAATATTTTATTTATTTAATACAAGGTATTACCTGTCATCCACTCTTTTCTAAGTCTTCTAGTATATGTAATTTGGAACATGGGACCTATTGTCTATATTTTATCTTACCTTTCTTTTTTCTTTTTTTTTAATTATACTTTAAGTTCTAGGGTACTTACCTTTCATACTTTTCATCTTTTTCTTTTGTCCTGCATTCTAAAAATATTTGATTATTTAGGACAGTAAGCCTTCACTGAAAATTGTCAATAGGCTCTTGAAAATTTTGACTTTAAGCAAAACAATGCATAATGAAACCAATATTACCATAGGGTAATTGATATAAACCAGAATCAAGATCCTATGGTATATTTCTAGTTGCAAAACATCACCAAACTTCCGAATAAAGACCAAAAACAATTACAGTATTAAACATTGAAATAAATGTGAGCTATACATACATTTTAAAAGATTAATAAAAACAAGACATCATTTACCCAGTTTTTGGTGAATCAGTGACAGCAGTCACAGTTGTGGTGGGTCAAATCAAAGAATAAATGTTTTCAAAGCAAAACTTTAAGGAGCACCTCCTACCACTAGAGTTCAAAAAAATATGATAACAAATATGATGGGTTCACTGAGAGTCTTTGTACTGCATTGTTTTTGTCATGTATTTGTATGATCATAGAGTTAACATATTTTTATTTCATAATTTATATTTATTCCTTCCTTCATTCATTCATTTTCCAACTCCCTTATTCCAGTTCAGGGTCACAGGTGGATGAAGCCTATACCAGGAGCTCAGGGTGCAAGGCAGGAACCAGCTGTGGACAGGATGCCATCCCATTGCAGGGCACACTTACACACACACTCACAATCACTCACACTGCAGCAATGTAGACACACCAATTTACCTAATGTGCACACCTTTGGGATGTGGGAGGAAACAAGAGTACCTAGAGAAAAACCACGGAGACACATGGAGGACATGCAAACTCCACCCAGACAGTGGCTCTGCCAAGAATCTGTCTTTTCATCAGCATAAAATACTGAACGGAATGACGTTGATCAAGAATCTGCTTATGTAAATTCACTCTTCTGTTTCAGGAGCCATTCTGCTCTCCTTAGTTCATCTATTTTGCTGTTATGTGGATTGATCAGTTTTTATTATCCATATGATGTAGTTGATTAAGTTTTAGGTGGCAATATTTGCTTACATTTCTCTGTGCAAAATACACCCAACTAAGAAATTCTTTTCTTTTTGTAACCACTCTGTTTCTTTGGGTTTGAGTTCTGTTTATTGCCTTTGTTATCTCTCCTTCACAGTGATAAATTTCCCTGCATACTTGGTGAATTTTTATTATGTACTCCTTTTTAAAGAGAGTTTCTCTTATTAGAATGGCTGCTTAGTATTTCATTGTTTCTGTTTTCTCTATTGCAATCCTGCTTTTGCCCCGGGAATGAACTTTAATGCTGACTGGCAGAACAATTAATAGAAAGATAAACTGTATTCTGTGATTGTCGTGCTGCTATTTTTAGCCTTCAGGATAATTTAAGTGCACTTTGGCCTTAAAATGTAAATAAACAGGTAGAAAATAATGTTTACTTTGCCTGCAAGACAAAAACAAATAATTTCTTGGAGAAGTTTAGGTAGAATATTATCACCACCAGTATAAAAGTGACAGCGCAAAAAAAAAAAAGAATTCCTGCTTTAAAAGGAAAAAACATGATGGGGTTATTTCACTTTAGAATGGAGGTTTGTATTTCAAGATATTGTTTCCTCTAGGCCATTCCATGCAAAGGAGTTCAGTAGGAATGATGTCTATGACATTCAGAACATTAGCTTCTGGCAGAGTCACAAGTAGAAAAGTCATTTCAACATAAATGATTTTAAAATCAAATGAGATTCAACTTTACAAGAGATATTGGATTAAGCGGCTTAACTTCTATGAACTCCCAAGACTTATTTAGAAACTGAGATTGATCACAGTAAGATATATTCCACAGGGTTTTTATGAGAACTGACTGGGTAAATATATCTGATTTTATTTGACAAACTGTAAAATCTTATAAAAAGTCATTTATCACAATTGGCCCTTGCTATGTAACAAACTACCCATATTTTTAATTATTATTAAGTGGATTTATAATTTAAAAAAATAAAAATTTTAAGCTTGCTTTTGCTTTTGTATGTAATCCTGTCTATCTCATCTCTATTTCATACAGATAAGAATAAATAATAATATTTTGATATCCTTAATATCCCACTCCAAAGTTTCATGTATAAATCATGTCTCCCCATTGTGCTTGGACATAAGAATCTCTTGGGTTGCTCGTTACATAAATAATGTTTTCTAGGGTTTTTTTTTTTTTTTTTAAGGGATTCAGATTCGGCAGAGACCCAGACAAATGTGTTTTTAAAAACCACCCAAAGTAAAACCTGTGATCCAAAATATTTGGCAAGGACTGGTTTAAAGTGGAAGCTATAAATGGTTCTCTAACAAGACTTACAAATTCATCCAGTGCTAATGACAAAAGGTAAAATGTTATAATCCAGTAACAAACTGCCCAAAATGTGTCTAAAGTCACCTGTTTTCATATTATTATCCCAAGGAAAAATAAGTTAAAGTGCTTAGAAGCAGCCATTTTCTCTAGTCTGTGTTCCACGTGTGTTATTCCAGATAGAAGAGATTAAATTCTACTTGCTAAGACTTCCAAATAAGAAACAATTATCTTCTTTGTGATAATCTATTCTCATTTTCCACTGTCCAAAATCTCTCTTTCACATCTGGGTTAAAAAACATATAACTTGATTGTTAATATATTATCATTACCATTGAAATACAAATAACTTTATCTTAAATCTTAAGTAAGCTCATGCAGTGTCCCCCAAATTATAAGCTACCCTTCACTATTCAAAAGCTTCTTTCTTGCTAAGAGGGGCCAAAAATTTTAGAGAAAATTAAAGAAAAAAAAACCTTGGTACCCCTACATACACCTAAACACCTCTGAAATGTACTGCGAGCAACACATGTGCAGAGGTAAGAAAGATGTTTTCCAAGAAACACATGATCAGCGTGAATGCATCATGTTCAGACCTTTAGTAAAACAGAATAGCCAGGAGGGCCTAGAAAATATACACAGCTGTTTCCAAGATGTTTTTATTTACAATTTCATGGACAGTGTACTTTGCTAAAAAAATATCTGTAGAAGGTACACATTCATCTGCAAGATTGCCGTAAGGTCCCGTCTGCAGCAGTGATCACTAATGAATATGCAATACATTTTTTTAGGTTCAATAGTTTTCAGATAGGCTGGTGACAAACAGCCTTGACTGCATTTGCTCTCAAGGACTTACTTAAGGGCTAGAGACTCTGATATGGTGCCAGTCTTACTAGCATAGGAGAAAAACTGCCTTGATTGTGCCCTTCTCTGCTGAAAAGCCTGGCAGTTGTATTCAGATCCTTTCTCACTAGCAGCCTCTTCAATGGCTTGGTGTGAAAGAGACATTCTAAGAATGCCTGTTTAAATCTTAGATGATGAAAAGAAGTAGACTATCTTGTCATGAAGACTTGTGGAAACAGTGGACAACATTGAAATTAAAAATATTCCTGGGTATGCACAGATGAAATTCCATTGTGTGATTTTGGTTCCTGCACCTTTGATCTCTATTTTAGTTGAAAAACCTTTATACAGCGAGGTATATAGAAATTCATCATACCCACATTGAAAGATTCATGATTGTGGCCAGTATAGCTTAATCATTTTTTATAACTGTTTTGTATTATGACATATAATGCACATATGAAAAGTACAAAAATTATAAGTGTACAGCTCAATGACTTACAACAAAGCAAAGTCCTCTGAAACTGTCATCAGGACAACAAAGACAATAATTGCTAACCATACAGGCTCACCCCCAGCCATTTCCCTTTCCCACCTCCTCCAAAGAAACCACTATCCTGCCTTCTAACACTGTATCTTAGTTTTGACTATTTGGTGAACTTAATATTAATGAAAGTATACAGTACATACATTTATTTGTATCTGGCTCCCCTCCCACACACACATTGTAATTGTGATATTCAGCCTTGTCGTGGGGTATGATGGTAGTTTCTTCATTTCTGTATGGCATTTCATTATATAACTGTCACACATTTATTCATCTATTTTGCTAGATGGACATTTATGTTTTTCCTGTTTGGGGCTATTATGAATAGTGATGCTCTAAATGTCTATTTACATATCTTTTGGTGATGCTCTAAATGTCTATTTACATATCTTTTCAGGCAAATATATACATTTTCTGCTGGATATACCTAGAAGTAAAAATGGTGAGTCATACTGTATGCAAAAGGTCTGCTTTAAAAGATAGTGCTAAGTATTTTTCCAGAGTGGTTTCATCAATTTATTTTCCTACTAGTAGTGTAGGAAGACCCCTATATCTCCACATTCTCAGCAAACAATAACTAATGTTGTCTTTTGAAATTTAGTCATTTTGAAGATTGTGTAGTGTTACCTAACTTGCCTTTCTCTAATTACCAATGAGGTTAGGTTCCTTTTAATATATTCATGTGGTCATTATTTGGGTATTTTCTTTTGTGAACTTCCTATTCAAATATTGTGCCGATTTTTCTATTATGTTGTCTGCCTTTTTCTTACTGATTTGCAGATTTAAAAAATTCTAGTTATGCATTCTTTGTTGGTTACCTATATTTAGAAATCCCTTCGCTCTCTGGCTTACCTTTTCACTGGGTATGCACAGATGCATACCTAGACTAAAGACACAAAAACATAATCTATCCTTCTGATTACTTCTCTTTTCTTCAATTTCTCTCACCACTTTTGCTTGTAGAGCTCTGGAATTTTCTATGTAATGGTCTTGCCCATTTTTACAATTATTCCTAAATATTTGTGTGTTTTTGCTTTGTTTTGTTCTTGTTTTTGTTTTTGAGAGAGTTTCACTTTTCCACCCAGGCTGGAGTGCAGTGGTATGATCTCAGCTCACTGCAACCTCTGTCTCCCAGGCTTAGGTAATCCTTCCACCTCAGCCTCCCGAGTAGCTGGGACTACAGGAGTATTCCACCACTCCCAACTGATTTTTGTATTTTTTGTAGAGACAGGGTTTTGCCATGTTGCTAAGGCTGGTCTTGAACTACTGGGGTCAAGTAATCCACCAACCTCAGCCTACCAAAGTGCTGGAATTACAGCTATGAGCCACTGCATCTGGCCAATATTTGACTTTTCTTTATGCTAAGGTATGTGGTAACTGATTTACTTTATTGGTTTCTACATGTGTTAATTATACCTATAAATACCATGGTTTTCTACATGTGTTACTTATATCTATGACTACTATGATGTTTTTTCATTAAGCTTATATCTAGCAATTTTGCTATATGCATTTATAAATTCTAGGAACTTATTTTATGAATTTTCTACATAAATAATCTTATAATCTACAAATAATGACAGTTTTATTTCTCCTTTTCCAATATTTACATTTTATTTTTATATTGTGTCTTATTTCACTAACAAGGACCTCTAGATTAAAACAGACATCTTTTTATGAAAGTCATTTTAAAATAAAAAACTTTCAAAAATTTCATCATTAAGTTCATGTTTGCTATAGGATTTTTAAGACATACTTTACAAATAAATGTTCTACTTTAATAAATGCTTTTATAGAAATCATTGAGATGATTGTTCATGTTTTTTGTTTTGTTAGTGTAGGGAATTATATTAGTTCTTTTTTCACTAATGTATTTTTAGCAGCTTTATTGAGACATAATGTGCATACCATAAAATTTACCTATTTCAAGTTTACAGTTCAATGGGTTTTAGTATATTTATAGAATTGTACAGTCATTGCCATAATATAATTTTAGAACATTTCTATCCCACCAAAAAGAAACCTCATACCCATTAGTACTCACTCCTATCCCTCACCTTGGGTGAGGGACACACAGCCAGACCACATCAGTTACCTTTAAATTTGTAAGCCACATATTCAATTTTTTCTAATAAATGCTACAACATTTCTACTCTTCCAACCCTGACAACATTCTTAGCATATATGATCTATCCAATAACAGGCACATTTTGTTGTTTTAATTGAATTTAATTTACTCTCTTTTAAAAACTAACTCAAAAATTACTTATTACTTTCTATATTTCACTATCAGACTATGCCTCTCTCCTATAGAAGTCAACAACTTCCTATAGATGCATCTTGCTTTTTACATAAGGACTAAAATCCAAAATTCCAAAGAGAAAAAAACCTATTAGGCAATTTTCATCTCACTTTACAGACACCTTCAAATATATGTACCAGACATGAAACCCAATACAAAACAATTGTTCAAAGTTGAGCATAATTTCTACCATTCTCAAAATTTGAGCACATGGATGTTCTGAAAGAAATGTTTCATTGAACATTTTAAGGCATGCAGTAATAATAATAGGCAACGCTTACATAGGGCTTATATACTGCCAGCCACTGTTTTATAGTCCTAATAAATACGTATATATATAATGTTAATCTTCACAACAACCCTACAAATAGCTACCACTATTATATTATTCCCATTATACAGATGAATAAATTAGCACAGGGCATTTAAGTAAATTGCCGAAGGTCACTAGTTTTTGTTTTCGTTTTTGTTGTTGTTGTTTTGTTTTGTTTTTTGAGATGGAGCTTCATCCTGTTACACAATCTGGAGTGCAGTGGTGCAATCTCGGCTCACTGCAAACTCCGTCTCCTGGGTTCAAGGGATTCTCCTGCCTCGGCCTCCCAAGTAGCTGGAATTATAGGTGCATGCCACCATGCCTGGATAATTTTTGTATTTTTAGTAGAGACAGGGTTTCCCCATGTTGGCCAGGCTGGTCTCGAACTCCTGACCTCAGGTGATCCACCTGCCCCGGCCTCCCAAAGTGCTGGGATTACAAGCGTGAGCTACCACGCACGGCCAAAGTCACAAGTTTGTAAGTGACAGAGATGAATTTGAACCTAGGCAATATGGCTTCAAAATCCATGTCCTTAACTACCCTCTGGCACATTACATAAGGAATGATTCACAAAAGTCTATGCCCACCTATAACTTATATCAATCATTAGCAGCACACTTTTGAAACAGGAATGTGTGACTATTAGTATTAGTACTTCTCACAATGGCTTGTAATGGCTAATGGCAACAAAATAGAATCAAGGAGCTAAGACCAATCTTTAAGAAGCATTTTAATATTAAAACTTTAGTATCGAGCCTTTGCACTATATTTAGAAATTTCTTTGTTTAGACCTTCAAACATTAAATTCAATTACTGTTAAATTAAATGTTATATTTAGAAATTCCTTTTTCAGACCTCCAAACATTACATTGCCCCCAAATCACAGCTTTTGGAATCAAGAAGCTACAAAAATAAATGCCATGAATTTGGCAAGTTTAACTGTAACAAAGAGTAAGAATAATAAAAATCTAGGTCTATGTCTACCTGCAACTGCTCAGGGATCGTGCACATATTACTCCAATATGGCTACCTGAATATTCCCTGTCACAGGTAATGATCCTCCCCAAAGCAGTATAGCCCTTTATTTCTAGGCAAATTTTCATATGCACCACAGTGATGAAATGAGTTTCTCCTTAGTAAGAGAGTAAAGCAAATGGCAGTGCTAAGTAGGAGACCCAACTACTCAAATAACCCTGACTCCAGCTTGGATTGACAGCCTTGCTCTTCATGCACTAATGCAAAATTCAACTCAGGCTCAGCTACCTCCGTGGGGAGCTTCCAACTACGTGCTTTCCTCGAATTCTCTCTACTCCCTGGGGTCCATTCAGCTCTCTGATGTTATATCAGTCTTATAATTTCAGACCCACAGAGGCCCAGGAAGATCAAGCACTAGCAAAGAAGATAGGAATCTTGAGAAAACATACACTTGAGCTCCTCTAGGTAAAATAACAGAAAATAAGCAAAAGGAGTAGGTTTAGTTGTGCAGAGCAATCTGCATCTGAGAGGTTGTGACTCTCTCTGTATGAATACCTTTTTCTTTTTCAGCCTTCGGATTTAATACAGATAGCACCTTTTCTGGCCAATGTACTTGAAAAAAATTTGTGCAATGATTTAAAATAATTTCCAAAAGTATATATTGTCCTAAAATATTCAATGAGGTTTATTTCCTTTCTTATAGAATAATAAGTCTCTATTGTACATACAATAGGATATTTCAGATAAATTTTGTTGCATATTTGGCACCCTTTTGAATATTCATATTGCCCAACAAGTCATTTATTAGAACTTTCATAAAAGTACTTTTTAATCTCCTATACAACAGCATAAATTCCAAGTCTTCAATATGAATTCACTAAAGCTGTATTCAAATAGAGTAATTATCCTTAACTGTATATGTTTAGAATGTATCTAAGATACTTATGTATTAAATCTGATAGTTCTGATTGCCTTTATTTTGATAGTGAGTTATGAATCCCCTACACTTAAGAGAAAATGTGTTTTCAAGCCCCAAAGGTAGAAATCTTTTAGAAACATACGGAAAATAAAGTCCTGGTGTTGCCCTGTCCATTCCAGTATACAGCATATTGTAAAATAAATACTCCAAAGTGGTTTGACTTCATAATGGTAATTGCTTAAAAACTGCCCCAAAGTTAGGCCTGGCACTACAGATTTTGTCTGGGGGCCAATTGGTATGGCTCTGTTAATACTCTAAAACACTGTTACGGAACTGCCAGCCTTACAGTAGGTATTTAATTGAAATATAGCAAATAAAGTATCAAGTTGATATTCAGTTTCTTTTATAAAATTCAGTGATGGCTACCGGCCAAAAGATTTTCAAAACATATATGCAACAAATTTGGTATAAATGCTTAGGGACTACAATTAAAACTACTATTAAATTCCTTATAATCAAATGTTTTATTATACAGTTGCATTTGGTGACTAGCTTATTATTAGTTACATCAAAAAGCAAGACAGCTTTCCTTAACTCAGTTACATATGATATATTATACTTATTTTTCAAGGCCTTTTGTACACTTAGTTACCCTGTGATTCATTGGTAGACATTTATACTATTGTTTATAGAGGAAATAAAATTTAAAACAGTTCATCCAAAGAAGAAAAGTGGGAATGCCAAGAACACCGTGATGTCAGAAGTGTACTCACCCACTGCAAATTCTGGCCAGTGACTAGGGTGCGTCCGACCACGTTTGCCAGTACTCTCTGACATAGAACAAAGGCAAACAGCATCCTGTGCATTGAAGTTTGCCTCTTCTCCTAATATCTCTAATTTGTCTGTTCCAAAGGTGAAAAGATACAATCATTTATGTGCATCAAAAGCATCCTAGTAATACCTGTAAGTCAGGGACACTCTTTCACTTATACTGTATTGTAATCAAAGTTCACAGTCTTCAAATTCTAGAGAATCATTTTAGATAATTAGTATGGCCATGTGCTATAAACTGTCACTTATATAAAGAAAGAGCATTAACGGCTGGGCATGGTGGCTCATGCCTGTAATCCCAACACTTTGAGAGGCCAAGGCAGGTCGATCACCTAAGGTGGTGAGTTTGAGACCAGCCTGACCAACATGGAGAAGCCTCATCTCTACTAAAAATACAAAATTAGCTGGGTGTGGTGGTGCGTGCCTGTAATCCCAGCTACTTGGGAGGCTGAGGCAGGAGACTCGCTTGAACCTGGGAGGTGGAGGTTGCAGTGAGCTGAGGTCATGCCATTGCACTCCAGCCTGGGCAACAAGAGCCAAACTCCACCTCAAAAAACAAAAACAAAAAAAAAAAGAAAGAAAGAAAGAAAAAGAGAAAAGAGCACTAACCTGAGTATTTTAATTTTCCTTGGAAATTATCTTTCTCTATAGAAGAAGTGCTTGAAATCAAGTTATCATTTTTTCTTCTCCAAAACGTCCATCAAGAATAATTTAGTCAGTATTGAACATATTCTAGTTACTACGGAGGTTTTAAAAAAAGTAAAATGTATGATCTCTACCACTAAAAAAATCACATCTGGTTGGTTATAAAAGCACAGGAAAAAGCAACTAAAACAAACAAACAGAAACCCAAAGCAACTGGGAAAAAATTAAAGTCAGTGTAATAGGATACCCTAGAAAGTTTTCAAGCTATACTTGCTATGGGAGTTTAGCAAGGAATGGAAGAGTTTGGTCCCAGGCTGTTACTTAAGAAAGTATAGCAGTTGGATTGATTGGTGAAGAGGAAAGACGATATTCCATGTGGAAGGGAGATAGTTTGGGAGATGGTATAGCATAGGAATGACTATTCAGAAGAAAGGGGCTAACCAAAGTGATTGACAGCAACAGCAATAAGATATTTAGGATAGTTTCTACTGGACTGAGAGTGTTAAATGTCACATGAGAATCTGTAGAAACAAACAAACCACCAAAAGGATTGAAGTAAGAAAATGATGAGCTATAAGCATTGTCATAGATTAATCTGGAGGCTGGGATAAAGAAGGGTATTAAGAAACTAATGATTACTTTGGGCACTTAAAATGTATATAACATACTGGAAAAGAAGACAGGCTCTGGAATGAATGTGGCTGGGCTGGACTCCCAGTTCTTCCACTTATCAGCTCTGGGGTAATCTTGGACAAACTTTTGGAATTCCTGTGCTACAATTTTCCCATCTAAAATTTTGACATAATAAAGTACTTAATTCACTGGGTAATTATGAAAGTCAAATGGATTAATACAGGCTAAAGTTTTTGTATAAATCTAGCCCATCATAATCACTCAGTAAAATATTACTATCATTAAGAATTATATGTACATGTTGCATATTCACATAAACACAATTTCATGTTAATTCTCCTATATCTAAAAAGTATTATCTAACAGCATAGGATGCTGTTTCCCCAGAAATCTTGTTTCTTTTGCCTTTGTTCTATGACAGAGATTTTGAAGTTTTCAATACTATATTCACAGCAGTTTGCAAGTTGTAAAGCAGAGTATAGGTATGCAATAAATATTTCCTGAAGAAAAAAAAGCCATATAGAGATGGAAGGATGGGTAGATACTGGACATTGATTATTAAGCTGTCAAGAGAAAAGTTCATGAAGGAAACAAGATTGCATCAACTCTATTCTAGCCCCCTCATAGAGAAATGCATTGAGCCAATGTCTATAATGTGTTCCAAGGAATTATATGAAAAATTCTTGAAATTAGGCACAAGAGTCAACTGACAACTTAATCATGATAGGTGTCCCCAAACAGATGTGGAATCACACAGAAAATTTAAGATGAGTTAGTAAAGCTGAAGTGATTAACCGGGAAGAGGTCTCTTCAAAGAGAAAAAGACTTGAATCTTCCAAAAAAATACGTAAAAGCAGAGACACAGAGCTTTGCATGTGAGAAAGAAGAGTATTGGGAATAGCTTATAAGAGAAGAGAAGCTTCACCTTCTCCTCCAAAAGGTTAGAGCTGTGCCCTCTGTGACCCACATATTTCAGACCAAATGTGATCACATAGCATGTAGCTACGCATGCTTCTAGATTAACAAGCCACCAGTACATCCTAGAAATGTAGGAAGCAGACCTCTTGGGTGAAAACTATAAGAACATGAGAATCAGGAGAAATAGTACAGATGAGAGGGATCCCACCTCTGCAAAGCTGTTTATACTCATGATTGTACTGTTCCAACCTTCAGTTGCTGGAATAAGGAGAAAGCAATTCAAAATACAAAAATCTTGGCAACATAGCTGAGAAGAAAGGCTGGCTAGCCTGAAGTGCCACTGGCTTAAATTTAGTAGATTAGATTTTTTTTTTTTTTACTTCTGATTCAACTTCTCAGAACTTACGCTGAGTTCTTGCAAGATGTAGTGCATGGAAACAACAACGACGAAAAATGGGGAATGATTCAGTGTAACAGAACTTTGCAGTAAAATCACAAAGTAAAAACGATCCCTAAAAAGTTTTAATATTGAACTACTATGGCAGTGTTTATTAGCCCAGAGATTATTTACACATACAATGTGAAAAATATTTAATAAAATTATATTGAAAATATGTGACTGAGCTAGCAATCTAATCATTATATAGATGCTACAAATTATGACCTCATGGGGACTGTATTTTTGATTGTTGACCTAAAGAGGAAAAAGACTCTGGTGGTTATGAGCTGGCTGAGAAGAAAGAAGTTTGAACATATCCTTATTTAATCCTCCAATGTCATTTCCTCAATGGGGCTCTCCCAAACATCCCTATAGAAAATAAGTAGCCAGCACTCACTCTATATCACAGAATGAATCTATGCATAAATTTATAAAGTTTAATTATTTTTTATTGGATTGTTTTCTTTTTCATTGAAGGCAATGTAAGGTATATGAGAGAGGGGGTAGTAACATTTTGAGAGGCAGTACAGCAAAATGATTAAAAGCACAGACTTGAGGGCTAAACACACTGAGTAGGAATGCTGGCTCTGCCATGTACTAGATTTGTAGTCTTGGGCATACTACTTCACATCTCTATGTGTACTGACTTGTAAAATAAAGTTAATAATAAGATTAATACATCCTAAAACACATAACTCAAATCTGTTTAGTCGATAATAATCACTACAGATGGTCCCCAACTTATGATGGTTTAACTTATGATTTTTCTACTTTATGATGGGACAAAATAGATATTCAGTAGAAACCATACTTGAATTTTGGATTTTGAATTTTCCCTGTCCAGTGATGCAGTATAATACTGTTACATGAGATATTCAACACTTCATTATAAAATAGACTTTGTGTTAGATGATTTTGCTCAACTGTAGGCTAATGTAAATATTCTGAGCACATTTAATATAAGCTAGGCTAAGCTATGATGTTTGATAGATTAGGTGTATTAAGTGCATTTTCAACTTACAATATTTCTACTTATGATGGGTTGATTGAAATGAAACTCCATCATAAAATGAGGAACATTTGTATAGGAACATCAGCTTTTATTATTAATGTTTACCACTTTCTTCAATGCCTAGAATAGCAAATGAATGAATAAATATTCAACACACCTATACACACATACACCCTGCACCTCCTACTTCCTAATGAGATGCGCAAAGTACCTCTCTATGTCAGCTATATACATGGAGCACTACATACTATCTTTAAGCTGTATCTGGCACTATGGGAATTAGTGCTTCCACTGAACTCACTGCTTCTCAAACTATGGTCCTCAGAGTTACTGCAAAACATTTTCAAATTCATAGTGCATCAAATATAGTTAATTGACTGAATAAATTTGTCTTGCATCTATTTTTCAAATATATGTAATTTTAATTAATAAAGTATAAATGCATTTAAAACTATTACTAAGTTCAATGGGACCTTTATTGTTTTGTAGTTCCTCAGCAACTGATTTAAAGAATGCAACTAGAATCTCTTGGGATTCTGTAAAGTTTGACATTTAAAAGAAATCTTGTACTTGGAAAGGTTGAGAACCACAGGTCTAGGTTATGGTAAATCATTAAAATGTCATCTCTGCCTCCCTGAGCTCCCTGGCAAGCAACAAAGGGCACTTGAGTCAGGGATATACAAAGACTAAAAGTGCTCCTGCTAAGCCTTCTCTTCTAAAGGGCTCTGGAAGTCATTGCCTGAGTTTGTCCACATTTGTGAAATCTGTTTTAGCAAAAAGGTCAGCCCTTGGCCAGAAACAGCTTAAACCACCGTGGACAAAGATTTCCTTCTTTTTGAATACAGATAAATTGAGAGAAGGTAGTTGACCACAAGGCTTACACTGTTGCAATGTTGCCGAATTCCAGCGATGTCTTTCTAAACATTTACCTTCATTTAGAGGCTCTTCAATTAGGTGCTAAAATATTAGCAACTTTACCCACTAATCACCCGCTATCACTATAACCACATTCTAACATTCATGCAACAAATATATGTGCACCTACACTGCAATAAACACTGGAGATGAAATGGTGAACATGAGAAATAGTAAAGCCATTGTGGAACTCCATATCAAGAAGAAAGTTCTAGAATCTCATTAGATTCCAGTTTTCTGGAAATTTCTAAATAAAGGACACCACTATCAAGAAGACGTAAGCTCTGTGTTATTTATTCTTTTGTGTCTATAAGCATAGTTAAAAAGTTAACGCAGCAGTCCTTCAATTATCTGCATTATTGTCAGTGATGGAGATAAGGCTTAGGCAGAACCAGTGCAATGGGTTTGTTTATAAAATCCAGTTTCATTTTGCTCTGCCTGAAAACACAAGACCCTGTTTCCAAATTGCCCTTGCTTAGGTTAGGACTGTGTATTCTGTCTGTCTTGTAAAAATGTGAATGAAATTGATAGATGTAACTTACAGTCAGAAGTTGAAAGGAGGTATACGTTCTCCACCCTTCTTCTAAGACCATTAAAGACCCACTGCTAAAGTCACATTAGTAAGAAATAAACATTTCTATGATAAGTTTCTGTTACTTCATGTCTTAATTTGCTACCTAACTAATAAACAGTGTGTTCTAAACAAGTTACTTTTCCAAATAAACTGAAGATTAGTCATTAAGCAAAAGGGCATTGCAGATTGATATTTTATGATTGAGATCTCTGGAAAGTTATGTGACTTCTAAGTCACTATGCTTTCTCTATAAAATGCATAGAATATCACATGCTATGCAATATTACCATGCAAATTAAGTCAGGGAACTAAATGATTAAATTTGTGTGTGTGTGTGTGTGCATGTGTTTATTCACACTTCAGGTACATAAAACAGCTCAATAAATGCTAGTTTCCTCTGTCTTGTATTATTTCTAGTAAATATAAATTGACTAGCAATTAATTAGATGTTTAGAATGATATAGTTTCAAGGATAAACAGAATCTGAAAAATACCTAATCCAGTCCTTATTATATAGATGGGCAAACTAAAGTAGAGAAGTAAATGGCATTGCCTACAGTAAACTTTTTCTATTATACCATCTGCTATTGAATTAAAGTTAAAAAGTGTTAAGAAATTTAATAAATTATTATCCTTTATATTAGATACCATAGCATCAAAATGTGGAATTTAAAGAGTTATTCATACACAAGTTTTGTATTAAAATGGCTCCTCAGCCTTGCCCAAATGTACTGAAATTAGAGGCACAGATATTTCAAGCAGAAGGCAGGTATGGTGACAATGAAGTAGTGTTCTTTTCTTTATGCAAAGCTAATTGGCTTATGTATAAATTGACTGTACAACTTTGACTTCATTAGTGAATCAAGTAAGTTAATTTGTGCAAGTAAATGTAGCATAGAAGTTAACAGCATGAACACTCGTCAATATAGACTTTGGTCTGAATTCCAGTTTCACTGTCTTCTAGTTCTGGGGCCATATGCAATTTCACCACTTTTCAGCTTTAGGATGCTAACTCTCAGTTTCCTCCCCTAAGAAATCAGGGTAAGAATATGTGCTATGTAGAATTTTTTTATTATTAAACGAGTTAATGTTTGTAAAATCACTCAGCACAGTGTCTAACAAATAGTAAACATCCACTAATGATAAGTATCATGATGTGCATTAAATCTATTCCTTTCAATCTAATCATACAATGGATAAATCTGGGTATAAATATTCATACTCACATATATATTATGAATGAAAGCATGTTACATCTGCTAAATAATTTTTGGCATCGCTAAGAAAATATTATTATTATAATTGAGTTACCATATAGAATTCCACTGTTGGAAAACATGAGTGAAATCTGATATATAATATAGGCTTAAAAATTAAAATCTGTATAAACTAAATTTTCAAAAATATTTAAGATGTTAGTGTAAACTCTTAAAGGTACTTATTAAATAGGAAATTTTTTTCTCTGCCTTAAGTACAGTATTACCAAATTTCACATATTATCAATTACTCACAGTACTATGACATCAACTATATATGCCACATCTGCTTCTGATTTGGGATACAGAAAGTAAGGAGTATGAACCCAAAGATATCCCAGACACTTGCTTTCTATTTAAATTGAATAGTTAACTTGCTTTTTACTCATTTACATTTTGCTTGTGAGATTGAAGTTGGTAATGTTGAGCAGTCTATTCTTCAGGTCAATAGACCACCACTAACTTTTTGGAGAACAAATTAATAGATTAAAAATTGAAGTAGTCAGCCCTGAACTGTTTTATTCACCCTCCAGAAAATTATCTTTCTAACTTGTGCTTCCAGGGTCTTTTGAATTGCTAGCACCCTGTAAAACATTGCTTACGATCTCATCATGAATTTCATTTCTTTTTGTCTTCATTGCTTCTCACATTGCCCTTTTCATGCCTGAACCAAATGAACAAACCTGACTGTGGAATGTGCATTAGAGTCTGGAATAACTCAATTCCGTAACAGGTGTGAGTTTCAAGATGCCTTTGCGCCTGCTGAGCTATGCTTTCCTTACCCAACTTGCTAGCCTGCTTTCATGGGACTGGGAAACTGCCTCAGGTCCTGATTTATACTCCAGTTTTCTGACTAGGATTGGATATTGTTTCTGAGCTCCAACAATCACAACAGGGTTCTGAAACAGTCCCAATTTTCCTGAGAGTTGGACCCTCTCTCCCTTTTGCCAGCAACTGGCTAGAATCCTACTTCAACCCAGATGGATCTCCGTACTCCAGAAACCACACAATTCCCATCCACCTGTTTCTGAGTAGCACTGCTACTGGAAAACTCCAGCTGCTGGGGCCCAACCACCTAATTTGAATCTTGGGATATCAACTCAAGTCCAGATGGAGAAAAAATTTGCTCCATCAACTTGGACCCTGAACCAGATTCGTGCCACCTTACTTGGAGGCCAACTCTCCCACTGATTATGTTTCCCTAGTCCTGATACTGCCTAATCCTAACTTATTTTTCTCTTCCTGAAGGCTAGACAATTGAGGGCTCATGGTGTCACATGACCTGTCCCACCAAGTTTATTACAATAAATACCTGTGGCAGCCTAATGCTGTCTTCTTTGTCTCTGGCACCTTCATTAATACAGTGTCAATGAAAAGTATCCTTAGTTATATCAAGTATTTCTCTAGAATATTTTGGGCTCATTTCCAAGTCCCTGATGCCTCACCAGCAAAATAATACAGGATTCTCTACAGTTAGGACACTGAGTTTTAAAAAATGTGTATAGTTTATGTACAGTCCTCTGTGGACCAAGAAAGGGAAGCCTTTGTTGCCAGCTCTTCTCTCACACCACATTTCTGGAGCTTTCTGTGTTAGTGACACTCCCAGCTCCTGGTCTTCCTCCTGTCTTCTCCTGTCCTGTTTTTTCCCCACTGTTCCTATTGTTTCTATTCTCTGCTTCTTTTCCTTTTCTTTTTTTCCATCCTCAGGCTGCAATGAAGACCTTCATACTATAGCTTTGCATACTTGGAAGTATATCTATAGGAGAGATTCCTTAAACTGGACTTACAGGGCCTGTTCAACACTTTCTAATATGAAATAAAAAGCAATGGTGACATCCTACAAAAATGTTTTGCTTTCCATTCTGTGTTGAAAGAGCACAGATTTCTATACTATTCTAAGTTATGTTAAGAGCATTTGTGGTTGTGAGAAGGGTGACAAGGTGAGAGGAGGTGGGAGATGAAGAAAAGAAGGGAAATAGAGAAAAGAGGAAGAGAGAAAACTGGAAGTTTTTCAGGCAGATTAGAGAAACATTTGGTGGGGAGGAAAACATTTAAACTATGCCCAAAAACAATGGCATTCACTTCCAAATTTAAAATTGTCTGCTGATGGTGGCCGAAAACCTGTAACTCTTTTTGTAAATCTTATTTTCACTATTATAGTCTTCTCAGGCTGACATAATTACCTTTTGGGGTTTCATCAGCCTTTTGCAAAATTACAGCATCTACATTTTAAAAATGTTCTATTTCCAGAAAGGAATCTACAGCCTCCTATTTTTTAATACATGGCAGGTGGCTAGCTGTTAACTAACTTTTTTTCCCTAAAGAATGACATAATTAACCCAAGTATGTTACATTCCCATTGCTGGATATCCTATAACAAGAAGTTGTTAAAATCTGACTTCATTTAATAATAAACTAGTGTTTGAAATCATTATTTTTTCATAGCCTAGCATCTTGCCAAATTCACCCAAGTTTCCCTTTCACATAATAGCCATCTCTTATTCTCACTCAATTCATCCTGCAGCAGGTGACAGCTTTGTTGTCAGTCCACATGAGGATAGACTTTTGAACAAAGAAAAGGAAAAATTATCAAAGTAGGAATGCTGTGTCCTTCTTAAAAGTAGTTTGTCTTCCGATTTCATGTGCACACAGGCAACTGAAAATGTTTGGCTGACACTCCTCTGGGAAGTACGGTAAAGTTGAGGGAGAGTGGCTGGCCCCTTGATCTCAATACCAATGGTGTGTGAGGAATGACTCAAGGAGAATTAAGAACTAGTGGTACTTAAATTTTAGATTTCCAAGTTTAACTATATCAACTCAAGCAGGGAGATCAGGCCTTAGCCAATGACAAACCAAATTCTGAGCAGGCTGCTTTATGACTCTGATCCCAGTTGGTTATTTTGCAATGAGAAGCACGCTTTTGACTGAAAATCTAGTCTTCTCTATTACCCAGGATAACCCCTGCCTAGAAAGAAGGTGGTTTTTAAACAAAATTGTTTGCTAAAACACAGTTGTGTCAGCATGGAATCAGCAAATGGCGTATAACGTGATAAAAATAATAGCACCTGCTCATTTGATTGTTTATGATACTTTACACCAGAGCTGGCAATTTTTTCTCTTTCAAACTTCATGTTGTAAATATTTTTAATAGCACAGGCCACAGTCTGTATCACAGATATTCAACTCTGCTGTTGCAGTGTGACGCCACTGTAGAAAAGGTGAATAAATAAGTAGGCAAGGCTCTTTTTCCCTCAAAAAAACTGTATATACAAAAACAGGCAGCACGCCAGATTTGCCCTTGGTGTACTCTACATTCAGGTGTGCAACAATATATGAGATTTATCACAGTTACCAGAGGTAGATGTTACCTATTTTATAGGTAAAGAAATTGAGATTCAGAGGAGTTAAGTGCTTTACCGGAAGTGGTACTATAAATAATGCTAAGTTCCTCAAACCAGACTTTGTATTTAAAGTCTCATTCTACTGTATCAAAGTTGAGTAGTCTGGAGTTTATTTTATCCAGGAAGTGGCGAAATCTCATTAAAAATTTGTATTAATTCAAAATGAAGTATTTTCTTCCAATCTTCAGGATATTTGTGTCAATTGAGTATTATTACTTTTCCCTAACAACATAAGAGAAACTCCAAAAATTTAATTCTTTAACTCAATTATTTTTCTAAACTCTAGGTGTATACTAGGATCTGACTTTGAACATTTAATTCCAATATGAGTCGGTGGCACCAAGAGAAGTTCCTTAGTTTTCTAAAACTGCATTTATCTTTTTCACAATTGCTAACCATGCTGAGTAGAAGTTTTGTTTTTCTTTTAACTTATCCATTAAAATATTTCCAACTCCTCTGGTTTCAACAATCCTTTTTCAGTCTCTTCAAAGTTAAACATCCTATTAAGGTTGTTTCAAATTTAACTCTTTCACATAATACACGATTTTATAGGTAAGTGCTCAGTCTTTCAGATTTCACTCTTTCTCTTTACTTTTCTCAAGTTTATATGTATGAGAGGGGTTGACCTTGTCCTTACAGAAGTGGGTGAAGGAGACATGAGGTGAATGTTCTTCAGATCCATGAGGTACTGGATCTCTATTGTCTCTTGTGCAGAATATATGAACCCCAGATTGGTGACTGCCAATAGGCAACAGGCTCCACTAGGCTTTTGGGATGACATGCTGGCAACTCTGCTAGAACTCATAGTACCCACATCTTCACCCAGTCTCAAAGTCTATGGTGGCAACCTTGTCTTGACTCCAAGTCTCTGCCACCCACGGGCAATTTTAACACCTCTTCATCACTTCACTGGGATATACAGGAAAGTCTGTGATTCTAGAATGCCCTAAAGACCATGCATCTACCTACTTTACAGCAAAGATATGCATAACTACCACATGCCATGCTAGAAGTATCTGTGGGCTAGACTCCCAACTGAGGCTTGAAGACACTCAGGAAACCATGATCAGCCTAAATGGACTCAGGCCCTCTCATAACCATGTCAATTCCTGTTTTCAATTTTAGACAGATAATAAAGCCCTTCTTCATGCAGAACCTTTTCTCTGTCCTCTCCTTTGCCATCCTTTCCCCACCAACTACCAGGACTTCAAGAAGCATATGCTCATTCATTTATTCTTAGTTTTTCTGTCTCTGTCTCTCTCTCTCTCTTCATCTCTTTTTCTTTCTTTTTCTCTTCCCTTCATGAGGCATAACATGAGTGAGGCCAACCAAACTTGATCTCAGTCATGAGATCTAGATAAAAGAATCTAGAAAATCCTGTTTAATGATGCCTGACTTTCAAGACAATTGTCTTCTGTAAATTTCTATTTGTAGGATCAGAAGCTGAATATTAGTTCACTTTCTCTGATTTCACCTGGCATTCTTAATCTCTTTCTGTGGCAGATAGATGCCTAAAGTTAACTGAGAAATTAAATGTGGATATATGACACACACACACACATACATACAAAAATATATACATATTAATACTTTTTTAAAGTATAAACAGGAATAACATCAGCAAGGTGACTGGCTAGAGTGGTCTAGCATTTGCTGCACCCCCTAAACAAAAAGGAACCAAACAGTGAATAAACAATACGTTTCAACTGGAGCAATTGAGAAACTATGCTGAAGGAAAATGCAAAATCTCTGTGGATCATGGAAACCCAAGATAGCACCATAGAGAAGGGAGCAAGACACCCTACCCTTGCCAGACTGTCTCCCTCACCAGGACAGGCTTTGAATCAGGAGATATTTCTTCTTATAAGATAAAAGTAAGCTGGGGACCCCAAGTGGTCTCCATTGTCACCATAGATGTCAATGATCCTTTCTATAACATAGCCCCCCCGCTGAGTCTTCACAGGCCCTGAATCCAGTTTGGAGAGTTTCTGGGAATTTGCATACCTCCCAGAATCAGGGTGGTCTCAGAATAGGAGACCCCTTCAACCCCCATGACCTAAGCTGCTATGGCACAGCACCATCTTGAAAATGGACCTACTGTTAGAATGCTTCTGCCATGGGGTCCAGTGGCCACTCTCTCTATCCCTGAGGACCTACTGCCATTCCACTATGTGAACACTGTTGCCTGCAGCTCTATGATCCCACCTACATGAAGCCTTGGCCTGGTGGAACAACTGAGACCACAATGTTCAAACCCATGCAATGCCCTATTCCCACCAACCAGGCCGGAGGCAGCCCTGCCTCCTCAGAGAAACCACTGAACAACCAACCAAACTACTGTGTTCATGTGAAACTGCAACTGACTCAATGGCTAGTCTAGCAGCAGCCCTACCTCCACAAAGAGACCACCACACAGCCACCCAGCCTCCTGCACCTACATGTACCAGGCCTGACAACCATTCCAGCTCTTCTACTTAAAGAAAAGCCACACCACTATCATCACAACTGCCATCGCAACTCCCACAGCCTAGTCCACCAAGGCAATCACAGATATAATTGACAAGGATTACAGCTAAAGAAACTGTGCAAAGACCATGCTACCGAGCCCACCTTGAACTAAAGCCAATGCACCACACCCAACTGATGTCCTAGGACCCATCTACAGGAAAAAGTCTCTCCCTACAAAAGCTTTTCCATAAATTTAGAAAAAGCAACTGTTTCACTAGATGTGCAGATATCAATATAGGGGAAACAGGAAACACGAAAAAGCAAGGAAATATAACACCCTGAAAGGAACACAATAAGTTTCTAGTAGCTGTCCCCAAAGAAAAGAATATTTACGGCCGGGCGCGGTGGCTCAAGCCTGTAATCCTAGCACTTTGGGAGGCCGAGACGGGCGGATCACGAGGTCAGGAGATCGAGACCATCCTGGCTAACACAGTGAAACCCCGTCTCTACTAAAAATACAAAAACTAGCCGGGCGAGGTGGCGGGCGCCTGTAGTCCCAGCTACTCGGGTGGCTGAGGCAGGAGAATGGCGTAAAGCCGGGAGGCGGAGCTTGCAGTGAGCTGAGATCCGGCCACTGCACTCCAGTCCGGGCGACAGAGCGAGACTCCGTCTCAAAAAAAAAAAAAGAAAAGAATATTTACAAAATACCTGAAAAGTATTTCAAAATAATGTTATGAAGGAAAGTCAGTGAGACACTGGAAAATACAGAGAAACAGGTCAATGAAATTAGAAAAACTATTATTGATCTGAATAAGAAATTCAACAAATAGATATCATAAAAAAGAGCTAAAAAGAAATCTTAAAGCTAAAGAATTCAAACAAAAAATACAAAAGAAGTCTTCAACCAACCAACTAAATCAAACAGAAGATAAAATTTCTATACTTGAATACAGTCCTTTGAAATAACCCAGTCAGAGTGGGGGGAAAAATAAAAATAAAAAAGAATGAACATTGCCTGTGGGATTTATTGGACAAAATTAAGCAAATTGTTGCATTGTAGAAGTACCAGAGAGAGAAAAGACAGAGAAAGGCACAGAAAATCTGTTTAACAAAATAGTAGCTAGAAATTTCCCAAGTCTTAGTAGAAATTGTGGACCTTTGGATCCATATCTGTATTCTCCTGGAAGCTCAAAGGTTACCAATTAGATTCAATCCAAAAAGATCCTCTCTGAGGCACTTTATAATTAAACTGTCCAAAGTCAAAAACAAAGAGAATTCTAAAAGCTTCAAGAGAAAAGCATCAAGTCACATATAAAGGAATTCCTGTTAGACTATCAGCAGATACTTCAGCAGAAACCTTGCAGGTCAAAAGTGAATGGAATAATGTAGTTGAAGTGCTGAAAATAAAATGAAAAACTGTTAGACAAGAATACTATAATCACCAATGCTATTATTTAGAAATAAAGAAATGAAGACCTTTCCAGATAAACAAAAGCTGAGGGAATTAATCACCACTAAACTAGCCTTACAAGAAATGTCTAAGAAAGTGCTACAATTGGAAATGGAAAAACAATAATTTTCATCATGAAAACACGTATATCTATAAAACTAACCAATAAAGTTAAATGTATAATCAAACTCAGAATATCCCAGAGTTGTAATGGCGCTATGTACATCTTTCAGTCCTCTAATATGAAGGTTCAAAGTCAGGATGGTCAGAAACAACAACAGCTCCAATTAGTGGTTCAGGAATACACAATAGCTAAAGATGTAAAATAAGGCAACAGAAATATAAATTGTCAGGCAGAGGAGAAGAGTCTAGGGGATTTTGATGTGACCAAAGTTAACTTGCTATTGTCTTAACTTTATATTATGACTATTATAGCTAAAAGACCCTTTATGTTAGTTCTATAATAATCACAAAGAAAGAAATTACAGCAGATAAACAAAAAAGAGAAAGTAAACAAAGCTTAGCACCAAAAAAAAAAAAAAAAAAAAACCCACAAACCGCACAGATAAATGACAAGAGAGGAGCAAAGGATCTACAAAACAAACAAACACTGGACATTAGATCCACATCTGTATTCTTCTGGAAACTCAAAGGTCTCCAATCAGATTCAATCCAAAAAGATCCTCTCTGAGGCACATCATAATCAAACTGTTTATAAACAGTTTTAGAAAAAATGTTGTCTAATCTAGAAAACAGTTAACAAAATGACAGGAGTGGGTCCTTATTTATCAACAAAAACCTTGAATGTAAATAAACTATTCAATTAAAATATATAAAGTAACTGGATAAATATTTTTTTAAAATACCCAACTATATAGTGGCTACAAGAGACACACCTCACCATTAAAGACTAAAAAACACTGAAAGTGAAGGAATGGAAAAGGGTATTTCATGTAAATAGAAACCAAAAGCAAGCAGGAGTAGATACATCTGCCAAGATAGACTACAAATTAAAGACTACAAAAAAAGATAAAGAAGGTCACTATATAATGATAAAGGAGTCAATTCAGTAAGAATACATAGCATCTATAAATATCTATGCACCCAATACCAAAGCTCCCAGGCACATAAAGCAAACATTAATAGATTCAAAATGGAAGATAGACTGCAATACAATAATAGTGGGGGACTTCAACACTCCACTCTCAATGGACAGATCATCTAGAAAGAAAATCAAGAAAGAAATAGCAGACTTGAACTTCTCTATAGACCAAATGGACCACAGGCTAAATGGACCATAAATCAAAGGGACCACAGATTCGATGGACCTAAGAGACCTTCTGTCCAACATCTGCAGAATTCACAGTCTTCTCAACTGCACATGGAATATTATCCAGGATAGAACATATGTTAAAGCACAAAACAAATCTTAAAAAATATAAGAACACTGAAATCATATCAAGTATACTTTCTGACCACGATGGAATAAAAATATAAATCAAGAATAAATAAATTTCAGAAACTTTACAAATACATGAGAATTAAACAACATGCTCCTAAACAACCAGTGGGTCAATACTTAAAATAAAAGTGGAAGTTAAAGCATTACACTGAAACCTATGGGACACAGCAAAAGCAGTTCTAAGAGGGTAGTTGATAGCAATAAACACTACATCAAAAAAGAAGAAAGATTTCTAATGAACAACCTAACAGTGCATCGCAAGGAATTAGAAAAAAAAGAAAATGAAAACAAATACAAAATTCATAGAAAGGAAGAAATAATAAAGCTCAGAGCAGAAATAAACGAATTAGAGACTAAAAGAATTCATAAGACTGATGAAACAAGGTTTTTTTTGAAAATATAAACAAAACTCACAAACCCTTAGCTAAACTGACTAAGAACAAAAAAGAAAAGACAAATAAAATCAGATATTAAAAAGTAGACATTACAACTGATAGCACATAACTACACAGGACCATAAAAGACTATTACAAAAACTATACTCCAACAAATGTGATAACATACAAGAAACGGATAAATTCTTGGGCACATAGAACCTACTAAGATTAAATTATAAAATAAAAGAAACTCTCAAAAGACCAATGATGAGGAAATTGAATCAGTAATAAAAAGTCTTCCATCAAAGAAAAGCCCAGGATATGACGGCTTCATTGCTGAATTCTACCAAACATTCAAAGAACTAGTAACAATTTTCATCAAACTATTACAGAAAAATTAAAGAGGAAGAAATACTTCCAAACTTACTTTATGAGGAGAACATTTCCCTGACTCTCAAACCAGACAATGACACAACCAAAAAAGAAAACTGCAAGACAATAGCCAAAAATTTTTCAACAAAGTAATAGCAAACTGAATTCAACCACACATTAAAAAGATCATTCACTATAATCAGGTGGAATTCATGTCAAGAACACAAGCATGGTTTAACAAATGCAAATCAATAAACATTATATATTGCATTAACAGGAAAAAATAAAAAAACCATATGATCATTTCAATAGATGCAGAAATTCCTTTGACAAAATTCAGCAGTTCTTCATGATATAAAAAACAAAACTCTCGACAAATTTGGTGCAGAAGATATATACCCCAACATAATAAAGGCTATATATGGCATATCCATAGCTAACATCATACTGAACCAGGAAAAGCTAAAAAGTTTCTCCTCTAAGAACAGCAACAAGACAAGAATGCCCACTTTCACCATGTCTATTCCATATAGTACTGGACGTCCTGGCCTGAGCAATCAGACATGAGAAAGAAATAAAAGATATTCAATTAAATAGAAGGAAGTCAAATTGTCACTGTTCGCAGACATGATCTTAGAAATAGAAAACCCAAAAGACTTCACCAAAAAACTGTTAGAGCTAAAAAAACAAGTTTATTAAAGTTGCAAGATAAAAAAATCAACATACAAAAATCAGTAGCATTTCAGGCTGGGTGTGGTGGCTCACGCCTGTAATCCCAGCACTTTGGGAGGCCGAGGCGGGTGGATCACGAGGTCAGGAGATCGAGACTATCCTGGCTAACACGGTGAAACCCCGTCTCTATTAAAAATAAAAAAAAATTAGCCAGGTGTGGTGGTAGGCGCCTGTAGTCCCAGCTACTCCAGAGGCTGAGGCAGGAGAACAGCATGAACCCAGGAGGCGGAGCTTGCAGTGAGCCGAGATTGCGCCACTGCACTCCAGCCTGGGCGACAGAGCAAGACTCTGTCTCAAAATAAATAAATAAATAAATGAAAATCAGCAGCATTTCTATGGACTAACATCTGAAAAAGAAGTAAGAAAAAGATTCCACTTATAATAGCTACCATAAAAAAGATACCTAGGAATAAATTTAATCAAGAAGGTGAAATTTACATACATTGAAAACAACAAAACTTTGATGAAAAAAATTGAAGAGTACAAAAATATATGAAAACGTTCATGGTTTGGAAGAATTAATATGCTTAAAATAACCATACTACCCAAAGGGATCTGCAGACTTAATGCATTCTTTATCAAAATATCAATGACATTCTTCACAGAAATAAAAAAAGCAATCCTAAAATTCATGCAGAATCACAAAAGAGCATGAACAGCCAAAGAAATCTTGAGTAAAAAGAACAAAGCTGGAAGCATCACACTACCTAATTTCAAAATATAGGAACCAAAACTGTATGGTTCTAGCATAAAAACAGACATATAGACCAATGGAGTAGAATAGAGAGCCCAGGGAAAAAATTGTGCACCTACAGACAATTGGTTTTCAACAAATGTGTGAGAACACATATTGGGAAAAAAGACCATCTCTTTAATAAATGGTGCTGGGAAAACTGGATATCCACATGCAGAAAATGAGACTTCACCGTATACAAAAGTCAACTCGAAATGGATAGAAAGGCTTAAACATAAAACCCAGAACTGTGGAACTACTAGAAGAAAACATAGAGGAAGTGCCTTATAACACTGGGTTGAGCAAGGATTTTAAGTAACACCTAAAAAGCACAGGTGACACAAGCAAAGACAAATAATTAGGATTAAAGAAAACTGAAAAGCTTTTACACCACAAAAGAAACAATTAACAGAGTGAAGAGCCAGTCTCTACAAAGGCAAAAAAAAAAAATTTGCAAATTATACATCTCACAAGGGGTTAATATCCAGAATATATAATCAACTTAAAGAAATCAACAGGAAACACACACACACACACACACACACACACACAAATGACATAGTTTAAAAGTGGACAAAAGACGTTACTAGATATCTCTCAAAAGAAGACATACAAATGGCTAACAGGCATACGAAAACATGCTCAGCATCACTAATCATCAGGGAATTCGCATTAAAACCACAATGAGATACCACTTCACTCTAGTTAGAATAGCTATTATAAAAAGGACAAAAGAAAAGTGTCGGCAATGATCTGGAGAAAAGGAAACACTTTTACACACTGCTTGTGGAATTGTAAATTAGTACAGTAACTACGGAAAACAGTATGGAAGTTTCTCAAAACATTAAAAATAGAACTACCATACTATCCAGTAATCTCACTACTGGTTATGTATCCAAAGGAAAGGAAATCATGTCAAAAATATATCTGTACTCCCATGTTTATTGTAGCACTATTTACAATAGCCAAGATAAGGAATCAACCTAACTATATAACAATAAATGAAATAAAGAAATGAAGAAAATTTGGCATATATACACATTAGAATACTATTTAGCCATAAATAAGAATGAAATTCTGTTTTTTTTTTGGCAACATGGATGAAACTGGAGGACATCATGCTAAGTGAATATGCTAGGCACAGAAAGGCAAATACTGCGTAGTCTCACTCATATGTGGAATCTGGAAAAAAAAAAAAAGTCGGTATCACAGATGCAGAAAGTACAACAGTGGTTACCAGAGACTGAGGAGGAAAGGCAGGAAGAGAAAGATGACAAGACGGTATGAAGTCACAATGAGAAGGAATAAGTTCTAGTGTTCTATCGCACAGTAGGGAGATTATGGCTAACCGTTATTGTACAGTACAAAACAGCTAGAAGAAAATCTTTTGAATGTTCTCACCACAAAGAAATAATAAATATATGAGGTGATAGACATGCTAACTACTTGGGTTTCTTCATTATATAACATACTTATGTATATAAACATTAATTGTGTCCCATAAATATGTACAATTACAATGGCAATCTTAAAATTATACATAAAATTATATTACATACTCACTGCTACAGTATCTCTCAATATACTCACATATTTTCATAACATTAAATTTCTATGTTCCTAAAACATTTTTTATTGCTAATACTTTAGTTTGGATCATCAGAGCCAAAGAAATAAATATGTAAGTCATTTCCAAATGGAGAGTTATACTGCACAGATAAAACCTTTCACAATTCATGGATTCTTTTAATAGCAGTAACAGAGAACAGCACATTTCTACCTATTCAATAGACTAACATTTAAATCCTGGTCCTCAATCCACAGAATTGTGCAAATAGATAAAGTGGGGTGGGGGGAGGTATCTAGAAACAATTACATAAGATAGTCAAGATAGCATAATAGAATGTGTATTTGAAATACCTGGATTAGAATATAGGCCATTGAATTAAAACATGGCACTTCTCAACAACCTAAAAACTAAAAATGTCAGGTTTCTGTGAGACAAGATGTCATCTTATATTATCTATTATCTATTATTATTATTATTATTATTAAGATGGAGTTTCACTCTTGTCGCTCAGGCTGGAGTGCAGGGGCGCGATCTCGACTCACTGCAATCTCTGCCTCCTAGGTTCAAGCGATTCTCCTGACTCAGCCTCTTGAGTAGCTGGGATTACAGGCATCTGCCACCACATCCAGCTAATTTTTGTATTTTTACTAGATACAGGGTTTCACCATGTTGGCCAGGCTGGTCTCAAATTCCTGACATCAGGTGATTCATCCACCTTGCGTCCCAATGTCCTGGGATTACAGGAGTGAGCAATCGTGCCCGGCCTTATTTTCTTAATAGTCTAGAGACAAAGTTGAAATAATTTCATCACACTCATGGCATCACAATTACCATTTTCTCTGATCCCTTCCATCATTTGACTATTTTATAAACAGAAAGTTCATTTTATTATTATAATTTTGCAAAGCCGTTTTTTGACAGCATATTAACTTATCCTAATAATACTCTATCAAATGAATAAATCTTTATATATAGATCAGTAATCACACACACACATATTATGATCTACCCAGAGCAGTTTATAATTTTATTATAAAATTTCATTTGAGGAGTTATGTAACTATGTTATGTTCACATCTGTGTTATGAGTTATGTGGTAACAAAGGTCTTCCCTAATTATATTTGTAATTAAAGTTTCCCTATAAGTCCCTTTCTCCAACTCATTGATCGTTTTTGTGATAGCTGAACCATTTCAACATTCCTACTTGTTAGATGAATTCAACAGTCTAATAATGTTTTGAATATTTGTTTACATATTTTCGAGAAATACTGAAAAATCTCTGGTTTTATTTTTCCTTTATTACCCCTTTCCTGCTTGCATTTGATATCATTTTGTTAGACTGTCCATTGGTTTCTATACTAAATTATAAATGCTTGCCTTACATCATGGGTTCTACATCTTTCACTGTATCTTGAAACCTATTTTTTAAACTCTGGAAACAAAAGACATTAATATAGCACTTAAGCTATTGACTATAAAGCTGTTACTGATTTAACTCAAATTACCCCATGTGGAGAATTCATGTCCCAACACACAATTGTTAAATCTTTATATGCAGAATGACATATCAAATATACTATGTTTAAGACAGTTAATTCCCCCTTGCTCATGAGGAAAACACAAATATCTTGTTAGCATATACTATGTTTAAGACAGTTAATTGCCCCTTGCTCGTGAGGAAAACAGGAATATTTTGTTAGCAGGTGTTACTTACTGAGTAGCTGGACTACCTCAGTAAAAGTCCAAGAACAGTAATTTGGAGGGAGCAAATACAGTGACATAGAAAGAAATTCTACCTTCTGAGGATTCCTAAATGCTTTTAAACCATGCTCTTCTCCATGAGACACTGAAAGCACCTGGACCTTCCATCTTTCATCTCAAATTCCTTTTCAGGGTCTAGGACTTATTTAGGGAAATACATCAGCTTATTTGTCACTTGCTTCTTAAGAATTCTTTGTGCTTCCCATACTACTGGATCTTTTCTGCCTTGTTAATTGCCTCAGACTAATCAAGTAAACTAAACTCTCATTCTCTCAATGAACAACAGATAAGCATTCACTGAAATCTCATAAATATTTGTATTTAATCTTTCTATGAAAGTAGACATGCAGCCTCTGTTTCCCACTGAGAGGTGAAGCTGGCTGGGCTTCTGGGTCCCGTGGGGACTTGGAGAACTTTTCTGTCTAGCAATTGGTATGTTTACTTGGATTGTAAACATACCAATCAGCGCTCTGTGTCTAGCTAAAGGTTTGTAAACGCACCAATCAGCACTCTGTAAAAATACACCAATCAGTGCTCTGTGTCTAGCTAAAGGTTTGTAAACGCACCAATCAGCACTCTGTAAAAACGCACCAGTCAGCACTCTGTGTCTAGCTAAAGATTTATAAATGCACCAATCAGCACTCTGTAAAAATGGACCAATCAGCACTCTGTAAAATGGACCAATCAGCAGGATGTGGGTGGGGCCAAATAAAGGAATAAAAGCTGGCCACCTGAGCCAGTAGCAGCAATGAGGTGGGGTTGCCTTCCATAGTTTGGAAGCTTTGTTCTTTCCTTCTTCACAATAAATCTTGCTACTGCTCACTCTTTGGGTCCACGCTACCTTTATGAGTTGTAACACTCACTGCAAAGGTCTGCGGCTTCACTCCTGAACTCAGCGAGACCACGAATCCACTGGGAGGAACAAACAACTCCAGATACGCCACCTTTAAGAGCTGTAACACTCACTGTGAAGGTCTACGGCTTCACTCCTGAAGTCAAGTAAGACCATGAACCCACCAGAAGGAAGAAACTCCAGACACATCTGAACATCTGAAGGAACAAACTCTGGATACACCATCTTTAAGAACTGTTACACTCACCACGAGGGTCCACGGCTTCATTCTTCAAGTCAGGGAGACCAAGAACCCACCAGAAGGAACCAATTCCAGGCCCACTACCACTAAGCCTCAGTGCCAAACACTGCATCTGACTGTGTGATGTCCACATACATTTGTTAAACGCATCATGTGGTGATAATATTTACATGTAAAAGAGTCTCCTAGAGTTTAAAAAATATTAGTTCTTTTGACTCATATATGCACAGACATATTATTTTTCCTTGTAATAAAACAAGATGTTCTTATTAATAAGGTTCTCTACATTCTCATTTATAAAATCTCTCCTACGTTTCCCTTGGCAATATGATTTTATGAACAGCTAGGAAGGTCTTTCTGTTTTTTCGCATCTGCTCACTGATTCAAACACCAAGTTTCCGTTTTCTCATCAACAAAGTGGTCAATAAAGAAGAAACCTCTTCCTCATAGTATAGTTAAGAGGATTAAATGCAGCAAATTATTCAAGAGCAGATGTGCTCAAAAATACCTACCAGATATTCCCAATGCTCAATAAATATCAACTGCCTTTTTCTCCTTCTCTTTTTGTTCTAGCTGCAAAACAAAATATCATCTACAACTATTTCATTACAAGAAAAGATGAGACTCTCTGTTTACACAAAGACTTTTTCTACCTTAGAAAGTAAGCAAACTCACAGAGCAGTGCTAAACACAAATACCAGTTGTATAGGTGACAGAGAACTGAAGTCAGTTCACTAAATCATGAGAGAATATAAAGTTTAATAAAGAGGAGTTTAATTGGAAACTGTAATACCTCAATCTCCTTCAACATCTTTTATTGGATCCAGATTATTATTGCCTGTGGCAGATAAGCTTTAGATCACTCTGAATAAGGTGAAGTGTGCCACTAATTGTTACATTTGAACTCTTACCAGATTAGAAATTGTGCACCTATGCAGATAACACATAATAAATTTCAGATCACTTTTTTCTGTTTTCAGGGGATTATTTCTATCTAGGATGTTTTGATGTATTATTTTGAAATAAATTTTGCACAGGATAATATGTTCCCTAAGACCTTTTGTCAGGTGAAAGAAAGGAACACAGCCACACCAGACTGGTGGAAAGCAAGATGTAGTTCGCATCCACCTTCCTAAATGCAGGACCAACCCAATCTGTAGGTCAGTTACGGAACCGAAAATACTGTCTTTGTTTAGGAAAAGTACCACTTTACATGAAAAAAAAAATCTGTCTTTAGAAGAACTAATCCAATTCAGAGGAAGGAGAAAATGAACCAACACTTAGAATATAACAGGCTAGGCACAAAACTCTAATAGGAATTGTTATTCACATTTAACAGAAAAATGGGCTCATAGAGTTAAATGGAAGTCACACAGCTGGCAAGTAAATAAACAAGGATTCAAACTTAGCAGGGTGTCTTTTCTGCCTTTCAAACATCCTTGATTCTACTCCTCCTTCCTGTTTTATGAGCAAAAGACTCAGAGGATTGTTGCTAGGATCAACTTAATAATGTATTGAGTAAAAGAAATGTGTTTTAAAACCTGAAGGATCAAGGTGTCTGGTAAACACATAGGCACACCCTGAGCCAGTTTTTCCATAGTAAAATGGAATGTTGCCAAAATAAAATTGGATGAAATTCTAAGAACCCTTTGGAGAGTTCAAACACTGTAATTGCATTGTTGTTGTTTTTGTTTTTGAGACAGAGTCTCGCTCTGTCACCCAGGCTAGAGTGCAGTGGTGTGATCTCAGCTCACTGCGACCCCAGCCTCCTGGATTCAAGTAATTCTCCTGCCTCAGCCTCCTGAGTAGCAGGGATTATAGGCACGCGCCACCACACCCAGCTAATTGTTGTATTTTTAGTAGAGACGGGTTTTGCCATGTTGGCCAGGCTGGTCTTGAACTCCTGACCTAAGGCAATCCACCTGCCTTGGCCTACCCAAGTGCAGGGATTACAGCGTAAGCCAATGTGCTCGGGATCTGTAATGTATTTTAATTGAATTTATGTTATTTACAGCAAAGAATCAGAAAGTCATGTGCCTTGAGACCCTTCTTTCTTCCCTTACTTTTCCTCCTCACTTCCCTTTCACCTTTCTCCTAATCACATATTCCCATATGTGAAGACAGCTAAGTCCTTAAAACAAATTTTCAAGAAAATAAAAAAAGAGGGTGAAGAGGAGAATGTATAAAAGCTTCAGGCAGGAAGGAAATTGTATTCATAGCTAAGGGCAGCATTCTCAGAATTCTTTCAGAATTATAAAATATTCTTATTTATTTGATTTATAAGCTCCTTAAGGCCAGGGATGGTATCTAAAGACTCTTTGTATTCCCAGCAAGTAGCACAGAAAAAAAAAAAAAACTTAATAAATGTTTACTGTTCATAGACAATACATACATGGAGAGGGAGAGAAAGAGAGGGGGATGATGATTAATTTATAGTTAATTCTTTCACTGCAAGGATTTTGTTGCACCCCTCTTGTAGTAGTCTGTTCTCGTGCTGCTAATAAGGACATACATGAGACTGGGTAATGTATAAAGGAAAGAAGTTTAATTGACTCACAGTTCAGTGAGACTGGGAGACCTCAGGAAACTTAAAATTATGGCAAAAAGGGAAGCAAACATGTCCTTCTTCACACGGCAGCAGGAAGGAGAAGTGCCAAGCAAGAGGAGAAAAGCTCCTTAAAAAACCATCAAGTCTCGTGAGGACTCACTAACTATCACAAGAACAGCAGCATGGGTGTAGCCATCCCCATGATTCAATTACCTCCCACTGTGTCACTCCCACAACAGACGGGGATTATGGGAACTACAATCCAAAATAAAATTTGGGTGGGGACACAGCCAAACCTCTTGAGATTACTGAAACAACTATGGTGAGTTTCAAAAGCAGAAGTTTCATATTTTAACAGGGAAAGAAAAAAGAATTAAAAATTCAAATTAAGTGGCCAGTAAGTAGGAAGAAACGAGAAAATTAAGATGTAAACAAATGCAAGGGAAAAAACTGTTTTAGGAAGAGAAAGGATAGAATCAGTTTCCTCAGTGAGGTCAAACATAATATGTAAGGAGGTGTCCAAAGGATTAAGCAACAAGGAGCACATTGGTAAACATCAGAAGAAGTAAATTGATTCAGTCTTTCAATATGACTATAGTTTTGTTTCTTGAAAGAACATCTAAAATGTCTAAATTATCTCATGCTGATTTACATGAAAAACTAATTGCCCATAATAAATGCATTCATCCATTTGTACAAATAGAGCACTTGCTATCATTGTGCTGGACAGTGGAGATAAAGAATAGATAAATATTGTGAATGTTTACGCCACCATTCAACTACTTTACCATTTTTCTCAAACTCTGGTTTGCATCAAAATCACCTTCAGAGGCTTTTGGAAAATACATTTGGAAACCACATAATTTTCATTTGGATTTAGCACAAAACTGAGTGAATCTGAATTATACACTATAGGACCAAAGTATCTATATTTTTATAAACTTCAGAGGTAATTTTAATGCACATCAGTGTTTTAAACCCTAACATATTATTTCTCTAATAGCCATATTGTAAAGGTAAATCTGTGACTTTCATTTCTATTTCAGAAAGATGGAAAACTCAGATAACCTAAAAATTCTCAAGCTCTAACACCAAGAAATGCTGGGTAGAATATAATCTTCTGATTAAAATGTAAAAGATGAAAAAAACCTTGGTTCTTGTGGTAACAATAAGAAAAACCTAGACCAAAGAAAAGTTTAAATTTTAATACGACTAAGGAAGATTAGATGCTTCAAAGAAGCCTTGATAAACTGGCATTGGTACCTACAGAATTCTTCCACACCTTGGTACAGGTATCTGGTTTAGTTATGGCAAATTAAAGTGAGAGGTGCTAAAGATGGAAAGATTTTATGGAAAATAGGAGAGGTCAGAATCACCTTGAATGATCATGTAACTGAATAGGAGTACAAAAAAGGCCCAAGCACGAAACAAATTGCTGGTTGGATAATTCTCTCTACCAACAATACCCTCAAATTTTGCAAAAAGACCTGCAGTAAAGCAGGATCTGAAAACATGATCCTGTGCATTCTCAAAATGGCTGGATTTTTGAGTCCTAAAGGTGATGAATCTGAAGAATAATCAACATATTGGAAAATGCAGGCAACTCACTCCCAACTCAAATACTTACAAGCTAAAAGGGGGTTGAATTCAATATAATTATAGCTGTTACCCAGGCTTATCTCAACACAATATGCTAAGGACAATAAATGATAAGGACCTCATTCTAATCACATAACCTAAGAAAGGGATTTTATTCTCTGGACTTCAGAACAACCAATATGTTACTTCAATCTCAACTTTTGAATGAATGATATTTGGCATCAAAATCTTAAAAAGTGAAAGGTAGAAAAATTAAACTGAAATAACAAAGATCTACTGATACAAGTGGAAAACAAATAGTAAGATGATAGACTTGTACCAAAATCATGCCATAACTATGTTAAAAGTTATTGGGAAAAAAATCCAAAACTAAATACTGTTTATATGAGACATGCTTAAAATGTCTCCTGTAAACAGTATTCAGTTTTACACATTTAGATTTATAGATACTAATAGGTTAAAAAGAAGGGAAAAGATACTAAGGCAAACAATAATTATTAGAAAATTAAAGTAGCTATATCAATATACAAAATAGATGTTAAGACAAAATAGTTACAAAAAATTACTCATTTGATGGTGAGAAAAAGTTAATTTACCAAAAAAAGACAATACTAAAGAGTCATACACCTGCTAACACAACTTCAAAACATATGAAGCATTAATTGACAGTAAGGGGGCATACCCTTGCCAGTGGGCAAAGAAAGGGTTCAACTGAACTACAAGTTATTGCTTCTGCCAGACATTTTGGATTCCTTCTCTCCAAATGAGTATTTTTTGTAGTTCAGCATTATTAGTAATCGTTTTCAGTAATTGTTCACAGTTAAATACCCTGCACAATATGGTAACTTCTCTTCTTGCGTGCCCAGGGTATTTAACAGTGAACAATAGGGGAAGTAGAAATGGTTTGCATAATGAGGACAGGGGCGAATACATGTGGAACCCAGGCAATCTTCTTGTATGACAACTGATACTCCTTTGCCCCACTGTAGCTGTAAATATACCTTTGGAGGAGCCCTGGACTGAAAATGATTACCAAAGTTTCAGACCACTCTGAAAGGAAGAATCGAGTCACACCAGTTAGTAAGCTACTGAGATCTAACAATGTGATAGGTGAATTTGAAATGAAGAATGGAAACTAAAAAGAAAAATATCAGGTTTAGACCCAATATCAACTGCAGATATTGGGACTCTAGTTTGTTTCCCTAATATCCTTCTTCTAAATTTCACCTTAAAAATATTAAAGTTATGAATAAGTTAATCCCTGAATTTGTGTGGAAAAGCATTAGGCTGGTGCAAAAGTAGTTGCAGTTTTTGCTATTAAAAGTAATAAAAGAGCCCCCACAGAATTATCTTGTTCCTTTCTGCCATGTGAGAAATTAAGTAGAATTTGGGTTCTGGAAGAGGGCTCTTACCATAACCCAACCATGCTGACACCCCGATCTCGGACTTCCAGCCTCCCTAACTGTGGGAAATAAACCTGTATTGCTTATAAGCCACACAGTGTATTGCCATTCATTACAGCAGCATCAAGACAGAAGGTATAAAGAAACACGAGTGGCTGCAAAAAGTTGTTTTGTTTTTATTCATGAGGTTTGGTCCTGCTAAAAGTTTTCTATTCTATATTACCTATAGTTCTCAATTATCTACTTTCCACTTTTCTCTGAGAAATAAAAGTTAGTATCTGATATGGTTGATATGGTTAGGCTTTGTGTCCCCACCCAAATCTCATCTTGAATTAAAATTCCCATAATCCCCAGAATCACCACATGTCAAAGGAGAGAACATGTAGCGGTAATTGCATCATGGGGGCGGTTTCCTCCATGCTGTTCCATGATAGTCAGTGAATTCTCACGAGACCTCATAGTTTTATAAGGGGCTCTTCCCACTTCACTCAGCACTTCTCCTTCCTGCCCCCTTGTGAAGAAGGTGCCTTGCTTCCCCTTCACCTTCCACCATGATTGTAAGTTTCCAGAGGCCTCCTCAGCCCTGCTGAACTGTAAGCCAACTAAATTTCTTTCCTGTATAAATTACTCACTCTTGTGCAGTTCTTTATATCCGTATATAAATGGACTAATAAAGTATCCAAAATATTAAATACCAAAAAAAAATTAAAAGATATGCCAGACATTTCCACTGAGACTACAAAACACTGCCAAAAATACTTTAAAGAAAATCTAAATAAATACAAAGATATGCATGATAATGTATCAGAAGATTCAATATTTATAGATACAATTTTCCTCAAATTGATCTGTAAAATCTTTTTTCGAGTTAGAGTCTCACTCTGTTGCCCAGTTTGGAGTGCAGTGGCATGATCATGGCTCACTGCAGTCTTGAACTCCTGGGCTCAAGTGATCCTCCCACCTCAGCCTCCCAAATACCTGGGACTACAAGTGCATGCCAATAGACCCAGCTAAATTTTTTGTTATTATTATTATTATTACTTAGAGACTGGATCTAGCTATGTTACCAAGGCTGCTCTCAAACTCTTTTCTCAAGTGATACTTTCACCTCACCCTCCCGATTTACCAGGATTACAGGCATGAGCCACTGAGCCCAGCTTGATCTATAAAATCTTAATAGATAATTTTACTTATCATTCTAATATTTTACTTCAAAGGAGAAAGTCCTGAATTCAGACTTAGAAGATGACATTATTTAGACTAATTTTAGATAACAGTGGACTGAGAGTCTCAAGAATTCTTTTCCAGTCATGAAGTAAACTACTGACTCAAGATGCAGTGGAACAAACATTAATTTTATAGAAATGAATAAATTAAAGAGAGAAATTTAAATGTAATATTTGAAATATTTTGGTAATATTTATGTTTTATTTTTATGGCTATATGAGAAAAATTTTTCTTCTCTTTAAGATATATCTAACCCACAATAGATTTTTTGTAAACAAAAATGAAAACTTTTAAAGGAACTTTGATTCTCACTGACCCCTGGAAATGCAGACACCTTTACATACTCTCCTTACGATTCACAGAAGCATTCGTTATTTGCATAGATTCAATAAGTGTTTGATTTTGCATTACTCTTTTTTATTACAAATGGTAAACCCCATATTAAGGAGGAATAATTCCAACTTCGTAGGTAAAGTCAGTACCTACAAAGCCTTCTCAAGAATATTGGCCTGGTATTTGTGTTCATAAGTTCTCAGTCTACCAGGTGGTAAAAGGTTACTCAGCAGACCAGGAACTACAACAAAACTTGGGAATTACTAGGAAAAGGAATTCATCTAATCTATAAATACTAGAGGTAAAATCTGGTAGAGAGAGTTTTGGGGCTTTGCTTCCTAGTTTCAAGATAGAAATGCAACATCTTAGTTCATTCAGATTGCTATAATAACAGATCATAAATCAGGTAGCTTATAAATAACAGAAATTTATTTCTCACAGTTCTGTAGGCTGAGAAGTCCAAAAGCAAGGTGCTAGAAGATTTGTTATCTGGTGAGGACATGATTGCTGGCTCATAGATAGTCATCTTCTTCTTGTGTCACTACATGGCAGAAGAGAAAACTCTGGTCTCTTTAGACCCTTATAAGGGCACTAATCGCATTCATGAGGACTAAATCATGACCCAGTCACCTCCCAAAGGCCTCACCTAATACCATTGTTTGTGGAGTTAGGATTTCAAGGTATAATTTTTTGGGCAGAGGATATTCGGTTCACAGCTAGCAGTTAATAAAGGACTTAAAAATTCCAATCCAAGAAGCCTTATAAATATTTCGGGATGAAATAAATCCTTTAGACTTAATAGTTACTGTACATTATACAACTCTAGATTTATGGAGAAAATCAATGAGACACATATAATTAACACCACAAGTGTTCCTAAATAAGTAATCTGGCAATATCTGTTGGGACTTGACTTTTTTGTGTATGGTCAAGAATAAGCTTTAGTGACCACTTTGGCAGCACATATACTAAAATTAAAATGATAGATGATTTGCATAGCTCCTGTGAGTGGATAACATGCAAATTTGTAAAGCATTCCATATTTTTTATTACCGCTAGACCAACCCTATAAGAAATGCTTGAGTGTGACCGGGCGCAGTGACTCACGCCTGTAATCCCAGCACTTTGGGAGGGCAAGGCGGGAGGATCACGAGGTCAGGAGATCAAGACCATCCTGGCTAACATGGTGAAATCGTGTCTCTACTAAAAAGACAAAAAATTAGCTGGGCGGGCACCTGTAGTCCCAGCTACTTGAGAGGCTGAGACAGGAGAATGGCATGAACCCGGGAGGCGGAGTTTGCAGTGAGTAAGCCGAGATCACGCCACTGCACTCCAGTCCTCTGTATCAAAAAAAAGAAAAGAAAAGAAAAGAAATGCTTGAGTCCTATACCTGAAAACAAAAAAGAATATCTACTATCATGAAAACACACAAAATGCACTTGAAGAAGATGGCAGATAGGAGGCAGGGCTAATGTGCATATCCCCTTTGGCAAAAACATAAAAAGAGACAAAGAAGGTTATTATTTAATGACAAAGGGATCAATTCAGTGAAAGGATGCAACAATTATAAAGATATATATTCACCCAACACAAGACCATCCAGATATATAAAGTAAATATTCTTAGAGCTAAAGAGAGAGAGAGATCCTACTAAAACAACAGTTGAGAACTTCAACATCTAGACAAAAATATCAATGAAGAAACATTGGATTTAAACTGTACTTTAGACCAAATGGATCTAAAAGACATTTATAGAAAATTTCATCCAGCAGCTGCAGAATATACATTTTTCTCATCAGCACATGGAACATTCTCCAAGATAAGACCATATGTTAGGTTACAAAGCAAGTCTCAACAAATTTTTAACAACTGAAAGCATGTCAAGTCTTGTCAAATCACAATAGAATAAAACTAGAAATCAACAACAAGAGGAACTTTGGAAACTGTACAGATACATGGAAATTGTACAACATGCTCCTGAATAACCATTGGGTCAATAAAGAAATTAAGAACAAATTTAAATTTTTAAAATTTCTTGACACAAATGAAAATGAAAACACAATATACCAAAACTTATGGGTTATAGCAATAGTAGCACAAGGAGGGAAGTTTATAACAATAAATGCATAAATTAGAAAGTGGAAAGATATCAAATAAACAACCTAAAAATTCACCTCAAGGAACTAGACAAGCAAGAACAAACTAAACTGAAAGTAGAAGGAAGAAAACAATAAAGATAGGAGGAGAAGTAAATGAAATAGAGACAAAAAAATGCAATACAAATGATTAACAAAACGAAAAGTTGTATTTGGAAAGACAGACAAAATCGATAAACCACTAGCTAGATTAACCAAGAAAAAAGAGAGAGAATCCAAATAAGTGAAATAAAAAAGGAGACATTATGACTGATACTATGGAAATTTAAAGCATCATTAAAAACTATTACAAACAACTACAAGCTAAATATTTAAAAACCTGGAAGGAATGGATAAATTTCTGGACATATGCAACTTCCCAATATTGAACCAGAAAGAAATAGAAAATCGGAACAGATTAGTAATGAGTAACAAGATTGAATCTGTACTAGAAAGTCTCCCAACAAAGAAAAGCTCAGGATTAGATGGCTTTACCACTGAATTCTACCAGACTTTTAAAGGACACCAATTCTCATACTATCCCCAAAAATTGAAATGAAGAGAATTCTTCCTAACTCATTCTACAAGCCAGCATTGCCATGATACCAAAACCAGACATGAACAAAACAGAAAAGAGGAAAGTACAGAGCGATATCCCTAATGTATATAGATGCAAATATCCTCACCAAAAGACTAGCAAATCAAATTAACAGCATATTAAAAGAATTATACAAAATGAACAAGTGGAATTTATCTCAGTATGCAAGAAAGGTTCAGCATATGTAAATTGATCAATGTGATACATCACTTCAACAGAATGATGGACAAAATCCAAATGATCAGCTCAATAGATGCAGAAAAGGAATGTGACAAAATTCAACATCTTTTCATGATAAAAACCCTCAACAAATTAGGCATGGAAGGAACATATGTCTACATAATAAGAGCCATATAAGACAAGTAAATAGCTAACCTACTCGATGGTGAAAAGCTGAAAGTCTTTCCTCTGAGAACTTGAACAAGGCAAAGATGCCCACTTTACCACTGTTACTCAATATATTCCAATACTGGCAGCCTGAACAATTAGGCAAGATAAAGAAACAAAAGTCATCCAAATTGAAAAAAGAGGAAGTTAAATTATCCCTTTTTGCAGACAACATGATCTTATATGTAGAAAAGTCTAGAGACTTTTGCCAAAACCCTCTCAGAATTGATAAACAAGTTCAGTAAAGTTGCAGTCTACAAAATCAACATGCAAAAATCAGTAGAATTTTTATACACTAATAAGTAACTGAAAAAGAAGTTAAGAAAGCAATCGCCTTTATAGTATCTACCCAAAATACCTAAAAATAAATTTAACCAAGAGATGAAAGACCTCTATAATGAAAACTACAAAACACTGATGAAAAAAAATGAAGGCACAAACAAATGGAAAGACATCCGATGCTCATGGATTCGTAGAATTAATATTGTTAAAAATGACCATACTGTCTAAAACAATGTTCAGATTCAGTGCAATCCCTATCAAAATATCAATGACATTCTTCATGATAATAGAAAGAACAATCCTAAAATTTGTGTGGAACCTCAAAGGACTCTGAATAGTGAAAGCAATACTGAGCAAGAGAAAAAAGCTGAACCAGAATAACATGGTTTTGGTATTAAAACAGGCACACAGAACAATGGAACAGAATAAAGAACCCAGAAATAAATCCACATGTTTACAGTCAACTGATTTTTGACAAATGAAACAAGAACACACGCTGGGGAAAGGACATTTTCTTTAACAAATGGTATGGGGAAAACTGAATATCCATATGCAGAAGAATAAAACTAGATCCCTATCTTTCAATATGTACAAAAATCAACTAAAAATAGATTAAACACTTAAACACAAAACACAAAACTATGAAACTACTAGAGAAAAAAAGCAGAAGAAACACTTCAGGACATTAGTCTAGGCAAAGATTTTATGCCTAAGGCTTTAAAAGTACAGACAACAAAAACAAAAATAATTAAATAGGACTGTATTAAATTGAAAATCTGCACAACAAAGGAAACAATCAATAAAGTGAAAAGACAATCTATATAATGGGAATAAATATTTGCAAATTATTCATCTGACAAGGGACTAATATCCAGAATATACAAGGAACCCAAACAACTCAATAGCAAAAAATAAAAATAAAAAGTCACTTTAAAAAGTGGGCAAAGGAACTGAATAGACATTTCTCAAAAGAAAACATACAAATAACCAACAAACATAAAAAAAATGCTCAACGTCATTTTCAGGGAAAAGCAAATCAATAGTTTTCTTGTTTTCACATATGAGTGAGAATATGTGGTATGTATCTCTCTGTGCCTGACATACTTTGCTTAACATAATGTCTTCCAGGCTCAATATCATCTCACCCCAGTTAGAATAGCTATTAACAAAAAGATAGAAAATAACAAATGCTGGTGAAAATGCATAGAAAATGAAGCTCATACACCGTTGGTGGAAATGTAAATTTATACAGCATTGTGGAAAACAGTATGGTAGTTTCTCAAAAAACTGGAAATGTAACTACCATATGATCCAGCAATCCCATGTCTGGATATTTATTCAAAGGAAAATATATCTATATCGCAGAGGGATATCTGCAATGCCATGTTTATTGCAGTACTTAACATGCATAATAGCTAAGATATGCAATCAACCTGAATGTTCATTGATGGATGAATGGATAAACAAAGTGTGGCATATATACACAATGGAATATTGTTCAGCCATAAAAAAGAATAAAATCCTGTCAAGTGTGGCAACATGGGTAAGCCTGATGAACATTATGATAAGCGAAGTATGTCAGGCACAGAGAGATAAATACCACATGTTCTCACTCATATGTGAAAACAAGAAAACTGTTTTGAGTCCATGGAAGTATAGAGTACAACTGAGTATTAGAGGCTGGGAAGGGTAAGGAGGAGGAGAGAATGGGGAGAGATTGTTTAAAAGATATCAAATTACAGCTAGATAAAAAAATGAGTCTGGTGCTCTGGAGCACTGTACAGTACATATGGTTAATAATAATTTATTATGTATTTTCAAAAAGCTAGATGGAGAGGATTTTGAATGTTCACAACACCAAGAAATAGTAAATGTTTGAGGGGTTGAATATGCTAATTACCCTCTTTGATAATTACATGATGTATAAAAGTATCAAAATACCACTCTGAATCCTACAAATAGGTACAATTATTATACATCAACTAAAACTAAAAGGGAAAAAATAATAATCTTTAAAGATTATTGATAGTCCTAGGGGATTAGAGAGGGAAAGATTGCTGGAAAGAAAATGTCCAAGACTTGAAAATAGACCAAAGAGTGTGCCAGGGATTTTTTTTTAATGGAGTACTAGGCATTGCCTAGGAGACCCCCTAAAAATTATTTGACTCTACAGGGGCATGAAACTCTCATCTTTCTATTGACTGGGTAATTATGTAACTCCATAGAGGTAGTGATTAACTTGTAGAAAACCAATAGCCTTTAAAATAATTCTTAGCAATAAAATGATCTCGGTTCATCATAATGAAAATGAATTTTGTTCAGTAGAGAATATAAACCTCTACACAATTAGTTCTCTGTATCTACAGGTTCCATATCAGTGGATTCAACCAACTACAAACAGAAAATATTTTTAAAATAAAAAATAATACAACCATAAAATAATATTTATTTTATTTAAAAAATATAGTATAACAACTATTTGTAGAGCATCTACATTGTATTGGGTATTATAAGTAATGTAAATATGATTTATAGTATATGGAAGGATGCATGCAGGTTATACACAAATACACCATTTTGTACAATGGACTTGAGCATCCATGGATTCTGGAATCCACAAGGAGTGCTGAAACCAATCCCCTGCAGAATGACTAATCCAAAATTTCATATGAACCATTTAAAAATTCTCACCAGTGGCCGGGTGAGGTGGCTCACGCCTGTAATCACAGCACTTTGGAAGGCCGAGGCGGGCGGATCACGAGGTCAGGAGATCGAGACCACCCTGGCCAACATGGTGAAACCCTGTTTCCACTAAAAAACCAAGAATTAGCTGAGCATGGTGGCACTCACCTGTAGTCCCAGCTACTCAGGAGGCTGAGGCAGAAGGATCGCTTGAACCCAGGAGGCAGAGGTTGCAGTGAGCCGAGATTGTGCCATTGCACTCCAACCTGGAGACAGAGCAAGACTCCATCTCAAAAAAAACAACAAAAAAAATCTTACCAGTTACCTCATTTATATGTTAAATAAAATACTTGACATATTATTTTAAAACATGTTAAAATATATAAGCAAACCAAGGATTGGAAGAAAATACTTGTAATAAGTAGCTGACAAAGGACTCATATCTAGAATATACAGAACACTTCCAAAAATCAATAGGAAAAATATCAACCAAATGGAAAATGAAAAAGAAATTAACTTGAAAGGCTTTTTACAAAAGATACAGGAACGGTAAATAAGCACATTAAAAATGGTAATTCTCATTAGTCATCCAGGAATTGCTAAACAAAACATTTTTTAAAAGAGCGACAACAAGGCATGGCGTGGTGGCTCATGCCTGTAATCCCAGGACTTTAGGAGGCCGAGATGGGAGGATCATGAGGTCAGGAGATCAAGACCATCCTGGCTAACATGGTGAAGCCCGTGTCTCTACTAAAAATATAAAAATTTAGCCAGGCGTGGTGGCGGGCACCTGTAGTCCCAGCTACTCAGGAGGCTGAGGCAGGAGAATG
>NW_012123820.1:174639-182884 GCF_000951035.1 Colobus angolensis palliatus
CAGGAGGCTGAGGCAGGAGAATGGTGTAAACCTGGAAGGTGGAGCTTGCAGTGAGCCGAGATCACACCACTGTACTCCAGCCTGGGTGACAGAGCAAGACTCTGTCTCAAAAAATAAAAATAAATAAATAAATAAAAGAGTGACAACAACAAATATTCACAAGGATGTAGAATAAATAAAACTCTCAAAATTTGTGAGTGGGAGTAAAAAATGGTACAACCACTTTGGAAAATTGTACATTTTTTATAAATTTAAACATATAGTTTGTCCATGCCATAGCAATTCCTAGGCATTTATCCGAGAAAATTAAAAGCATATGCTCACGAAATGAATTGTACATAAATTTACATAGCAGATTTATTCATAGTAGCCAAAACTGCAAAGAACACAAATGCCTATCTAGAGGATAGTAGAAAAACAAATTATGTTTGTATCATATTCATACTGCTCAGCAACTTAACAGCAACAACAAAAAACACTACTGAGACTCTCAACAACATGAATGAATCCCTCAGACATTATTTTAAGTAAAAAAAAAAAAAGAGTCATTTTATTTTTCCATTCACCTATTGATGTTGGCTATTGTAAACAATCCTGTAATAAACACAGAAGTATAGATATTTCTTTAAGATCCTGCTTCCAATTGCTTTAGATGAAGTGGGATTGCTCAATTATATGATAACACTATTTTTAATTGTTTTGGGAACCTCCACACTGTTTCTTTAGTGATTGCAAGATTTCACATCACCACCAACAGTGCACAAGGATTCCAACTTCTCCACTTTCTTGCCAACACCTATTTTCAATTTTTCTTGTGATGTTCATTTTAACAGGTATAAGTGATATCTAAATGTGGTTTTGATTTACGTTTCCCTGATGATTAATGGTGTTAAACATGTTTTCATATACCTCTTGGCCACTTGTGTGTCAAAGATCTTGACCTACTTTAGTGTGTGTGTGTGTCTGTGTGTGTGTGTTTGGCAGGGAGGAGGTTATTTTACTGTTGAGTTGTAGGAATTCCTTATATATGTTGGATTTTAACCCCATATCAGATATAACAGATTCTTCATTCTGTTCATGGTTTTGCAAATATTTTCTACCATTCCATAGGTCAACTTTTCAATCTGATTATTTTTTTCCTTTTCTGTGCAAAAGTTTTGATGTAGCTTGACATACTCTCACTTTCCCACTTTTGTTTTGTTGCCTAAGCTTTTTATGTCAGATCTAAGAAATAATTGCCAAGGCTAATGTTACTAAGTTTTTCCCTATGTTTTCTTCTAAAAATTTTATAGTTTTAGATTTCAAATTTAAGTCTTTAATCCATTTTGAGTTGATTTTTGTGAATGGTGCAAGATAAGGGTCCAATTTCATTCTTTTACATGTGCATATCCAGTTTTATTAGTATCATTTTGCAATACTATCTTTTCTCTATGGCACCCTTGCAGAAGATTATTTGACCACATATACATGGGTTTATTTCTGGGCTCTTTTATTTTGTTGCTTTGGTCTATAGGTCTGAATTTATTCCAGTACCATACCATATTGAGTACTGTAGCTTTATAATATGTTTTAAAATTAGAATATGTGAGGTCATCAGTTTCAGCTTTTTTATCAAGACTATTTTATTTATTTAAGTTCCTTTGTGGTTCCACATAAATTTGAGGATTTTTTACATTTTTGAAAAAAATATTAGTGAGATTTTGGTAGGGATTTTGTTAATCTATAGACCATTTTGGGTAATATAGATACTTGGCCAATATTAGTTCTTCCAATCCACAAACATGGATGCCTTTTCATTTATTTGTGTTCTGTAATCTCGTTCAGCACTGTTTTGTAGATTTCAGTGTACAAATTTTTCATCTCCTTCAAAAAATTTATTTTTAAGTATTTTATTATTTTTGATGATATTGGAAATGTGACTGCTTTATTGATTTCCTTTTTAGATTGTTTTTTGTTAAAGTATAGAGGCACAACTGAATTTTGTATGTTTATTTTAGATCCCAAAACTTTGCTGAATTTACTTATTAATACTAACAGGCTTTTTGTGGAATCTTTGGGATTTTCTACGTATATGATGATGTCATCTATGTATATGATGTCATCTACAAACAGAGATATTACGTCTTCCATTCTTTCTATGTTTTTTATGTTTTCTTGCCTAGTTGCTCTGGCTAGTACTTCTAGAACTACATTGAATAAAAGTGGTAAAAGGGCATTTTTTTCTTCTTCATGATCTTAGAAAAAAAGTTTTCCATTTTTTTACTATTCAGTATGATGTTAGCTGTGGACATTTCACACATGACTCATCTTATGTTGAGGTAATTTTCTTCTATTCCTATTTTTTTGAGTATTTTCATCATGAAAGGATGTCATATTTTGTCAAATGTTCTTTCTGCATCTATTGAGATTATCAAGTGATTTTCATCCTCATTTTGTTAATGTGGTACATCACACTAATTAATTTTCATATGTTGAAACATCTTTGCATCCCAGGGATAAATCCCACTTGGTTGTAAAGTACAATTATTTTAATGTGCTGTTAAATTTTGTTTTCTAGTGTTTTGGTGAGGATGTTTCCATCTATATTCATCAGTAATATTGTCCTGAAGTTTTACTTTCTTGTAGTATCTTTTCTGACTTGGTTATCAGGCCAAAGCTAGACTCATAAAATAGATTTGAAAGTGTTCTCTCTGCTTCAAGTTTTTTGAAAACTTCACATTAATTATTTTTTAAATGTTTGATATTCCTTGGGGAAGCCAACTGATCTTGGGCTTTTCTTTGTTGGGAGATTTTTGATTACTAGTACAATCTCCTTACTAGTTATACTTCTAGTGAGATTTTTCTGTTTCTTCATGATTCAGTCTTGATTGTATGTTTCTAGGAATGATCTATTTCTTCCAAATTATTCAAATAGTTGGCATAAAATTTTTCATAAAAGTATCTTTTCATCTTTCTAAACTCTGTGATATTTATTTTAATGTCTCCTGTTTCATCTATGATTTTGTTTGAGTCTTGGCCATGACAGCTCCACCCTCATAAACTGGAACTTGAGGGGGCAAGTTTACCTCTTTCACTCTTGTCTCATGTGAGAATGCAGTCCTCTTTTTGCCCTTCTATCCCTTCTCCTATGTGAGGCACCTAGACATCCTGATCTATGACGAGCAGGCCTTTGCCAGACACTGAACCTGTTGACACTTTGATTATGAATTTCCTCCTCCAGGACTGTGAGAAAATAATTTCTATTGTTTATAAATTACCCAGTCTTGGGCATTTGGTTATAGCACCACGGATGAAATAAGACAGAAAGTGGTACCAACAAACAGGGAAGTTGTTACAATAAATACCTAAAAATGTGAAAGCAACTTTGCACTAGGTAATGGATAAAGGTTGGGAGAATTTGGAGGTTGCTAAAAACAGCCTAGACTGTAAAGAGCACAGCATTAATGGAAATTCTGGTGAAGGATAAAAAGAGAAGAACTGTAGGGACAGTTGCACTCTTCTTAGAGATGTAAATGGTTGTAGTCAGAATGCTGGTAGAAATATGGATGATAAAGGCCATTTCAATGAAGTCTTAGGCAGAAATATGGAATGTCTTACTGGAAACTGGAGGGAGGAAGACCATCCTTCTTAAAAGTGGCAAATAACTTGACTGAATTATATACATGTCAAGTACTTTATGGAAGGCAGAATTTAAGAACAATGAATTCTAGTTTTGGTAAGTTATTACTAAGCAGGAAATAATTCCAGATGTTGCATGGCTTCTCATAACTGTTTATAATTTATACACAAAAGGGAAGCAGAACTTAAATATTTAGAAAATTCTCAGCCTAGCCAGATAGTAAAGAATAAGATGGTATGTTAGACCATACGAAAGGTGTGGCATAAGAGTAGTATGGATAGGCTGGGCACGTGGTGGCTCATGACTGTAATCCCAGCACTTTAAGAGGCTGAGGTGGGTGGATCGCTTTAGGCCAGGAGTTTTAGAAAAGCCTGGCCAATATGATGAAACTCCATCTCTATTAAAAAATACAATAATTAGCCAGGTGTGGTGGCACATGCCTGTAATCCCAGCTACTCAGGAGGCGGAAGCACGAGAATCGCCTGAATCCGGGAGGCAGAGTTTGCAGTGAGCTGAGATGGCACCACTGCACTCTAGCCTGGAGGGCTGGAAGACCATCATCCTTCTTAAAAGTGACAAATAACTTGGCTGAATTACGTCCATGTCTAGTATTTTATGGAAGGCAGAATTTAAGAACAATGAATTCTAGTTTTGGTGACAGAGCGAGATGATGTCTCAAAAAAAAATTTTTTTTAAATAGTTTGGATGGAAGGAAGCCAGATGCTATCCAACAATACAATGAAACAATGACCCAAAAGGCATTTGAGAGATTTTTGAGGCTGTCACAAGCACAGTGTGCTAGGGCCTCGAAGGCCTAACAGTTTCAAAGGTCCAGGGTACCTGTGGGAACTTAAGTCTCACTGCCCAGGGCCACTCCAGTCTCTGCTCCCTGCATTCTGGTGCATCACTTCTTGACTGCCCTAACCATGCCACCAATGGACCCAGGTATAGCTTAGGTCACTACTCCCAAAGGTACAGGCCATAAACTGTGATGCTGTCTGCACAGTGCTAGCTCTGTAAGTGCACAGAGTGAAAAAACTGTGGAGGCATGGCAAACTCTACCTAGACTTTTCCTCTCTGGCTGTCTTCCTTTATGTTTCACTGATCTTTATGTAGTGACATACTTTGATTACTTTCTCACTTATTTTTGTGTATCCTCTGCTGGTATTTTCTTTATGGTAACCATGAGACTTGCATAAAACATCTTATTGTTATAACATTCTAAATAAACATCCACTCATATTTTGTTTTTACATATTCTAGAGTGAGGGTAAAATAGAGGCATTTTAAAACAATCAAAACATGAGAGAATTTATCAGTCATATTCTCAGTGAGTGAATCACTAAATTTTTAACAAGAAATAATTGAATGAACAAAGAAAACTGGTTGAAAGATACCCCTGTGTACAAATAAACTGCCAAATTTTAGATCAGTCTGAACAAACACTGATGCTAAGAAAATAAAAACATTGTGAGATATAAAAACTAGAAAAAGTAAAATACCAGAGATGCAGTTTCACTCTTGTTGCCCAGGCTAGAGTGCAATGATGCAATCTTGGCTCACTGAAACCTCCACCTCCCGGGTTCAAGCAATTCTCCTGCCTCGGCCTCCCAAGTAGCTGGGATTACAGGTGCCTGCCACCACATCCAAATAATTGTTGTATTTTTAGCAGAGACTGGGTTTCACAATGTTTGCTGGGCTGGTCTCCAACTCCTGACCTCAGGTTATCTACCCACCTTGGCCTCCCAAAGTGCTGGGATTACAGGTGTTAGCCGCCATGCCTGGCTGAATTAAAGCTTTTTAATCTGTGTGTATTGCTCTGGAAAGGACATAAATATTAAATTTAATATTAAATATTAATATTAAATTAGCCTGCCAATCTAGGTATACATGTCTTTATAATCATTGAAATCTATTCCTCAGGTCATAATCCCAAAAGACACTGTATCTGTTCATTTCCCTTTCCCTACCCTCAGTTCAGGAGTTTAAAAAAGCAGTAAGATAACAACTACTCTTGTATATCTTTTGTAACAGACAAATCTATACCAGCAAACCTGTTTCATGATTATCTTCCTCTTCAGAGAGCTATGAGCACTTCACTTATCATTCTACCAGAAGTTAAATGTTTCCTCTTCATCCATTCTCACCTTTTCTTTTTAAACTTGATTCAAGATTCTATCTCATTATTTCAAACTAAGGTAGTATAATATAATCACTTATGTGTATCTGAATTACCTGGAGAAAACTTTTCAAAATATAAAGCTGGATTCCACATTCACATTCCCAGATGCACCCGTGCAAGAGAACTGAGATGAATACTTACAGGAATGTTTTTAAAAGTTTCTCTCCATCCAAGCTATTTTGATGCACAGCCCATAATCATCAAGCCAAATCTACTTACATATTATAGGATACCATGAGGCAAGACATAATTTATAACAAGTCTCTATAATACACTGAGTCTACCCTAAATCATAGTTTCCTACAGTAAAATTCCAATAGATCTTATGTTTAATCTGTAACTTGGTACCTTGCAAAAATCCTTTTTTTCTCATTTCACAGCAATATATGCTCATTATGGGATGAGCAAAATTTCTGGAAAAACATAATTGGTTTTAAATTCTAATATTTTCATTTTTATTCTAATTTTTCCATTTTCATTCTAATATGTATGTGTGTATGCACATATACTTTTTGCTAAAGTTACATGTTTTTTCTTTTTATATATCAATTTGTTCTTATCTTTCTTTATGTAATGCTATTTTGTGGCCATTCTCCAATGTCTTTATAAACATCTTCTAACACCTACATTTTTGTTTTTTATTTCATCATATAGGTGTACTGTGACTTATTTACAGTCTACATTGTTGAACATATAATAGTTTTCTGTTCTTTACTAAGATAGTGACATGAAGTTCTTCATATCATTATCTGATGCTAAGAAAATAAAAAATTGTGGGATATAAAAACTAGATAAAAATAAAAGACTGAAACCAGTACCATGTAAAATGAGAGGGAGTAATAGAGAGGGATAATTTTCTTAAGAGAGTCTCAGGAATGGGTTTACTGGGGATAAACATTTTTTTTTCCAGGCAGAGTTTTGCTCTTGTCATCCAGGCTGGAGTGCAACGGTGTGATCTCAGCTCACTGCAGCCTCTGCCTCCCCTGTTCAAGCAATTCTCCTGCCTCAGCCTCCTGAGTAGTTGGGATTATAGGCACCCACCACCACACGTGGCTACTTTTTGCATTTTTAGTAGAGATGGGGTTTCGCCATGTTGGCCAGGCTGGTCTCAAACTCCTGACCTCAGATGATCCACCCACCTTGGCCTCCCAAAGTGCTGGGATTACAGGCATAAGCAACTGTACTCGGGTGGGGATAAACATTTTTAAAGCTCTTCATTTCACATAGATTATATTAAGGTTCTGTTATTTATGTGAAGTTTATTTCTTTATGGAGAATCACACCACCTCAGAAAATCTACACTCTTTTACAGACATTATGAAATATGTGGTCTCACGATAGAACATTACAATCTTCATAGAGTAGATGGGGTTGCAGAGAAATAAGAGATCTGAACTCTTTTCCCTTTATGACAACTTACTTGCTCTGTGGCCTAAAGCAATTCACTGAACAATTTTGTTAGAAAACTGCCTCGAGGTTCTATGGAGTAAGGAAGAACAGGAAGGTTACGTTCACGTTCTCTTGAAGATTAGACTGTGTGCTATAACATTCAAGCAGACAAAACAAGATATAAAATGAAGAGCCTAGTCCAACATACAAAAGCAAACAAGTGACTATATTACTCCAGGAGCAATATTGCAAAGGATTACATTTAACATATTTGTAGAAGTTTCCAGAAATTGAAACACCTTATTGGCCTTTCATAAGCAACCATTTTCTTTTTTCTGTTTAAACTCCTAAAATGTTTCACTTTAACATAGCAAATTCACTTTATAAAGTTAACATTGTTCCATAATTATTTGTCTAATTTTTATATGTATAGGTTATTCCCTTTTTCCTGTTTCTTTCACAAATGCTCATGTAAATTTAATACAAGAAATGGTTGAGTTATTTTTAAAGCATGGACAATAACATGTCTTCCAAACTGATGCTGATTTGGTGAAAGCAGGAGGAGCTATTTGAAATTAAACATCTGTTGCTATTTTAAATTATGTAGAAACTTTTGTTAATTTATAAAAGCATTTTTTCTACAAACACTTATGAGCACTTTGTATGGGTCCAGCCCTGTTAGACAATGAAGATTCAGAAAATAGTAAGAGATGATCTCTCTTCAAAGGGTTCACAGCATGGTAAGAGAGACAAACATGTATACAAATAATTACAGTACCATGGATAAGCACTGCTACACTTGAGAAAACATTTAAGCTAGAATAGAAAAATAATAAATTGAGCCTTGTGGTCAGGTCTGGAAAAACTTTTCAGAGGAGGTAATTTTTGAATAGAAAAAAAAAAGAAAGAAAGAAAAAGAAAAAAGAAAGACTTCAAAGCAGTGAAAAGAAACACGTTAAAATCAGAGGCTATAGCATGTTGCATTAAAAGAACATAGAATTGGCCAGGCACGGTGGCTCACGCCTGTAATCCCAGCTACTCAGGAGGCGGAAGCA
>NW_012123820.1:189120-221249 GCF_000951035.1 Colobus angolensis palliatus
CTAAACATTACAAATTTCAACCTAGCCAAACAACATTCTTTATTTTATGACTAGCAGCCTGGCAAATTAAAAAAGAAAAAATAAAATGTTATGAGCAATTAACATCTCTCATGCAGTGTTTCTGTACAAATGTCTATTAAATATTAAGGTGGATCACGGCTGGCAGCTCTCCAGGGCTCTGCAGAGCACACGGCACATGCAGATCCTCTGTCTGCATCAGCAGAGGCTGCAATTCAGAGATAATCAAGTTCTTCTCCCCCTCTCTATCTGCAACTATCCATTTTCTTTTCGCTTTTTTTCTCCTCCCCATTGAAAATCTAATTTGATGATTTAAAATACACCTTTAAAAAAAAAAAAAAAACCTACACATAAAAAGAGAGAAATTAAACTGCACTGAAAGATTTATTATGACAGAATGTAATGTGGGATATATGTTTGCTGCTTTTCCTGGTATTTCCCGGGATGAAGCATTCAGCTTAAGAAAAAGAGAATTTTATTATCTGTTCAGCAAAACCTAGAAAGAAGACTAGCCTGCCAGACACAGAGCTACAGAAAGCACAGTGGAAGGTTAGAAGGAAGAAGCACATTCCAGTAGTAATTCACACATACTCTCCCAGAGCAAATTTCCTCACAAATGGCAACAGGATTCTGTTCAAACATTTGCTAAATTAGATATGCTCTATTTTCTTCTGGATGATTAAGTACTTGAAAGCTAATACTTTATCCTTAAATATTTGCATTATGATGATTTCTAAGACATGCATGAGGCATATCTGATACTGTATTTAAAGAGTATTCAAAAAGAGACTCTAGAACAGCTGTGTACTCCAAGAAATATTTCCTGTTCATAATCTTCTTTATGCTTCCAGAGTACCTTGCACTTACCACTACTGTTATGCAAATCACACTGTCTGGTGTTTATTTATTTACTCATTTACTCATCTCACCATACAGACAGAGGGCAGAATTTGAGATTTACTTGTTCTCGTATCTCCATACACTACCCTGGCAATATCAAGCATTAATACAATTTTTTAAGTGATTAAACAATAGCTTATAACCTTGAGGAGTTGATATTATAGTATTAAATATAATAACGGCATAGGTATTTCTATTTTGAAATTAAATCCTATTAAAATGTAATTTAACACATTGACATTTCAAGGGTTACAACTAAGTGTCTTCTCAAATGATGCTGAAATTATCATTCTTTGAAAGTGAAAACAATTCATATTCCAGATTTTTAATTCAAATGGTGTTATTGTGACATCTTACAAGAGAAGGAAAAAATATTTCTACTGGTAGTTTGAATCCTATGATTTTGGAAAATATATATTTTTAAAGTCGGGTTAGCCTGAATTCCTAAAGTTTCTTTGAATTTATAAAACATATTATTATAACCAGATACATATTTGGTTACACATAAACCTACAGTATTTTTCTAGTATTTTAGAAATTTTTTCTTAAAAATTAGGTCAATATTCAATAATTATTCAAAGTATTCAAATATTTCTCTTTCTGAGTAAATCCTGCTAAAGTATTTAGGCCATGAGTGCTTTAATCAGAAGGAACCCTCTGTGCTTTGAGTAGCCATTCTCATGATTACTTACCACCCTTAAACACCTAAGAAATCAAGATAAAATCAGTAAGAATTGATATACCTGCCGATAACTACCATGTGCCAGGAACTTGCAGTGTCGTTTACATGAATGTGTTATTCAGAAGAGCTGCCTCTTGGTTTCCGATTTCTGGCATCCAAAGTAGAATTTGATTGCACACAATACTCAGTATCTCAAAGCTGTCATTTGATTTCTCAGCTCTAGTAGCTTTGTAGGTAGATGGATAATGTTTTTTCTGCACCCTTGAGAAGAGTTGTCGTTTTAAAGTAATACGAAAACAATTCAAGAAGCAGTGGAAACCATTTTAAAAGTAATGGACTGCGATGCCATCAGAACGGGTGGACTCTAATCTTAGTCTGTTGGCACCTAACTGTGTGGTGTTTAGCTAATCTCTCGCCTCTCTGTGTCACAGCTCACTTCCTCATAAACACAGACAGTTCTAGGATTTACTTATTCATTCCAGGTAGTTACTGCGCACCGACCATATGCAAGACATCATGCTAAACTACACAGATGATACAAGCAGTCTTCAAATTGCTAATAGAAGTAACTAGTTCTTTTAGAAATTGATGTAGTTACCTCCAGAAACCCAGAAATTCCTAAATCTCGTCCTGCCAATCACCCATTCTTTCTAAGCCATTCCCAGGGGAATTACACATACATTTATTGACTTGTGTATATTGAACCACTCCTGCATCCCTGGAATGAAACCCACTTGATCATGGTGAATTATAATTTTTATGTGCTGTTGGATTTGGTTAGCTAGTAATTTGTCGAGAATTTTTGCATCTATGTTAATCAAGCATATTGGTCTGTCAGGGTTTTCTTTTTTGTTATGTCCTTTCCTGGCTTTGTATCAGAGTGATATTGGCTTCACAGAATAAGTTAGGGAGGATTCTCTCTTTCTCAATATTTTGTAATAGTTTCAGTAGGCCTGGCGCCTACTAAAACTATTGAATATCTGGTAGAACTCAGCTGTGAATCTGTCTGGTCACGGGCTTTTTATTATTGTTGGCAACAAATAATCCCCCCAAAAAGTGGGCAAATGATATGAATAGATATGGTTTAAAAGAAGACATACAAACGGTCAAGACACATTTAAAAATGCTCAACATCACTAGTCATCAGGGAAACACAAATTAAAACTGCAATGATAGATCATCTTACCCCAGCCAGAAGGGCCATTATTAAAAAGTCAAAGAACAATAGGTGTTGGTGTGGATATGGTGAAAAGGAAAAGCTTATACACCGTTGAGGAGAATATAAATTAGCACAACCCTTATAGCAAACAGTATGAAGATTTCTCAGAGAAGTAAAAGTAGATCTTCCATTTGATCGACAAATCCTACTACTGGCTATATACCCAAAGGAAAAGTCATTATTATCAAAAAGACACCTGCAAGCATATGTTTATCACAGCACAATTCACAATTGTAAGGATATGGAACTAATCTAAGTGCTAATCAACCGATGAGTGAATAAAGAAAACGTGGTATACATACAGGATGGAATACTACTCATCCATAAAAAAGAATGAAATCATGTATTTTGCAGCAACTTGGTTGGAGCTGGAGGTCATTGTTATAAGTGAAATAACTCAGTACTGGAAAATCAAATACCATATGTTCTCACTTATAAGTGAGGGCTAAGTTATGGGTACAGAAAGGCATACAGAGTGGTGTGATGGACATTGGAGCCTCAGAAAAGGGGGGACAGATTAACAAAAACAACATATAAGGTATAATGTACACTACTCAGGTGACGGGTGCATTAAAATCTCAGACTTCATCACTATAACATTCATCCATGTAGCCAGAACCCACTTGTATTCCTAAAGCTACTGAAATTTTCTTTTAAAAATGAAAGAAACTGAGTCAACAGCTAAGAAGCAGAAAATCTCAGACTGGAACCAAGGATTTGAATCTAAGGCATGTGTTCTTAATACTACCTCCTAAAACAGTATAAGGAACCAGATCTCAGTTTTGAAATTGATGCTGTTAATCCCAAACAAATACCATTACCTTCAAAATAGCTTCCAGCAATAGAATAGATATGTTGTACTTACAAAGACCAGTGTTGTTTCGCTCCTCTAGTTTGCTTTGGAACTCTCGGGCTGTTAAAACAACAAGATGACTATTCTTTGCCATCAGCCTGCACCACACACTGCCTAGAATGGTGACAAATAGACTCCTCTGCTCTCATCTTTGTTTAGAAATCTGTCCCTTTTTCTGTATTGTATCTGGAGAGGACCAAAAGAATGCCTGTGTTTTGTGCATCTTTGTGAGTGTGTGTTCTCTGTGAAAAGGCATACTCGTATGAAAAAGAAAATAAACTTCTCCAAATACTCTTTTGATTAATGTGACAGTTCTAACTCCATTGATTGTAATCTACATGCTACAAGGAAGAATGGCATTAAACATGTCAGGTTGGTTTATAGAATGGAGCCTGGCTCAACTACTTGTCCCCTATAATCACAAAGGTGGTGACATTTAAACAGAGAGTAAAAGATTAAATATAGCAAGAACTGACTTAAATCCATTATTCCGCCTTGCTATTAGAAAAGAATTGAGCACACTGTCTGAGTTGTAACACAATGGCCCGCCCACTTCTCAAATATGACTCAATACATAGTCTTCTCTCATGAGGATGGATATAAGAAGAGGTAAACAGAAATGGAAGCTTCTAAGTACATAGAGAAGACTGGAAGTATTTCTTTCCCACATGTACAAATGAAGTATTCTTTCTCTTTCAAAGAGAGTTCCTTTTATCTTCAAAACAGTAGCATCATAATGAGTAAAAAGATACTAGTTTTCCTGATTTCCATATGACACAATTGTGGAAGATGTTTCCAAATACCTAAGTTCAAGACATACATGCCCTGTTACATAGGCTAGAATACACTTCACCCATAATTTCTAAGACTGGTCCAATATTAATTCATATATGTCATTTATTTAAAGCAATGGAGATTTATAAAGAATCTGTTTCAATATAGATTCTTCTCCCATTGATACATTCAGCATAGCTAATGGACACTAATAAAATTGATAAATCTTAATATGCTTGCCCCTTTATTTTATATTTGAGACTCTTCTTCCAGAATTTAACTGTGGATTTGGAGTTTGTGTGATTCAACTCCAGCCAGAAACTATATTTGTGATTCTATATGATGATTACCCATCAGACAATAGAGCAGATTACCATTGAAGAAAGAAGGAACAAGAATGTCCACTCTGACTTAATTTTATATTACTCCTCTGAAATGTACCACTGTGACCCAAAATAGAAACCTCAAAGTGAACTGGTTTCCAAAGTGAATCTTCTAGATTTCCTTCAGATCAATTATTCTCAGTCAGCATCTACAGAACCATGGGTGATTCATCAAACTATATGCTATCACCCAAGCTATCATATCACCACTTTAGAATTCTTTTATACAAAAACTCTTCAATTTAGCAGCTAAAAATTTTCTAAAGATATTAATGATTGTAAATGTGGTTAGATTGTCAGTGGATGTACAATATTGTGCTCAACTAAGGATAACCCAATACCGGAAAAAGTATTTTTTTCAACACTTAGTTGACTCAGAATTGGACTCATGTTCCAGGTAAGAACAAGCATGCAGGCATCATATTTTCCTGTATAAGTTAGAGAGTACATAAAACATTTCAGGGATTTTTTTTTCCACTGCCTCCTAAAGGAGAAAAAAGACTATCTTTGTGTCCACCACAGCCTCTAGTGTTCCTGGTGACTGGAATACTTATCCAAAGGACCAAGCTAAAACATAAATGACATCCTTGATGCCTCTATCTCCTTCATGACTCACATCCAACTGATTAACTACCTTTCTGCCACACGCACTTGCTTATAGACACACACACACTCTCTCTCTCTTACTTTCTCTCTCTCTCTCTTTCTCTCTCTCTTTCTCTCTTCCATCCTCTGCCACTGCAACTCATTCCTTCATCATCTTGTTTTATCATCCCAAATAATTTATTAACAACTTCACTTACTGTACCAAATAATATGCTAGTTACTAGGTACACTAAAAAATAAAATAAAAAGCACAAATCAAATATTTCTCATCAATCACAGCTAGATGTGAAAAGAGATGCATAATCAAACAATTAGATTCAGAATGTTAAATATACTAAAAGCATGTACTAAGAGAAAACCAATTTTCATTAAGGGAGTCAGATGTGTATATGTGGCTTTGATGGCCTGGACTAAGAAGTGGATGAGGAACAAGGAAGGGTATGTCAAGGAAAGGGAATAGCATGTGCAAGGCAATGAGATGCTGCAGATCAAGGCATATTGAGAGATATCTGAGTAGTTCAATGTTTTTAAAAACCCCAGGCTGTGGGCAGCATACTGGTTGCACACTCACAGCATCACTGTTCTGACTGGGGATCCTCCACCATTGACCCACTGCATCAACAGACCACCTGCAGCCATACCCCACAACGCACTCTGATCCCAGCAAGCACAGGGAACTGTGAATCACTGGAGAGTCACAGGCCTCCTGGCAACCTAAACTTCGGCACGGACCACCCCTAAGGAAAGAGGGGATGCAGCCCTCCAAAGCCCTCTTTGGGACAAAGAAAACATGGTTCAGTGGTGCAATTGAAGAGGACAGCACCAAGGCCCAGGAAGACACTGGGAGAGGGAATCATCTCTTGCACCCCTCCCCAGAGCACTAAAATACAAAAGGAGGGGTGAGTGCAGGTAAAAGCCTATAGGCTGGTCCTAACTCTATGCACCATCTACTGGGCTGCAGCCTGAATTACACCACCAAACAAAAATACATCATTTCAACATGTGAAACCTGTGAAACCCACTGCAGAAACCTGTCTACAACCATGGAAACCATACAGAGACTTGGCTCTCTGCAAGTACCCAGAAGCAAAGCCAATGGACTAAATAAAACATACACCACAGTCAGGCAGTGGCTCATGCCTGTAATCCCAAGACTTTGGGAAGCCGAGGCGGGCAGATAACCTGAGGTCAGGAGTTCGAGACCATACTGTAGGTTTATGTGTAACCAAATATGTATCTGGTTATAATAATATGTTTTATAAATTCAAAGAAACTTTAGGAATTCAGGCTAACCCGACTTTAAAAAACATATTTTCCAAAATCATAGGATTCAAACTACCAGTAGAAATATTTTTTTCCTTCTCTTGTAAGATGTCACAAAAAATCCCGTGTCTACTAAAAAATACAAAATTGGCTGTGCATGGTGGTGCATGCCTGTAATCCTAGCTACTCGGGAGACTGAGGCAGGAGAATTACTTGAGCCCAGGAGGTGGAGGTCACGGTGAGCTGAGATCGCGCCATTGCACTCCAGCCTGGGCAACAAGAGTGAAACTCCATCCCAAAATAAACAAATAAATAAATAAATAATTCATACACCACAGTCAAACCCTTAAGTGAAAAAAGAATATAAAAACAAACAACCCCATCCAAACAACAATAAAATTCAAAAAGGAAAAGAAGTGACCACTCTCTCAGATGGGAAGGAATCAGAGCAAGAACTCAGCCAATTCAAAAAGCCAGAGCAATTCATCACATCCAAAGGATCACACTAGCTCCCTAGTAATGGATACCAACCAGATTGAAATGTCTGAAGTGACAGACATAGAATTCAGAAACTGGATGGCAAAGAAGCAACAAGATCCATGAGAAAGCTGAAATCCAATCCAATAAAGCCAGAAAAGCCATCCAAGATTTGAAAGACAACACAGTTATATTAAGAAAGAGTGAAACAGAGCTTCAGGGATTGAAAAACTCACTATGGTTATTTCAAAATACAGTTTAAAACCTTAACAGCAGACTAGACCAAGCAGAGGAAAGAATTACAGAGCTCAAAGATCAGTCCTTCAAATCAACCCAGTCAGGCAACAACAACAATAAAAGGGAATTTTTAAAAATGATCAAAGCATCCAAGAAACATGAGATTAGGCAAAGTGACCAAATTTGTTACTCATTAGCATTCCTGTGAGAGAAGAAGAGAGAGTAAGCAACTTGGAAAACATATTTGAGGATATAATCTATGAAAATGTCCCCCATCTCATTACAGAGGTTAACATGCAAATTCCAGAAACTCAGAGAACTACTGCAAGATATTATACAAGACGACCATCCCCAAGGCACATAGTTATCAGAGTTTCCAAAGTCAATGTGAAAAAAAAAAAAAAACCTTAAACAAATCCAGAAGAAAAAAACAAATAACCCCATTAAAAAGTAGGCAAAGGACACAAACAGACAGTTGTCAAAAGAAGACACACAAATGGCCAAAGAATATATGAAAAAATGCTCAAAGTCACTACTCATCAGAGAAATAAAAATCAAAACTACAATGAGATACAGAATGTTCATAGTTTTAAAAAAACTGTTAGTGAGGCTGCAGAGAAAAGGAAATGCTTATATACTGTTGGTGGTAATGTACATTAGTTCTGCCCACGTAGAAAGCAGTGTGGAGATTATTCGAAGAACTAAAAATAGAACTAGCATTTGATCCAGCAATCCCCTTACTAGGTATATACCCAGAGAAAAATAAATTTTTCTACCCAAAAAGTACCTGCACTCATGTATTTTTCACAACACCATTCACAAAGTCACAGAAACATCCTGGATGCCCACATAAAGATGGAAACAATAGACACTGGGGGCTTAGAAAAGAGAGAGGGGAGTAAGGACTAAAAACTTTCTATTGAGTACGATGTTCACTGTCTGGGTGATGAGATCCATAGAAGCCCAAATTGCAGCATCACAAAATATACTCTTCTAACAAACTTGCACATGTACCCTCGAATTTAAAATAAAAATTAAATGTAGAAAAAAGTTACAGCCCTAATGCACAACTTAGAAGATATTAAATCATTGACCTCAGCTTCTACCTACGAATCTAGAAAATGAAGAGCCAAGTGAACCCAAAGAATGAAGAGAAAGGAAATAGTACATATTAGCACAGAAATAAATAAAGCAGAAGACAGAAAACAATACACATCAATAAAACAAAAACTTATTCTTTCAGGTTAATAAAATTAGTTGACCTCCAGCCATACTGATTAGGGAAAAGAGAAGACACAAATTATAAATACCAGGAGTGACAGAGGTGATAAATTATAAATCTCGTACTGCTATTAAGATCATAATATGGAAATGTTATTAACTTCATGCCAATAAACTCAACAACTTAGATTAAATAAAAATATCTTGAAAGACAAACTACCAGATCTTACTCAAAAAGCAATATATATTCTGAATAGCCCTATACCTATTTTAAAAATTGAATTTGTTGTTGAAGACGTTCCCGCAAAGAATACTTCAGGCCAGATGGTTTCATTGGAGAATTCTGCCAAATACTTAAGAAAGAAATAATATCATTTTTGCATGAATCATCCACAAATTTAAAGGAGAGTCAATACTCTTAACTTATTCTATGAAGCCAGCTTTATACAGATACTGAAACCAGATAAATATATTATGAGAAAAGAAAATTACAGAACAAAATTGTTTACAAACACAGATACAATAATTTTTGACACAATATCAGCAAATTACTTCCTACAAAATATAGCAAGAACAATATCATAATCAGATGAGTTTTATTATAGAAATGCATGATTGATTCAATCATTCAGAAGTCAATCAATGTAGGCCGGGCATGGTGGCTCATGCCTGTAATCCCAACACTTTGGGAAGCCGAGGCGGGCAAATCACTTGAGGTCAGGTGTTCGAGACCAGCCTGGGCAACATGGTGAAACCCCATCTCTACTAAAAATACAAAAATTAGCTGGGCGTGGTGTCAGGTGCCTGTAATCCCAGCTACCCAGGAGGCTGAAGCAGGAGAATTGCTTGAATGAGGGAAGAGGAGGTTGCAGTGAGCCAAGATCGCGCCACTGCACTCCAGCCTGGGCAACGGAGATAGACTCCATTTCAAAAAAAGCAAGAAAAAAAAAAAAACAAAAACAAGAAGTCAATCAGTGTAATTCACCATAGCAACCAACTAAAATTGAAAACCACACGATCATCTCAATAGTCAAAGAAGAAGCATTTGACAAAATATGTCATCCATTCTTGATAAAAACTCTCACCAAACTAGAATCAGAAGGGTACTTCCTCAAACTGATAAAAGGTATCTATGAAACATCTACAGCTAACATCATATTAAATGGTAAAAAGATGTTTGCTTTTCTCGTAAGAGCAGGAATAAGACCAGGATATCTGTCCACATCTCTTCTATTCAACATTACACTGAAGGTTCTATCCCATGCAATAAAGTAAGCAAATAAATAAATAAATGGCATCCATACTGGGAAAAAAAAAAGTAAAACTGTTATTAGTTACAGTTGACATGGTCATCCTCATAGAAAATTTTATGAAACATGCAAAAAAGATACAAAAACTAATATGTGAGTTCAGCAAGAATGCAGGGTTCAAGATCAATATGAAAAATCAATTTTATCTCTAAATACTAGTAATGAACAATTGGTACCTGAAAATATGCCATTTATAACATAAAACGTACAAGCTACTTAGGAATAAAACTAACAAAAATGTGCAGTACCTATGCTTTCAAAACTATAAAACATTGCTGACAATGAAAGAAAACATAAATAAATAGAATTAAACCATATTCACGTGTCAAAAACTTTAATATTTTTAACATGGCAATTTCCTTAGAACTGATCCATTTTGTAGAAATTGACAAAATGAATGGATAAATAAATTTCGGTGTAGCTACACATGGAATACTATTTAGCAATATAAAGGAATAAACTATTCATATACATACCATCAATGAATATGTTGAGTTCAAAAAGCCAGATAAACTAGAGTATATATTGTATTATTCCATTCATATAAAATTCTAGAAAAAGAAATATTCTTTGCAGTAACAGAAAACAAAACAGTGGTCACCTAGAGATAGGAAAGTGGGTAGGGAGGAAAAGGGAAGGATTTCGGTGGGACATGAGGAAACTTTTGAGAGTGATGGGTAAGTTCATTATCTTAAATAATGGGAATGGTTCCATGATGTCTGCAATACCAGAACTAATCAGTTTGTGCATTTCGAACATCTGCAACTTATTGAATATAAATTATATCTCAATATAGTTGCTTTTTAAAAAAATAAAAGAATGTAGATAATTGCTAAGTGCACTTTAGAGGTTCTAAGAGGAAAGAGAATAAAACAGGGAAACAAGAATGGAATCTGGTAAACAAGTGGAAGGATTGGCTTTAGACCAGAGCCCAGATATAAGTATGAAGGCAACAAATATTAGTGTAAAAGCTATTTGATCAGTAGATGCAGTTGTGGGAGTCCTCAGAAGTTCTTTTAGGGGTGCTTACACTTTCTTAGTGAAATAGGGACCAGTATCATTAGCTGAGATAGCAAATGGAGAGCAAGGCTTAAGAGGTTTGAGGAAAGAGGAGAGAGCATGAAATAGAAGCACAGGAGTCCACAGCAGTCCAGGAAGGTTCACTATGATTGCCAGCTAACATTAAAAACTCAATTTTATGTTCATGACCATGAATTTAAAATGTGACCATTGAGCACATTTAGGTACTTCTCTCCAGTCAGTGAACAGGAGCAGGCATGAAGCAGACAAAGAGCTCTTTTAACTAGGGCTGTGGTTTATCCAAGTAAGTTCAATGAAGCAAGAGAGGAACAAAAGAATGGAGCATGTGTGCAAGAAGCATCTATAATGATTGCCCATAGAATTCAAGTCTAGTCAGAGAGCAAAATGCCAAAAATTAATATGTTGGTTGGGCTGTAATTATTGGTAAGGACAGGGTTTAGAATAGTATCATATAAGTGAGAGATAAAATAAGGTAAAGAACAAGATCATTGGAGAACAGAATGTTGAAAGGATCATCAAATTAAAATTGAATAGGGCAGGAAGGATGTTGATAAAAGTGTCAGGTAGTTAGTTGCTTACATCTATGAAAGAAGGGCCAGGCACAGTGGCTCACGCCTGTAATCCTAGCACTTTGGGAGGCCAAGGTAGGCAGATCACTTGAGGTCAGGAGTTCGAAACAAGCCTGGCCAACATGGTGAAACCACTTCTCTACTAAAAATACAAAAAAAAATTGCTGGAAGAGGTGTTGCATGCCTTTAATCCCAGCTACTTGGGAGACTGTGGGAGGAAAATCACTTGAACTCGGGAGGCGGAGGTTGAAGTTAGCTGAGATCACACCTCCCCACTCCAGTCTGGGTGACAGAGTGAGACTCCATTTTAAAAAAATAAAAATTAAAAATCCATGAAAGAAGGTGAACAACTCAGAGGTTGAGATAGCAATAAAATGTCAGCGAGTGAATAAGCAGATGACAACATAAGCTGATGACATAAAACTCTACCCAAGTTCCAGGAGTATGAGATCTGTGAGATAAAAACTAACAATAGTTGAAAGAGCTAAAGGGGAAGTCATGTTTTAAGGATTCAGAGAGTAGAGGTGTGGAGAAACAGGCTTCCATTAGAGCAAAAGAAGTGATTTAAATGTTTCTGTAAGAAGGTAGTCACATATGGAGTATTTCCTGTTGCAGGACCCTGATTTCTGGGGAACACAATGGAAATATTTCAGGAGTTGAAGATAGACAGGAAAAGGGAAACTATGGTCATGCAAAGCCTTACAGGAGTGCTAGAGATGAATGGCTGGTTTGGGGGCTTCTTTTAGTGTCTGAAAAATCATGGATGGAAGGCATAAGATTTGTCCTGATAGATTGAAGGTAGATAGTGTGGGTGATGACCCGAGTTTAGAGGTAAGGAGGAGTATGTATCTGGAAGTTTCTCTTGACCTCTCTCCACAGAGTCAAGGAAGTCTCTAGATGTGGGACCTTAGTCCTGGTGCCAATTACAGTTAAATCCTTAGTGAGACATGGTTTTAGTCATAATGCAAGTGTTCACCTTTAAGCCCTATTAGTGTAAAGGATAAACTTAAAGCAATTGTTCTGGCTCATTCTTTATAATTTGTGTAGTTCAAGATATCTAGGGAAGCCAAAAATGGACATTGGTTAATGTCCTTTCCATCTCTCGCAGCCCCCTACAATCTTGATCTATTGGGGTAACAGTAAGAGTGTCAGAGATGGAGTAAAAGTACCTTTGCGCGTGTTATTTGACCCTTCAAAAATAATTTAAATATTTTAGCATTTTAGGCTGCATCAAAATATCATGTAGAACCTCAAAATAATAAGGGATATCTATGACAAACCCACAGCCAACATCATACTGAATGGGCAAAAGCTGGAGGCACTCTCCTTGAAAACTCACATAAGACAAGGATGCCCTCTCTTACCACTTCTATTCAACATAGTGTTGGAAGTCCTGGCTGGGACAATCAGATGAAAGAAAGAAATGAAGGACCTCCAAATAGGAGAGAGGAAGTTAAACTATCCCTGTTAGGAGACGACATGATCCTATATCTAGAAAACACCATAGTATCATCCCAAAAGCTTCTTAAGCTGATTAACAACTTCGGCAAAGTCTTGGGATATAAAATCAGCATGCAAAAAATCACTGGCACTCCTATATGCCAACAACAATCAAGCCAAGAGCCAAATTAGGAACAAACTCCCATTCATGATTGTCACAAAAAGAATAAAATACCTAGGAATATAGCTAACTATGGAGGGGAAAGATCTACAAAGAAAACTATAAAACACTGCTCAAAGGAATCAGAGATGACATAAACAAATGAGAAAACATTCCATGCTCTGTATAGGAAGAATCAATATCATCAAAATGGCCATAGTGCCCAAAGCAATTTATAGATTCAATGCTATTCCTATTAAACTACCATGAAGATTCTTCACAGAGCTAGAAAAAAAATTGTTTTAAAATTCATACGAAACCATAAAAGAGCCCCAAGGCAATCCTACGCAAAAAGAACAAGGCTGGAGGCATCACGTTGCCTGATTTCAAACTATTTTACAGAGCTACGGTAACCAAAACAGCATGGTAGTGGTACACAAAAAGATACATAGACCAATGGAACAGAACCCAGAACCCAGAAATAAGACCACACACTTACAACCATATGATCTTGAACAAACCTGATGAAAAAAGTAATAGGGAAAGGATTTCCTACTCAATAAATGGTGTTGGGATAGCTGGCTAGTCATATGCAGAGTCATATGCAGATTAAAACTGGACCACTCCCTTATATCATATGCAAAAATTAACTCAAGATGGATTAAAGGCTTAAATGTAAAACACAAAACTATTAAAACCCTGGAAGACAACCTAAACTATACCATTCAAGTCATAGGCACAGGCAAAGATTTCAAGACGAAGATGCCAAAAACAATTACAACAAAACCGAAAATTGACAAATGGTATCTAATTAAACTAAAGAGCTTCTGCACACCAAAAGAAATTATCAATAGAGTAAACAGACAGCCTACCAAATGGGAGAAAATTTTTGCAAACTATGCATCCAACAAAGTCTAATATCAGCATCTATAAGTAACTTAAATTTTCAAGAAAAACAACCCCATTAAAAAAGTGGGCAAAGGACATAAACAGATACCTTTCAAAAGAAGACATATATGCAGCCAGCAATCATATGAAAAAAAAGCTCAGGTAGCTGGCAAGATGGCCAAATAGAAACAGCTCTGGTCTGCAGCTCTCAACGAGATCGACACAGAAGATAAGTGATTTCTGCATCTCGAAGTGAAGTACCCAGTTCATCTCATTGGGACTGGTTAAACAATGGGTGCAGGCAAGCCAAAGTAGGGTTGGGTGTCTGTTTAAAACAGGCTTTAAACCAACAAAGATCAAATGAGACAAAGAAGGGCATTACATAATGGTAAAGCGATCAATGCAACAAGAAGAACTAACTATCCTAAATATATTTGCACCCAACACAGGAGCAGCCAGATTCATAAAGCAAGTTCTTAAAGACCTACAAAGAGACTTAGACTCCCACACAATAACAGTGGGAGACTCTAACACCCCACTGTCAATATTAGACAGATCAATGAGACAGAAAATTAACAAGAATATCCAGGACTTAAAATCAGCTCTGGACCAAGTGGACCTAATAGACATCTATAGAACTCTCCACCCCAAATCAACAGAATATACATTCTTCTCAGCACCACATCGCACTTTTACTAAAATTGACCACATAATTGTAAGTAAAACACTCCTCAGCAAATGCAAAAAATGGAAATCATAACAAACAGTCTCTTGGACCACAGTGCAATCAAATTAGAACTCAGGATTAAGAAACTCACTCAAAACTGCACAACTACATGGAAACAGAACAAACTGCTCCTGAATGACTACTAGGTAAAAAACAAAACTAAGGCAGAAATAAAGATGTTCTTTGAAACAAATGAGAACAAAGACATAAAGTACCAGAATCTCTGGGACACACTTAAAGCAAAGTGTAGAGGGAAATTTATAGCACTAAATGCCCATAAGAGAAAGCAGGAACTATCTAAAATTGACACCCTAACATCACAATTAAAAGAACTAAAGAAGCAATAGCAAACAAATTCAAAAGCTAGCAGAAGACAAGAAGCAACTAAGATCAGAGAAGAACTGAAGGAAATAGAGACATGAAAAACCCTTCAAAAAAATAAATGAATCCCTTTGGGAGGCCGAAGCGGGTGGATCACGAGGTCAGGAGATCGAGACCATCCTGGCTAACACAGTGAAACCCCTTCTCTACTAAAAATACAAAAAATTAGCTGGGCATGGTGGTGGGTGCCTGTAGTCCCATCTACTCAGGAGGCTGAGGCAGGAGAATGGTGTGAACTCAGCAGGCAGGGCCTGCACTTTCCAAAGATCATGCCACTACACTCCAGCTTGGGTGACAGAGCAAGACTCCATCTCAAAAAAAAAAAAAAGAAAAAAAAAGAAAAAGAAAAGAAAAGAAAAAATTAATGAGTCCAGGAGTTGGTTTTTCGAAAAGATCAACAAAATAGACCGCTAGCCAGACTAATAAAGAAGAGAGAAGAATCAAATAGGCACAATAAAAAATGATACAGGGGATATCACCACCGATCCCACAGAAATACAGACTACCATCAGAGAATACTATAAACACCTCTACGCAGGTAAACTAGAAAATCTAGAATAAATGGATAAATTCCTGGATACATACACCCTCCCAAGCCTAAACCAGGAAGAAGTCAAATCCCTGAATAAACCAATAACAAGTTCTGAAATTGAAGCAGTAATTAATAGCCTACCAACCAAAATAAGTCCAGGACCAGATGGATTCACAGCCGAATTCTATCAGAGTTACAAAGAGGAGCTGGTACCATTTCTTCTGAAACTATTCCAATCAATAGAAAAAGATGGAATCCTACCTAACTCATTTTATGAGACCAGCATCATCCTGATACAAAAACCTGGCAGAGACACAACAACAACAAAAAAGGCAGTTTCAGGCCGATATCCCTGATGAACATCAATGTGAAAATCCTCAATAAAATACTGGCAGACCGAATCCAGCAGCACATCAAAAAGCTTATCCACCACAATCGAGTTGGCTTCATCCATGGGATGCAGGACTGGTTCAACATATGCAAATCAATAAATGTAATCCATCACATAAACAGAAACAATGACAAAAACCACATGATTATCTCAATAGATGCATAAAAGGCTTTTGACAAAATTCAACACCCCTTCATGCTAAAAACTCTCAATAAACTAGGTATCAACGGAACATATCTCAAAATAATAAGAGCTCTTTATGACAAACCCTCAGCCAATATCATACTGAATGGCAAAAACTGGAAGCATTCCCTTTGAAAACCAGCACAAGACAAGGATGCCCTCTCTCATCACTCCTATTCAACATAGTATTGGAAGTTCTGGCCAGGGCAATCAGGCAAGAGAAAGAAATAAAGCATATTCAATTATGAAAAGAGGAAGTCAAATTGTCTCTGTTTACAGACAAGATTGTGTATTTAAAAAACCCTCATCATCTCAGCCCAAAATCTCCTTCAGCCGATAAGCAACTTCAGCGAAGTCTCATGAAACAAAATCAATGTGTAAAAGTCACAAACATTCCTATACACCAATAACAGACAGAGAGCCAAATCATGAGTAACTCCCATTCACAATTTCTACAAACAGAATAAATTAGCTAGGAATACAACTTACAAGGGATATGAAGGACCTCTTCGAGGAGAAGTACAAGCCACTGCTCAAGGAAATAAGAGAAGACACAAACAAATGGAAAAAAATCCATGCTCATGGATAGGAAGAATCAATATTGTGAAAATGGCCATACTGCCCAAAGTAATTTACAGATTCAATGCTATCCCCCCATCAGGCTACCACTGACTTTCTTCACAGAATTGGAAAAAACTACTTTAAATTTTATATGATAACCTGCATAGCCAAGACAATCCCAAGCAACCTGCATAGCCAAGACAATCCTAAGAAAAAAGAACAAAGCTGGAGGCATCATGCTACCTGACTTCAAACTATACTAGAAGGCTACAGTAACAAAAACAGCATGGTACTGGTACCAAAACAGATATATAGACCAATGGAACAGAACAGAGGCCTCAGAAATAACACCACAAATCTACAAGCATCTGATATTTGACAAACCTGACAAAAACAAGCAATGGGGAAAGAATTCCCTATTTAATAAATGGTGTTGGGAAAATTGGCTAGTCATATGCAGAAAGCTGAAACTGGATCCCTTCCTTACACCTTATACAAAAATTAACTCAAGATGGATTAAAGACTTAAATGTAAGACCTAAAACCATAAAAACTGTAGAACAAAACCTAGGTAATACCATTCAGGACACAGACACGGTCAAAGACTTCATGACTAAAACACCAAAAGCAATGGCAACAAAAGCCAAAATTGACAAATGGGATCTAATTAAACTAAAGAGCTTCTGCACAACAAAAGAGACTATTATCAGAGTAATATATAGAATGGGAGAAAATTTTTGCAATCTGTCCATCTGACAAAGGGCTAATATCCAGAATCTACAAAGAACTTAAACAAATTTACAAGAAAAAAACAGACCGCCCCATCAAAAAGTGGGCAAAGGATATGAACAGGCACTTCTCAAAAGAAGACATTTGCGCAGCCAACAAACATATTAAAAAAAAGCTCATCATCACTGGTCATTAGAGAAATGCACATCAAAACCACAATGAGATACCATCTTGCCAGTTAATGGCTATCATTAAAAAGTCAGGAAACAACAGATGCTGGAGAGGATGTGGAGAAATACGAATGTTTTACACTGTTGATGGGAATGTAAATTAGTTCAACCATTGTGGAAGACAGTGTGGTGATTCCTCAAGGATCTCGAACTAGAAATACCATTTGATCCAGCAATCCCATTGCTGGGTATACACCCAAAGGTTTATAAATCATTCAACTACAAAGACACATGCACATGTATGTTTATTGTGACACTGTTCACAATAGCAAAGACTTGGAACCAACCCAAATGCCCATCAATGATAGACTGGATAAACAAAATGTGGCACATATACATCATGGAATACTATGCAGTCATAAAAAAGGATGAGCTCATATCCTTTGCAGGGACATGGATGAAGCTGGAAACCATCATTCTCAGCAAACTAACACAAGAACAGAAAACCAAACACTGCATGTTCTCATTCATAAGTGGGAGTTTAACAATGAGAACATATCGACACAGGGAGGGGAACATCACACACTGGGGCCTGTCAGGGGGTGGGGGGTTAGGGGAGGGAGAGCATTAGGAGAAATACCTAATGTAGATGACGGGTTGATGGGTGCAGCAGACCACCATGGCATGTGTATGTCTATGTAACAAACCTGCACATTCTGCACATGTACCCCAGAACTTAAAGTATAATAATAAAAAAAGCTCAACATTACTAATCATTAGAAAAATGCAAAATCAAAACCACAATGAGGTATCATCTCATATCAGTCAGAATGGCTATTAGTAAAAAGTCAAAAAAATAGCAGATGCTGGCAAGGTTGCAGAGAAAAAGGAACACTTACACACTGTTGGTAGGAGTGTAAATTAGTTCAACCATTGTAGAAGATAGTGTGGTGATTCCTAAAAGACGTAAAGACAGAAATACCTTTCAATCCAACAATCCCATTACTGGGTATAAATCACCCAAAGGAATATAAATCATTCCCAATTTATATCCCAAAGGAATATAAATCACCCAAAGAAATGTAAATCATTCTATCATAAAGATACAAGCACACATATGTTCATTGCAGCACTATTCACACTAGCAAAGACCTGGAATCAACTCAAATGTTTATTAATGATAGACTGGATAAAGAAATAATGGCACATACACACCATGGAATACTATGCAGACACAGAAAAGAGTAAGATCATGTCTTTTCAGAGATAGAAATGATGCTGGAGGCCATTATCCTTAGGAAACTAACACAGGAACAGAAAACCAAATACCATATGTTCCCACTAACAAATGGGAGCTAAATAATGAGAACACGTGGGTACATAGAGAGGAACAATACACACTAGGGCCAGTTGAAGGATGGAGGCAGAGAGGAAGGAGAGGATTAGGAAAAGTAACTAATGAGTACTAGGCTTAATATCTGGGCGATGAAATAACCTGTACAACAAACCCACATGACACAAGTTTACCTACATAACAAACCTACACATGTAACCCTGAACTTAAAATAAGAGTTTTAAAAAAGCCATGTGGCCATGCAAACTTTTATCTTAACATACTACCCTTCCTATACCAACCTTTCTACCCACCTTCGCCACCTCCCACACACATACCATGAACTATTTATTCCTGACTACTCAGAGTTTTCCAAATCCACGATATACTTTCATTGCTCTCTGCCTCTGATTGTGCTATTCTATTGCCTGGAATTTCATCCCCTATCCTTTCATGTGTCTGATAGACTCTTACTCAGACCTAATTTAAATGCCCTGCCTCTCATAGAAAGCCTTCCCCTGTTGTCTCAGATCAGGTTCTCCATTCTTAGCATTGCACCCTACTTCATATACACTACTTCATCAGAGCGTACCATGTAATATACTTATTATTCATGTACTTGTCTTCCCTACTAGGTAGTGAGTTTTCCATAGTTAGGAAATGCCATTCAACTTCATACTACAATGGCCTCAAGTGCCCAGGTCTTATTAAATTAAATTGAATATAAGGTAAGCACCTTATAAGGTAAGCATCAAATATTTTTGAGTAGCTGGTAGTGTCAAAAGCTAGATTCATATGATGCTCATCCAGGTTTGCAAAACTGTAACTCACAGTTTTAATAGCTTTTATTAAGAAATAGCTTATTCATATTTCCAAAAATTTCAGAAAATAAAGTTTAAGAATTGTATAAATGGAACCATTTATTTTATTTCACAATGATTAGTTTAGTCATCCCAGCGGTATAAACTGGAGTTCAGAGACTCAAGCTGGCTTAATAAATATAGTTGGTTTCAGTGAATTAAGGAATAAAACTGTACTCTATTATCAAGGTACAATAACACTATGCACTTAAAAAGCACAGAGGAAGTAAAAGGTTAATTGGAATTTAAATCAAACCCCATTTTAGTCGACTAAATAAGTCTTTAATCAAAAGGTGGAAAGCAGCATTAAACACCATAATAAATACATGTTATCATCTGAGATCCTGGCTTGTAAAAGTATGATAAATCAAGTGAACTTTATTAGAATACAAACAATTTTGCAACATATAAGAACACAGCTAGCTGTAATATAGAAACATTCTGACTAAGACACAATTTACAACATAATTTGAAATACAGCAGCCACTGAGTAAAAGCATAAGTCATAAGCAATTTATCCAGCAAAATGAATAACAGTATTAGCCCAAAACAGTACAACTACGTAGACACCTTGGAGATCACCTCAAATTTTAAAACTTGTTTAGAACTGAAACCAAGTGCAAACCCTAATACAATCAAATGGTCATTGAATGACAATAAATATAGGTCATTCTGGGGTTTAATTTCTAAGTATGAGGTTTTTTTGTATTCAATCATTCATTTTTGTTATTGCATTAACATGAAAGTTAATGCATTATGTAGTCGATAATGTGTTTCAAAGTCAGTAAAAAGAATTGCAAGCTGTCAACAATTTTAAAAGGTTGTGCCAGTCATGCTGACAGAAGCAATTCACAGCCTTCTTTGATGAACACTCAAAGAATGTCCAAAATTGTCATGCCAGGAAATTCTATTTTCTCTGAACTTACAGTTTATCCCAGAAAATTGGTATTTCATTTCACTAGGATAACAAAAAAACTGCATCTCCACTCCACGGCTTTCTCACCCTGAGACATGTGACTCAGATGGCATCTCTATCCTGAGGAAGGCTTCAGGAAGAGATGAGGCAACACTGATGTTCTTTTTAAGCAGGAAGAAACAGAAGGTTTACTTGTTTCTCTCTCAGAAAAGATCATCCTCCTAATTAGGTACTTCATCAACACTGTATTTCCCACAAATGTAAAATTCTGTAGGTTCTTTCAGCCCATCTATAAAGATAAAACTTCTCACAAAGCTGACAACCATTACCATTAAGTGACATTTATGAAGTCCTAGATTTGCATAACTGTGTGTTGAAAATTTATAATAAAGTTTAAAGGCAGTGCTCTCCAGAATTACATTTACATATTAAACTTTTTAATCACAGAAGGAATCATATCGAGATGATAACTCTGCAATTATCTGCACAGTTGCTGCGATCACCAACAAGAATAATACCGATGAATACACAGTATGACCAAAATACTCAGAATTCAGTGCCAGTAGTTTTATGCCAGAGTGAGAGGACATTATCTGTCTTCCATTTGCCTGTAATTTATAGAAGAATGTGGTAATGAAAAAAGATTCAATCTAAGAAGCTCAGAATATGCTAGATTAAAACTCAGAAGAGCCTGGGTTCTTTAACCTCAGGCTTACTGTGTTCATGCCGTAGCCTTCATCTCCTTCCTTTGGATTCAACATAATACTGACTTTGCTTCCTACTGATGATTTATATCCAAAGTCATGGTGACCACCGTGTTATACAGTGGTATACAATGCATACTGTATAATTTGAGGCTATGGCATTAGCAATTCCAACAAAAAGAGACTGATTGCAGAATTCTGCCTTAAAAAGCTAAAAATGCACACACAATATAAGAAATGTCCCTTCTCCCCTGTAGTGTAAATGGCCAAGCTAGAGCCTAGATAGCCTGTCAAGGAACTTACTATTGTTATAAAATGCCAGAGTGGCAACCAATAATATCTTCTGACGTTTCAGAAGAGCAGCTCAGCAGCATTCACACCCAGGATGGTCAGGTTCCATGATGCCAAGAGTGAAACTGACAAAGGCAGCGCTCACAAGCCAACGAGCTCAGCTGATGCTAGGCCTGCCATGCACGGTGGCAGGGCATTGACACTTTCCACAGCCACTTAGAGTCAGTGAAGGAAGGACTATGAAAAGAAATGGAAGAAGGAACTCCTCTCATCCTATTTTAGCTTATTAATTCTTGGCAGATAGTTTGACTTCCCACTTCTGTCTCTGCCTGAGAATTTCTAAGCTCTGAGCAGCGTCATTTTTCCTTTACTCTGATCTTCACATGGACAGCAAAGGATCTTAGGGGATTCGAGCCTCACTAAATTAAGGTAATTTAAATTGCTACTAAACATATTACAGTGGAAAGGTATAAGCAAGTATATAAATATGCCTCTGATTGTTTTATTTTTGCCACAGGGAGATCTCAAAAAAATTAAAATTATTCATGTAGAAACTTCACAGCAATGGAAGTTTTCCTGGAGAAAAGCAACTATATACCTATCTCACACTTAAATTACCCCCAAACTACCCTTTTTTGCCAAATTGAAGAATAATAGATTTGAATTCAGTTATCCCAGCAGTAAACATGTTTCTTTAATTGCCTTCTTAAAAGTCTTATTAACATTTTATTGTAACACAGGTTGAACCTCATTTCTATGAATATTTTATAATGAAAACTATGGCTCATGTAATTTCTTTTCTCTACTTTGTAGCAATTGATAATTGAGCTCAACAGATCCAACTATCTAGCAATTATTCTGCAGCCATACTTCATGTACACAACGCAGAGCAAGGTGGAAGGGGCTATTAGAAGGCATGGATCACAAATAGACCTGTTTTGGGAAATGTTTAAACCATTAACCTCCAAACCCTTCACTCAAAAGAAAAATTGTCTCTCTGAAGGGTAACGACACACATGAAGCTCAAGAACACATTGGTCACCCAGTCGCCAGTACTGAATAAGTAATGTAGTTCAACTCAAAATCCAACCAAAAACATCTGTGGGACCACCTTGAGCAAGGCACTGCAAGGGACACAAAGGCAGAGGCTGTGTGCCTTTAATAGGCTCTCATAAATAACTCAAATGCAGGCTTCCAAGTGATTTAACTGGAGTGGAAAGGAAGCATTGAAAAAATGAAAGATCATATTTTTTTGGAACAACAAGAAAAATGGCATGGAGGATTTGACATTAGGAATAAAATTTAGCATAAAGAGTTTTTCTGGAAATTTGTTTATCCAGTCATTTATCTCTCAAAAATAAACATTAAGAGGAGGTAATTAATATGAATAAAGTAAACTTTTTCTAGCTCATATAAGCTTTTGGGCAAAGAGCAGGCAGAATTATTTAATTCTTGTATTTGATCTACCTCTTCCTGTATCTGCTAATAATTTACCTGGTATATATGGTGTTTCTTTTTTTTAAAAATCTAGTTGAATATAATTAAATGTCTAAACATATTTTGACATGGTTATACCATAGAATATTATGCAGTAGCTTAAAAATAGGTAAATTTACATGTAGTTAGATGAATAAATTTCCAGAATATAAGCTGAATGAAAAAGTCAGTTGTAGAAAGTTGCTCTCAGTATGATCTATTTGCCAGAAACACAAAGGAGAGTTACAACTTATTAAATTCTATTTATCTAAATTCTAAGCCCATAAAACTCCATTGACTTGAACCTCCAGATAATAACTTCGAAAACTTGGTATAGGCCAATGTAAGAAAGACATTCATGTTTTAAGTTTTTAAGATAGATTCAACCTCAGGAATGGTATAGCTCTGAAAAATAGTCAACAATTATATAAAGGGACAAGGACTTGAGGATGGTGGTGGTATTTAATCACTCTCTCTCTCAGTACAGTATCTAGGAGTGGCCTGGAAGGCAGGGGCTATTCCAGCTCTACACTGGGCCATCAGCTCTGCTACCACCAGGCATTCTAAAAGATCCTGGCAGTGCTCACTGCGGAACTCTGAGAAAATGTAAAGCTCCTGTCTTAAATCCTTCTCCGTTTCATTCCCACGACTTGAGAATCCACTGGCCATCATGTGCCCAAAATACATCTTATTAAATAAGATACATCTTATTAAATACATCTTTATTAAATAAAATCAAAATAAACAAAATACATCTTATTAAATACATCTTTATTAAATAAAATCAAAAGCTACTGATATCAAGCAGCAGGGAAAGAGAATGATTAAAAATACACTTATAGACAAGCATTTACCAAATATATTCTACAGAATACTACCCCTGGGGGATTCTCCATTCAGAAAAGAGGTCAATGTTTAGAAACCTGCAAGAAACCATAAGCTTATATGAGAAAGTCACATTCACAATAATATATTTACACATATTAAACATCCTGAGAAGTCACATAGTAACAGATTCTGTGAGCATTGTTTAATATTTCTCTCTTTAAGCTCTAGTCCCATCTGCCCTTTGACATATCCAAAGGCATCCAAAAGTTCATGTGAGAGAATCTGAACTTACGGGTTATGGCCCCAACCTGATCCTCCTCTTGTGACTTCTAAAGTGAGCAAGCCGTTCATCTAGTTGTGCAGGTCACACTAGTTTAAGTTACAAAGTTTAATCCCTCTTTCTCTCACCTTATATATAGACTCCAACACCAAATCCTGTTAATTATACAAATACAAAAAGGCAATTTTATAAATGTTTCCCTTTCTCTGCCATTTCCACTGTCATACGTACTACCACCATCTCGTACCTGAACTACTGCTGTGGTCCCTTACCCAGAACTCCCATATCCATTGCAGTTTCCTATATCAGTCTTCTCAGGCTACCGTAACTAAATACCACAGACTGGGAGGCTTAAACCACAGAAATTCATTTTCTCACAGCTCTGGAGCCTAGAAGTCCAAGATCAAGGTGCCAGCAAGCTTGGTTTCTAGTCAGGCCTCTCTTCTTGGCTTGCAAACAGCCACCTTATTTCTGTGTCCTCACATGGCCTATTCTATGTGCACATTGCAGGTGCAGGATAGGGAAAGAGGGAAAGGGAGAGAAAGAGAAAGATCTCACAATCTCACATGCTGGTGTTTCTTCCTCTTCTTAAACAGGCACAAGTCCTATCAGATTAAGACCCTACCTATGACTTCACTTAACTTTTATTACCATCATATAGTCCCTATCTCTAAATAGTCACATTGGGGTTTGGGGTCTCAGCATATGAATTGTGTGTGGACACAGTTCAGTCCATAACACCCACGTCTACTCTGATCTCCGTACTGCAGCCAAAATGTTACTTTAAAATGAAAATTGGATCATGCCACTCTCTTTCAAAAATGGTCTTTAATAAAACCATAGACATTTTGCTCATTCTGGCCTCCACTTAACCTCCCTGTGTGTGCTTCCACTACTCTTAAACTTCATGGTTCCATTCATCTCAAGTCCTTTGTATGTGCTGTTCCATTTCTGCATTGCTCTGCCTTCCCTCTTCTCCTGGGAAGCCTTCTCTAGACCCCAAATAATCCAAACCTACACAAGATCCTCCTCAAATAGTCTGCCATAACATTCTATACATTTCCTATACTATTATCTCATTTTAATTATATATTTGTGTAATTAGTTAATTAATGTCTGTTTTTATTACCGGACCATAAGCAACATGAAGGCAGCCATGATAATAATTTGTTCATCATTATATCTACAGCATCTTGCACTGTATTCACCAGATAGTAGATAACAAATATTTGTCAAACCCCATCAAAAAGTGGTCGAAGGACATGCACAGACACTTTTCAAAAGAAGACATACATGTGCCCAATGAGTATATGATAAAAAGCTCAACAGTACTGATCATTAGAGAAATGTGAATCAACACCACGATGAGATACCACCTCACACTAGTCAAAACGGGTGTTAGTAAAAAGTCCAAAGATTACAGATGTCTGGTGAGGTTGCAGAGCAAAAGGAATGCTTACACACTGTTGTTGAGAGTGTAAATTAGTTCAACCATTGCAGAAGACAGTGTGACAATTCCTCAAAGACCTAAAACCAGAAATACCATTTGACCCAGCAATCCCATTCCTGGGTGTATCGCAAAGGAATAGAAATTTTTCTGTCATAAAGACACATGCATGCATATGTTCATTGCAGCACTATTCACAAGAGCAAAGACATGGAATCAACCTAAATACTCATCAGTGGCAGAGTGGATAAAGAAAATGTGGTACGTACGTATGCACCATGGAATACTATATGACCATAAAAAATAATGTGATCATATCCTTTGAAGGGATGTGGAGCCTTGGACGTGGAGCCCATTATCCTTAGCAAACTAATACAGGAATAGAAAACCAAATACCACATGTTCTTACTTGTAAGTGAGCTAAATGATGAGAACACATGAACACATAGAGGGTATATCCTGGCAAATACATTCATAGGAAATTTTTTCTCAAATCTAGGATCCAGAAGGTCACATGTCTGTAAAAATGAATAAACAGAAAGCAGAATTCTGATTAGGGCAGTTTTGGACAGATTCTGAAAAAAACTTCAGATGGATTTTGAAGGGAGCTCTCTTTTTCTTTTTCTTTTTTTAAGTATATCTTTTTTTAATTTAATTAAATTAATTAATTTATTTATTTTTATTATACTTTAAGTTCTAGGGTACATGTGCATAATGTGCAGGTTTGTTACATATGTACACTTGTGCCATGTTGGTGTGCTGCACCCATCAACTCGTCAGCACCCATCAATTCATCATTTATATCAGGTATAACTCCCCAATGCAATCCCTCCCCCCTGCCCCCTCCCCATGATAAGCCCAGTGTGTGATGTTCCCCTTCCCGAGTCCAAGTGATCTCATTGTTCAGTTCCTATCTATGAGTGAGAACATGCGGTGTTTGGTTTTCTCTTCTTGTGATAGTTTGCTAAGAATGATGGTTTCCAGCTGCATCCATGTCCCTACAAAGGACGCAAACTCATCCTTTTTTATGGCTGCATAGTATTCCATGGTGTATATGTGCCACATTTTCTTAATCCAGTCTGTCACAGATGGACATTTGGGTTGATTCCAAGTCTTTGCTATTGTGAATAGTGCCGCAATAAACATACGTGTGCATGTGTCTTTGTAGTAGAATAATTTAGAATCCTTTGGGTATATACCCAGTAGTGGGATGGCTGGGTCATATGGTACATCTAGTTCTAGATCCTTGAGGAATCGCCATACTGTTTTCCATAATGGTTGAACTAGTTTACAATCCCACCAACAGTGTAAAAGTGTTCCTATTTCTCCACATCCTCTCCAACACCTGTTGTTTCCTGACTTTTTAATGATGGCCATTCTAACTGGTGTGAGATGGTATCTCATTGTGGTTTTGATTTGCATTTCTCTGATGGCGAGTGATGATGAGCATTTTTTCATGTGTCTGTTGGCTGTATGAATGTCTTCTTTTGAGAAATGTCTGTTCATATCCTTTGCCCACTTTTTGATGGGGTTGTTTGTTTTTTTCTTGTATATTTGTTTGAGTTCTTTGTAGATTCTGGATATTAGCCCTTTGTCAGATGAGTAGATTGCAAAAATTTTCTCCCATTCTGTAGCTTGCCTGTTCACTCTGATGGTACTTTCTATTGCCAAGACAATCCTAAGTCAAAAGGACAAAGCTGGAGGCGTCACACTACCTGACTTCAAACTATACTACAAGGCTACAGTAACCAAAACAGCATGGTACTGGTACCAAAACAGAGATATAGACCAATGGAACAGAACAGAGTCCTCAGAAATAATACCACACATCTACAGCCATCTGATCTTTGACAAACCTGAGAGAAACAAGAAATGGGGAAAGGATTCCCTATTTAATAAATGGTGCTGGGAAAATTAGCTAGCCATAAGTAGAAAGCTGAAACTGGATCCTTTCCTTACTCCTTATACGAAGATTAATTCAAGATGGATTAGAGACTTAAATGTTAGACCTAATACCATAAAAACCCTAGAAGAAAATCTAGGTAGTACCATTCAGGACATAGGCATGGGCAAGGACTTCATGTCTAAAACACCAAAAGCAATGGCAGCAAAAGCCAAAATTGACAAATGGGATCTAATTAAACTAAAGAGCTTCTGCACAGCAAAAGAAACTCTTTTTCTTTCTCTTATATCAATTGGTGACTTGGTGATCAGAATCAAAGTCCTGTTTCTCAGGTACAGGGACTCATATATGTGTGGTTCAAAATTAGTTATATGCTTTTTGCCTCTAATAATAAATTATTTTATCACCTGATTGTAATGAGTGTGTATATTTGTGGTTACAGTGGATGACGGTGCATGTGTGTATTTGTCTGGCTCCACATGCAAAACAAACAAACAAACAACACTTCTCTCATTGTAGTAGGCAAACTACAAACAAAAGATTTTCTGGAAAGTATAATTTCTGCTAAGCTCGAAGGTCCTGACAACTCTGAGACATTATGATTATACTTTTTCATATTTAAGAATTAACACTGCCAGGCGCAGCGGCTCACACCTGTAATCCCAGCACTTTGGGAGGCCGAGGTGGGAGGATCACGAGGTCAGGATATTGAGACCATCCTGGCTAACACAGTGAAACCCCATCTCTACTAAAAACACAAAAAATTAGCCGGGCGTGGTGGTGGGTGCCTGTAGTCCCAGCTACTGGGGAGGCTGAGGCAGGAGAACGGCATGAACCCGGGAGGTGGAGCTTGCAGTGAGCCAAGACTGTGCCACTGCACTCCAGCCTGGGCAACAGAGCGAGGCTCTGTCTCAAAAAAAAGAAAAAAAAATTAACACCTAAAATAGATAGATGATACCTTGAGATCCAAGAGAAGTATCACCAAGGTTGCCTTTGGTTGACAAATGTACTAGAAGACCTATTCACATAAACGGCATGAAGGGAGAAGGTGCTATCACTAATACTGGTAAACCAAGTTGCCCGATGATCTAATTCCATAATGCTAATACAAATTCTATTTTTCAAAATTACCTAGGGATTCACAGAAAAGATAATAGGAAAAAAAATAAAGACTAAAACATCAATGTAAATTATAAGTCATTTGTATCAACTCATGTTATGTTACTGTCCCATATTGAATCAGATGGTGGAGAGGTCTGGAACTTAAGATCATAAAACCTCATTAATTTGTTTTTCCAAACTCAGGATAATTTGTATTCAGTTGATTATAAAGTTTGCTTTTATATAATCCATCAGAAAATGGCTTGCTAAGCAAATGAATATCATATACAAGATTACAGACATAATGTTTATCCTTCTTAAGTCAAACTGTTCAAGTACTTAAAATTATTTGCATATAAGCAATTACTAAGCTCAATACAAGAGATGCTTATGTATTCATTAGAGAAATTCCTGTGGGACCTACTTGGCAAGGCTTTGGGTGTGATTAAACATAAATTATATTATACACAAATGATTGAATACAAGCAGCAAACATTTAGAAAAGTTCTGTTTATTAATAGCAGGTTATTTCATTTCTCTTTCTTTCTAACTTCCTCATGTGTAGATGCAGATTTATATCAGATACAATATGTTCCATATATTTTTGACAAATAAATTTCCATTTTCTCTATATATTCCTCAACTTGGAATTTTCAGAAATTCTTATTGACCTTTTCCTACTTATTTTGAACTAGTCTTCCAATGAATGCAACCACGACAGGAGTCTGAGACAAAACAGGCACTTCAGAAGCACCTGCGAGTGAATGGATTCTCACCCAGGAGCCACCTGTTCAACCACAAGTCTGGCCAGCCGAGTGATGAGTCCAATAATTCCAATGGGGCCTCATTTGCAATGGGAAGACCCTGTAAGCCAGATGTCCATGGAAAGTGTCATCTACCTTGTTCCAAACAGTACCTTAAATGAAAGACCATGGATGCTTCATATAACTTAAACTTTAATGATAAATCCCCAGTGTATTCTAATTATAGAAGAGAAATGACAGGCATGAAAAGACACGGCCAAGACTGGGGGAAAAATCAGAGAAGGTCTGGAAAGAAAAGCAGCAGAAAATGGGCCTATATCAAACCAGGCAAATGGCAAAGCAGCTACTGGGCATTTTAGTTTTTGCAATGATGTATATTTTGATATATCTTTTTCTCCCTAAAATAAAAACTTTGCTGCAGTCTATAATATGCATAAAAAAATCCAAGCCCCATGAGGATGGATTTTTATGTCAGAAAAGGGAAGTGATTCAATGAAAACTGTACCATAAATAGAATTGTGGGAATATCTTGCAAGTTATAAATGCAAGTATTATTATCATTATCCAGAGGGTATTCAGTGAATGCCTGCTGATAAAGAATTCTTAAGCGTTCACTAAACATTTAATGTCTTTTTTATCACTTATCACTGACAGATGTCATGGGGCATTTTGCATAGGATTTAATAAAGTAATGCTCATCAAAAAATCAATTAAAATGCAAGCTGCCTGTAGGCCAACTTCTTCCCTAGGTGATAAGGATAGCATGTTCTCCTCAGACCAACTTTACCTCCACGTTGATCAAGCAATTCTCAGAAGTTGTGGATAAATCAGGATATCTATGACCACCACACAACACTAGTTAGATCTCTCAGAGTCCTAAAATATCTCTTATACAGCTAGCCATCCTTCCCCCTTTTCCCAAAACATACTGGGATAGATATGACAATGCTGGTGTTTTAAGGGAAAAAAAAAAGTATTTGGGGGTTTTTTGACTGCAGAATTATACCTAATGACTATGTATACAAATGACATCCAGAGGAAACAATAAAATACCTACATTCTCAGTCAGAATGTTCATTGCTAACAAACAACAAAACAGTGGAGGAGCTTAGGCGACACTGGTGTACCGATGTGAGTATAAATCATCATAGCAGGCTATGGGCCCCTCAACTCATATTTGTGTAGCACTCGACATTCACAAAACACTGTTACATAATTCTCACATTTGAAATCAAAGCAAATCTATAAAGTTGTATTTTACTATTATCACTAATTTATACACAAGGAAATGGAAACTGAAAGAGGGTCTATGACTTATTCAAGCCTATGAAGCCGAGCAGAGGCAAAGCTGGGCTCAAACCCAGTCCTTCTGCCTCCAAGTACTCTGCTTCCCTTCTCTATCCAAGCTGTCTCTGTACATTTCCACAGGACTGGAGAAATTGTCGAATACTTTCAGGCCCTGCGCAAGTTCAGTGCTTTTCATTTCAGAATAAAGAATTTAATGCTGTCAGAATTCTGTGCTGAGAATTTGGAGTGGGTCCACTCAGCAGTAAGGCCTTCTTGTTGGGCTCAATTTCTCTGCATGGACATCAAAAACGTCCATTTTATCTAGAACTCATAGCAGTACAGGGCCTATATTTAAAACAAAAAATGTTCTTCTCCTCTAGGCCTTGAACTTGTAGCAATATAGAATCTGAGTCCCAGGATTATTAAATTAGAATAATTTAATCACACCCCAGGACTATTAAATTAGAATCTGCAATTTTCACAAGGTCCATGGGTGATCCATTGCCCATTAAAAGTTTGAGAAGCATCATTCTCATGGGAAATTGTATTCTAGTAGATTACGGGTCCTAACACCATCAGAAGTTTGGGACTATGGGCCAAATATCACCTGCTGATGTGCCATGGTCATTAGATGCCCTCCTAGATTCACTATATTCACTTTACACTATCAGTATGTTTCCCTCTCAAAGGAATAAGAGGAACACAGCAGTTAGCCAGAACAAATAAAAGACAAGCAGAGCTGAAGCTAGGTGACTTGATATTTTCTGCAATAGAATATTGAAGAGAGAGTTTTAGAGAATTGGCAGAGTATTTTAATATAAGTATTTTTTTTTCAGAAATAATGGTCTCTGAACTAATCCCTTCATGAGCAAAGGAATGAAATACCACATGATGGTATCAGTTTTATTTAGTCCTGAAAATAAGCATGGGATTATCTGTAAGCACCAACAAAACATACTACTCAAGTTATCTGGAAGCTTCAGTGCACACTGATAACTCTGCTCCTGGACTTACTTTAGAGATACTATAGATCTCATTATGACACGCTTTTTAGATGATGTGTATTATTCTGAAATGATAATTTGCCTATAGAAAACAAATGTCAGCAGCCTGTATCAGGCTTCAAAAGTTTCTGTCAATAACATATAACTAGAAGTTGGCAGTAGTTTTGAAGATATTTTTCCGAATCCCAGGATTGTGGAGTCAGGAGTGAAGCAGAAACCTC
>NW_012123820.1:222001-323950 GCF_000951035.1 Colobus angolensis palliatus
AAGTAAATTTATAATTGTCATAAAACTCCCAACAGTGCAGCAAAGCATGTGCCCTGGAAGAAACAAAGCTTTTCCTGTAATTGAAGGAAGGATTGCAAGCCAGAGCACAAAAATGGATCTTCATGCAGCAAGGAGAGAAGTATTGGTGAAACCGTATCCTTTGGAGGTCACATTCACACACAGCTATGAAGGTCACCAACAATGAGATCATCTTAGAAAACATGAGATCTATATCTACGTACACACATACATTTCAAAACTCCATGTAAATTTTCCAAGAAACAGCACAAAGGTGAGGATTGGAAAACTGTTAATATTGAGAAACATTTACAGAGAATTTGCTAGTATAAAACACTCAGGAATAGAAGTAAGATATCTGCATTAGCTATAAAAGCAACCATATTCATGAGTACTTTATGTCCCATTTTAATCACTTTTGAAATTACATTTTCTTGAAGAAAATGATCTCCTCATCACCTCTTACGCATTTTCACACGAATCCAGTTCTATCAGTCACAGGATATTCTTTGTTAAATAAAAAATAATTAGTTCCTTTTCTAAAATGGATGCAATAATTCAAAAGAATAGTAGCCCTCATCTCTTGGGGGAGAAAATGAATTAGCAAAAGTAAAGTATCTCAGAACTTTCAACACAAGATATTATGAATGTGGTGACCTTTGGTAAGAGGTTAGATTTGAAATGAGAGATGAAGCTGACCTGAATTTACCAGAAAGAAGAAATCAGAGCACTGAGTGTTTCCATATTCCAAAGCAGAACAATTATGAAGGAAACAAATTATGATAAGATGCATAGCTCTGGTGCAGGCACATAAAAGCATAAAAAATTACCAAATTAGACCAAGTTCATGATTCATCCAGGACTGTACTCACACTCTAAAAGTGTTAACTAGTAAATGCATACTTGCTGACCTGAAAAAAAAAAAAACCTAAATTCTTACCCCTAAAGTTGGGCACTGTATATTTATCTCAATTAGCGGAAATCTTGTGCTAAAGTTAATCCCCAATGCAGAATCTTTTGTCACAGCAAACATTTTTGTAAAGAAAATTGATGGTAAATCTATTAGTAGTAGATCCAAGGTATAGAAAATGTTCAAACTCATAGCCCAAATATAAAATACATCTTTTTTCATGTTATAAAAGCATAGAATGTTATAAAGGCATAGAAAAGGAAAAAAGGGAAGACAGGTAGGGAAAAGGAAGGGAAGAAGGAGGCAAAAATAAGGGAACTGCTGAGTTTTCTAGTGCTCCCTGAATTTCTAAATTAAATTCAAAAATAAAAGTTTCCAAAATAATGTCAGCCAGTGATTGTTAATAAAAGAGAAATCATTCCTATTAGTCAGCTTACTATTTTTTCTAAGCTTAATTCTACTGCTCAGAAATGTAGCCACAGAAGACATAAATGTGAAATGAAAATAATGCCTTTATTAGCTGTATAAAGGTGAAGTATATTACAGCAAGAAGAGATGACATTGCTGAAAGGAGTAACTTTGAAGTGATAAGGAAAAATGAACAGGGGAGGAGAAGAAAAGAATTGGAAGAAATGGAGCAGGAAGAACATTATTTCGTGTAAATTAAAATTAAATGTAAAAAGATGACAGTAGCTCTGATCTTGTCGGGCTGAGGTATTTTCCTGGCAGACAGTAATAGGAGAATTATAAGTAATTTTCAAACCACAGGTCTGCAAGCATGCGTACCTTTTCTCTCTCATGATTGCTGATCAGGATTTTTTCACAGAGAAAAATAAATTCTAAAATGTCAGTTTCATAAATCGCTGCCCAAGTCAGGAGCTGTTTGGTCCCTGTCAATGACACACAGTCTCATGCAAGCCACAGGCAACATTCAGCAATGACTGTTTTGTTGTTGGTGATGCTCTCATTTGATAATACTCCTCCTGGAGACCCTCTCTCAGACAGAATACAGATTGCTCTCCTTTCCAAGGTGTCTCTCTGATTTACCTATTATATCCTGTCCCCTTGTCTGCCCAGTTTGAACCCTTTGGGTCTCCACAGCCCATGATGCTGCCCTCTCACCGAGGGGTTGTCAATGTCATGCCAAGATCTCTCCCCCACCTTCCAACTCACCTTCTCTAGGTCCACATGGACCATGGTCTTGCATCTGTCTCCCCTCTTCTATCAATCACTAACACATAGTGCTTGCTATGTGCCAGGCATATTTATATATATCAGTATACTTAAAATATTTATCCTCAAAACTACCCTATGTGGTTGGTATAGTTATGACCCTTACTTTATCAGTGAAGAACCTGAGCACAGAGAGAGTAAGTGGCTTGCCCAAGTCACACAACTGGGAAGGGATCTGAATTCAGAAAAGTGTGCCCCAGAGTCCTCTCTCCTAACAACGGCATTCCACAGCACTGGTTTCTTTTCAAGTATTCATTTATTCAACAAGCTTTTCCTTTAGTATTATTATGTGCCAGTAACTGTGCTAGGTTCTAGTGGTGTACATCAATGAATACAAGAAGGCTGAGAAGCCAGCCATGCCGTGGCAGCAGGGGTGAGACCAGGGAGAGGGAAGAGCATGGTCAAAGTAGGGAAAAGCATCCCATGTCTGGGAACTTAAGGAAAGGTTGTGTGGCCAGAGCAAGGTGGATGAGAAGAGAAGTAGGATTCTATTAGAAAAGAATTAAATCACTTTAATCTATGTAAGTTTTCATTTTGCGCAAAGTGCAAGGGAAAGCCATTATCAGGATTTTAAGCTACAGAGTAGCGGGCTCAGACTTACACTTTTATGAAGCTTCTCTGTCGCATTGTGGAAAATGGATTGTAGAAGCAAAAGTAGATGTGGAGAGACATAGAAGGCTGTTGTCAGAACCATCTAGAAAACAGTGGTGGCTGAATGGTGTTTCAGAAGCTGAGTTGACAGGATTAGTGTTGGAGTAAATGTGGCAGTGGATGAAAAAGGCAGACCTGGAGATGACTCCCCTGGCAGATGGGGGGCTCTTTTCTAAGATGAGAAAGACTGGAAGAGAAACAGTTGTAATTGGAGCTCAGGATTTTTTTTTTTTGAGATGAAGTCTTGCTCTGTCACTGAGGCTAGAGTACAGTGGCACAATCTCAGCTTACTGCAGCCTTCGCCTCCCAGATTCAAGCGATTCTCCTGCCTCAGCCTCCTGGGTAACTGGGACTAGAGGAGCCCACCACCATGACCAGCTAATTTTTGTATTTTTAGTAGAGATGGGGTTTCACCATGTTGGCCAGGCTGGTCTTGAACTCCTGACCTCAAGTGATCCACCTGCCTTGACCTCCCAAAATGCTGGGATTACAGGTGTGAGCCACCATGCCTGGCCAAGAGTTCAGTCCTGAAAGGTGATCTTATACATCTTTGTGTATAATCAAAATGTGACTTGACTAGCCTCAAAATGGGAGACAATAATAGAACTCTCAGAAACGCTTTAAAATCTGAGCAAAAAGAAAGCATATTATCTTCCTAAGTGGGGACTCTAAAGAGGGAATAAGTCCTACAGTTTCCCTCCCCATGCAGGATCCACTGGTGTAGTTGCCACAGAGAAAAGTTTGTCAGAGAGCACCTGAGGCAGTCAAACAAAGAAATCCTTTGTCCAGCCAGCAATAGCATGGGAGAGCAGCCCAATCTCTCTGGTCCCTAGAAGCATGTAGAACTTAGCTGAAAGGGGGTCCTTGAAGTGTCCTGGGGTCAGAACGAGGAACCTCCCTGCAGCAGAGAGCTTTGCGACCAGCCACCAAATGGTAACACTGACATCTCCGATGATGGTAGCAAGAAGTGACACCAAAGGCCAAACACCAGACAGGATGAGTGGCATCTCAGTTAGTGGATGCATGTATGGAGAAAAGATAGCTTGGACCAGCATCAGGACATTGACAATGATGCTCACTTGGAGAAGAAGGCAGGGGAGTTAATTAATTAATCTAGTTAATTCCTTTTACATCTAAAACAACAGAATGAAGGTGACTATGTTTGTCAGGAAACTATTACAATTATGTATGTTGCCTTTAAGCAGACTACAGATTGATGAGTTTTGAAAAGTAGTTATATGTATTCAAACACCTAGGTAAATTTACTTGCATACTTTCACTGAGTACAACAGTAAGGATTCACTGGCCTTTATCCCTCAAACCCTGTCACAATCTTCTGGGAGGTTCTGCAAAGCATTTCATATGAACTCATGAATGACTCTACCAATGCCATTCAGTTTATTCAAAACATACCCCTAGTGGCATTACCAGGGTTGGATCCCCTAAGAAAGGATCTCAAAGTAGGGCTACTTGGACCTTGCTATCTTTTTTTTATTGTTTTGTTTGAGATGGAGTCTCGCTCTGTCACCCAGGCTGGAGTGCAGTGGCGAGATCGTGACTCACTGCAAGCTCCGCCTCCCGGGTTCACGCCATTCTCCTGCCTCAGCCTCCCAAGTAGCTGGGACTACAGGCACCTGCCACCATGCCCAGCTAATATTTTTGTATTTTTTTAGTAGAGAGGGGGTTTCACTGTGGTCTCGATCTCCTGACCTCATGATCCGCCTGCCTCAGCCTCCCAAAGTGCTGGGATTACAGGTGTGAGCCACTGTGCCCGGCCCAGACCTTGATATCTTATGATGACTTGAGTCCAGCAACTTTTCACTTTGAGCTCTCAGAACACAAACACATCCCCTCTGCCACACACACTTACCTACACCCACCATATAATTCAGCTATGTGTCTAATAGAAGTTAGGCTGACAGGCTTGGCATGGTGGCTCGTGCCTGTAATCGCAGCAATTTGAGAGGATGAGGGAAGTGGATCACTTAAGGTCAAGAGTTCAAGACCAGCCTGGCCAACATGGAGAAATCCCATCTCTACTAAAAATACAAAAATTAGCTGGGCATGGTGACAGGTGCCTGTAATCCCAGCTACTTGGGGGGCTGAGGCAGGAGAGTTGCTTTAACCTGGGAGGCAGAGGCTGCAGTGAGCTGAGATTGCACCATTGCACTCCAGCCTTTTATGCTCTTGCACTCAAACAAGAAATCTTCATTACTGGATGAAAATCAAATCCCTTTAAGAATAAATTATCTCACCAAGAAGATCATTGGTTTCTCTAGAAAGAAAATTCTAGCAGACGTACCAGCATATCTATTATGCTTATTTGTCTAAGTCTCTTTGACCCCAACCATCCAAATAAGGGACAAAAGTCTTAGAAATTGTAGGCCAGGTACAAAGCAGCTCAGCACCTGATTAGGCTTTTGGAAAAAGAATTTTGATGCAACTGGGTTCTTATGGTGACTCTCACTTCACAGATTTTTTATGCAAGTGTCACCAAACCCATTATAAAGACAACCACTGCCCATAATGACATGTTTATGCAATGTTGCCAACCACTGACTCTTGAATAACCAGATAGGTGCTGTACTGAGGTTCTCTTCTTCTTCCTCCTTTTTATCCTTCTTTTTTGCCTCTAACTCCAGGGTAGAGTTTAGGTGGTAGCTTACATATCACTTCCTCTTTCATTCATTTACTCAGAATACATTTAAGGAGGGCCTCTTAAGTGCCAAGCTCTGGTTCTAGGTTGCTCGCGAAACATCAGCAAAAAAGACAAAAAGGTCATTGAGCTGACATTCTAAAGGGGGGTATGAAGGAAAATAGACAATACAAAAATAATATGGCATGGTTAAAATAATCCAGAGTGATGGGATAAAGAACACATAGGGGAGTAGCATAGTTCTTTCTGTAGTCTTAGCAGAATCTAACTTCCAAATCGGAACTATTATGCCTCCAGAGTTAGCCAATTATTTGCATCATCCTACTCTTTGCAATTTTAGGTGACTGATCTATGTGGAATTGTAATATCATTAATAGTTACTCATTTTAAACTCAAAACTCACCACTGCCATGAGACCAATTTAACAGCATGGTGTATGTAACAGTACAGTGGGTGAGAAGGGGCACAGGCTTCAAAGTCAAGAACAGGAAGACCCCTGTCCCTCATCTGCATCTTGCTATCTTGGCACTCTTGGGCAAGTCACTTGATTTCATGAAACCTCATTTTACTTATCTGCAAGATCAGAGTTTGGAACACTTAACTCTAAGTTTTGTTATATGGAGCAAAATGATAATAAAATTGAATCATATATGTTTACTTGTTTGATTGAAGAATCTCAACTCGTTAAACTATAAATATGGAATTATCTTCCCATCTTCCCAAATAATACTTATCAAATGTCTCCTTTCACCTTCTTTTTACCTAGGTACAAGCTCTTTATATATCTCTCACCTCATTCTTATGATATTTCTTCAGTTTGGGTTAAGATTCTCTTATATTTATTTAAATACCTCCGTTTTCCACAAAAGCAGGACACACTACTAACTAGAAGTGTTTGAGGGTAGGGAGGAAGGGGTGTGGTCTCCAGAGAAAGCACCCTCCATCAAAGCTTCAGCAGCAGTGAGAGGAGGCAGGGAGAGAAACAGTTACTTGAGCAACCACGATGAACGGTGACAGGCCCACCATTCTCTTTCTTTTAGGTTGTTGCTATTTTCTCTGTTGAACACTGACTACTTGGCAATTTCAACTTTGAGAGAGTTTTCCAAGCACTGGCTCTTTGTAGCTTCTTGGAGGGCCTTTTGGGCCTCTCCCACTGCATGGTCCCTTGGCTCCTAGTCTCCTAAGACCAGGCTATAGCTAAGGCTATTCCTTCTTGCCTTAACACCAGCCACAGCAGAAGGTATTTACAATATTGCCTAAATCACAGACACAATTAGTGGTGTTTTTCCAACTCATAGGAAATTCCCATGTTCTTACTAAATATAGGGTTTAAAGCTGAGCCCCTGACATTCCACTCACACCTCTGACATCTCTCTCCTGCCCTTTTATCCAAGCCCAGAATTACCAGGTAGTACGTTAGCTCACGGCTCAGCAGCTTTCAGAAAGGAGAAGGTTATCAGCTGTAGACCTTTTGGAGAGCAAATAATTCAGTCATTCACTACCAACACCCACTGAGAATTCATACATTGAAATCCTAACCCCTAAAGTGATGGTATTAGGAAGTAGAGCCTTTGGGAGGTGATTGGCCATGAGAGTGGAGCCTCCATGAATGAAACAAGTGCCCTTACAAAAGAGACCACGGAGAGCTCTCTCAGCCTCCTTCCATCATGTGCACATACAAAGAAGTCAGCAGTCTAGACCCCTGAAGAGGGCCTTCACCAGATACTGATCATGTTGCCACCCTGATCTCACACTTCCGGCCTCTAGAACTGTGAAAAATAAATAAGCCACCCAGTCTGTGGTATTTTGTTATAGCAACTCAAACTGATTCAGATATCCATTTAATACACCAGTGTCAAAATCTATTTCTGAGGCTTAAGACACATCTCACAACTCCTAAGATTACTGTCAAAATCCTTATACCAAGGCCTGTCAGTCACCACAGAATCTGATCCAGACCACAACTCCAGCTCTATCCCAGGCCATTCCCACCCCTTGTTATCTGTATTCCTGCCCCTCTATCTTCTTTAAGATCATCAAACTGCCAGGCTACTCCTCATCTCAGTATAAAAATAGACAAAGAGTATTCAAGACAGAATTCTGAGGAACACCAATATTTTATTGTAGATTTAAAAGAAGGAGAAGATGGTAAAGAAAACAGAAGTATCCAGTGAAGTAGTTAAAAAAAAACCAAAAAACAGGAAATATGTAAAATAAGTGGTTTACCTAATTAAGTGCTGCTAAACGAAGCCCAAGAATTTGATCAGCCAGAAGAGAGTGGAGATTTTGAAATAAATGCTCTGGTAGAGTGATGAGGTCAGAAGGTAGATTGAAGTAGTATAGAGATGACTGGGAGGGAAAGAATGAGATAATCTTATTTGATAGCAGGAATCATATTTATTAGCACTTAAATTATTTTAATTTAAAGTGACTTTAACTCTTTGCCAAGCACTATGCTAAGCACTTTGCAAGCATTTTCTCATTCCATGCTCACTGTAACACTATTCGGCAAGGAAACTAAAATTTAGAGGGACTAAGTAAATTGCACAAACACACAGCTAAAAAGCTGTGGGAGACTGAATAATGGCCCCAAAATATATCCAGGTCGTAAGTCCTGGAACTTGTAGTGTTACCTTATATTACAAAAAAAAAAAAAAACAAACAAAAACTGACTTTACAGATGTGATTAAGGATCTTGAAATGGAAACATTAACTTGGGTTATCAAGGTGGGCCCTAAATAAGCTCAAAAGTGTCCCAAGAGGAAGGCAGAAGGAGATTTGACACAAAAGAAAGAAGACAATGTCATGGCCTCAACAGAGAGGGAGATTTGAAGATGCTATAGTTTTGGCTTTGAAGGATGGGGTGGGGAGCAAAAGAATGCAAGGAATGCAATTCTAAAAGTTGGAAAAGGCGAGGAAACATACACCTAAACCTTCAGAGGGAGGACCCTGAAATCCAGGAAATGGATTTCAGACTTCTGACCTCCAGAACTAAAAAATAATAAATGCCTGTTGCTTTAAGCCACCAAATTTGGATAATGTGTTACAGAAACCACTGGAAACTAACATAGAAGTGATCATAATTCTATCTCCAATACAATTCTACAATAAATCTAAGGGTCACACATATGGAAGGAAAACACAGAAAGGGCAGGAGGAAAAAGAAAGAGATAGAGAAGAATAGAGAACTGAAGGGAAGAGGAAAACAGAGGAGTGAAAAAAGTGTGAGGAGTTGAGAAGAGGAGCAGAGAGAATAAGACCCCAAACATTCTTAAAGTCCATGGCAACTTCATCTCAAGGACCATTATTCCCACCTGAGTCAGAGTGAGTTGGCATCGGCCCATAGCTACAAGTTATCTCCAGCGGGTAAAATTCCAGTGCAGAATAACCTATAAATACTGTGATGTCACAGCTAGAGAGAAAACAGATTGATGTAGTCCTAGTTTGGAGGTCAATTGGCTCAGTAACTGCTGGAGGCAGCCAACAGTTAAAGACACAAATATTACACGATTGGAGATAAAGTTCCAAAAAGAACAAATTGATTCATTTTGTACCACCAACTCAACTCAAAGTAAAGCCTTACTTTGTTTTTTAAGACATATTTTGTGAGGTTTTCATTTTCTGTTTTATGTTATTATCTTGTTATGACTTATTAATGGCTATCATTTGCTATAGTGAAATTGTGTTGAGACTTTTCACTCAAATGCTCTAAATAATTAATCTATTTTCAAGAATGCTTTATAAATGCATTGTTATTTAGTTATCTTATTTAATTTCATGTTCAAATAATGCTCTGGTATATATGAATCAATGACCACATTTTAAAAGACATACCTCTGTCCAATATTCAACAAAAGAAAAGGAAATTTAGCAGGAAAACGAATGATTTGCGTGTCCAACACCACCATTTAAACAACCTGAAACTCACGGCAACATTTGTCCCTTGGGTTCAAGGATGTATCTGAGGGTAGTCATGAAAATTCTGTTCTTAACGCTGACTTGTTGTGCTCTCACAGGATTCTTTTCCTAGTTAGAGTTACATTTTTCCTTAGGAAATGAGACAATGCATTTTCAAGTTCTCTAAGGTTAGGAAGAGATTAGGGAAGAAACATTTGGAGTCCATATATAGATTCTAAATACCCATAGTATGATGATTTTCCTAATTTTCTAACAAATATTTCTTATATTATGGAGCTAAAAGCTACATTTTAAGGGAGAAATGAGAATAAGGATAAAGGTAAGGTACATCTGTGGGAAGAAATTAATATAAATCAGTCTCTCCCTTTCAAAACAGAAAGAGAAACAGCAATCAACACAACATATGGAGTATCTGTTTTTTGATAAAAATGCCAGGTAAAGAGGTCTTATTTAAATCCACACAGACAGTATTATCCTCGCCTTCCAAAGATTGTTTCTCCCCAGGCACAAAAGGGTAGGTATAGTGTTGAGTCTGTTACCCAAAGGACCGAGTAACAGTGACATCTAGTGGTGCATGGTGATATAGGATGTAGAAACGCAAACGCTTGGTGAGAGCCCAGAGCAAAAACCCCTAGAATGAAGCTGCTAAACTTAAAGTTTCCTGATTTCTCTGTCAACAAAATTGTATTCTAATGTAATCAGTTACTCCTGTCTCACAGGGAAAGTTATTGTTCTGGGTCAACATTTGGGACATGGAAAAGTCACTTAGTATTCACTGCTGGGGAAATGGGAAACCTGTAGTCAAATCCCACCACTTTAGTTTTGGAATTGGAAATGTAACAATATTACTGGGATTTTCTTTAAAGAGCATCATCAATCAGACCACAAAAGGTTATGCCCCTCAGACAGGAGAAAGGCAACTGAATACGCTTCTAAATGCCAATCCTAAAAATCTATCCAAAGATATTAAATTTCTCATTTTTAAATTGTTTTTCTCTACAGACTATTTTCTCGTGTCTAAAAAAGAGGCCATCTCAGGATGCTCTGTAAGCAGCTCAAACTCTGGCACTCAGCCCGTTGCCTTAGACCTACTGGCTACACCGTTCTGCCCTTCTCTGCTGCAGGTGCCAGCCGCAGCATCCTTTTGTCTGGTTGCCAAATCAGTAATCTCTCTTGGCATCTGCCTTTTCTACCCCCTTCTCCCATTCTCCCCCTCCATCAAGAAATGTAATTTCAAGTTGGCAGGCAGAAGGTCAGAAATCTTTGAAAGCCTCAGCTTCCACCGCCCACTCTCGAGTCTCGCCTCTGTGCATTCTGCCAAATGCCAACTTACTTTTCTCCCTCCTCCATAATATCCTGTATCTCTGGAATGCTGAGGTTGTCACCTGAATCTTGCCCTCACATCTGCTTCCTTCCCCTCCCTCAGCAGCAGGGCCCTCTTTCATTAGTAACATCCTGCCGCATCTCCCTAAGGCTCAGCACATCTTGTCATCTGTCCCTGGCATACACAGTCTCTTCCTGGTTATCAACTTTGGGACTCGCCTCCATCAGAGCTATCTGGAGACCAGAGCTGGCCCAGAGCACCTAGGGAAGGCAAGCTGATGGCCCCCTGAAATGCACACAACTGCATCTTTGAAAAGTGGGCCACTTTATAGCAAACAACTGAAAACTAGTGTGACAGAGAAGACAAAGGACAAAAATCACACCCAACCCCAAGAGATGACAGTTTTGTTTCTTTGTTTACATTCTGAAGTGACATGTTCAGGGAGACTGTCGAATAGTCTTTTAGGGAAAAAAAAATAATATCTTGCATGATTTGCTCACTATGAAAGAATTTTTTTAAATACATGCACTGGGAATTTTATACCATTTTTTAGTTTTAAAAAGGTGACCATGTCAGTGTTTAATTTTGAAGCTACAAATTGCATATAAATTATATCAACAAAAATAGGATTTTCATCTCAATTGTTTCTAACCTCTTGTAACCACTGTGCCATCCCTATTGCTTCTCTCTAAAAATAGCAAAGTCAGAGCTAACTTAAAAAGAAGTAATAAGAAAAAGAGAGCAGTAGAAAAGCTGAAAAGAAATTAAAAGGCAAGTATTACCTCTCATATAAATATCCACTAAGCAGAAGCTGAAAAACTTAATTTCAGAACCGTTGAAACTAGGGAAATACCCGCTTGCAGCAAGTCAGAAGATGAATAAATCACTCACCAGTAAGAAAACGTGAAGTTAGATAGAGTCTTTTTTTTATTTTTTATTTTTTGAGACAGTCTCACTCTTGTCGCCCAGGCTGGAGTACAATGGCGTGACCTCGGCTCACTGCAACCTCTGCCTCCCAGACTCAAGCAATTTTCTTGCCTTAGCCTCCCGAGTAGCTGGGATTACAGGCATCCACCACCATGCCTGGCTAATTTTTGTATTTTTGTAGAGGTGGGGTTTCACCATGTTGGCCAGGCTGATCTCAAACTCCTGACCTCAGGCGATCCATCTGCCTCGGCCTCCCAAAGTGCTGGGATTACAGGCGTGAGTCACCATGCCTGGCCATAAAGTCTTTAAAATATATTTTAGAGATATTATTACTGCTCTGTTGCTCTGTTTCACACATAGCATAGTGTTAGGACTCTTGACAAAATTGTTTAAACTGGGTTATTATAGGAAAATCATTTAGAGCCACCTTATTCTTTAACATATAATGAAACAGAAGTCCAAAGATTAAGTTTTGTTTTGTTTTTTCACAATAGCAAAGCAGAAATCAGAACCTAACTTTCCGGTTCCCAATCCTGTATTATATGCACACCTATGTAGCATTTTTAAATATTAAAAGATTATGATCATATTGAATAGATGATTTCTGCCTTACTCAATTTTCCATTTCTAAAATAAATGTGATAATAATCATGAAATCCTAACTATTCACCACTAAAATCAATGAAATCCTACGATTTGGCACAGGATTGGAACCAAAGAAAAAATGAGCCCTTTAGAAAAAGCCCTGAAAATGTCGAAATTGCATCATATCAGACCACACTCTTTCCCAGAGTGTGTAAAAGGAAAAACAAAAGAATATAGACACAGACTAAGATGAAGAACCAAATCTGGAAAGAGTGACATTGATTTCAAGATTCAGACTTCATATATTGAGGGTCCATGAGAGTGGAAGAGTTGGGCAAGCACACTGTGTTTGGAACTACCTTTAAACTCACCATGTTTTATTTGTGTTACTAAGCCATTCGGGTTGTGTATTAGTCTATTCTCACACCGCTATAAAGAACTACCTGAGACTGGATAATTTGTAAAGAAAAGAGGTTTAATTGATTCACAGTTCCACAGGCTGTACAGAAGGCATGGCTGGGGAGGCCTCAGGAAACACACAATCATGGCAGAAGGGCAAAGGGGAAGGAAGTACCTCTTCACATAACAGCAGGAGACAGAGCGTGCAAAGAAGATTAGGGGACGTTACACACTTTTCAAACAACCAGATCTTGTGAGAACTCTATCACAAGACAGCACTAGGGGGATGGTGCTAAACCATTAGAAACCACCCCCATGATCCAACCACCTCCCACCAGGCCCCACCTCTAACACTTGAGATCACAATTCATCATGAGATTTGAGTGGGAACACAGAGCCAAAGCATATCAGCTTGGGATGACAGAAAGCCAGTATGTCAGCCAAAAACTAATGCTAAAGAGAAAAGAGGAAGGAATGAATAGTCTTCTGCTAGATGAAAGAACAATGGAAGGTTTTTCTATCTTCTATAACTTGAGTAATAGATTGATGGTGAGTGCTTGCCTATGGCAACAGCTCTCAAACACATTTTACATTATTCTTTTGGAAGTGGTATATCAAAATAATTCCCTAACCCCAAAACAAAGAATTCATTGAAACTGTTTGCTGTTTGGTAGAGAAAGAAACTATGGAGGTTCAATATACCTGAGATGAAATCACAACCCATCATTTCCTGGCTATGTAACCTCAAGCCCAGCCATTAACTTCACTGAACATCATTTGAAGATAATACACATCCATAGTCTCTTACATGAAGTTCTTGTGACTAGATTTCAGGGTTTTTTTTTTTTAATTTTATAATGTTATGCATATACTGAATTTTATATGACACCCCTAATGTCTGAGGTAGCACTTAGTAAGCAAACATATTGATATTCCTTCAGCAAAATATATCAATAATCCACTGAAAGAGATAAATAAAATGTATTACTATTTTCATGGCATTCAAGTCAGGTATTGCCACCAAAACTATAAAAGGAATTTTCCAATATAGAGCCTTCTAGATTTTGGCATTGCAGCTATGGGATTAGTGACCTACAAATACATTCATCATAGAGTGATAGTGACAAATGAATGACATACAGAGGATAGGCATCTGTGTGACTGTCTCAGGTGGATTATAAATGGGCCCTCATGGAATCCAAGGACAAGTAAGGAAAATCTTTGTTGAGCAGAATTCCTTCTCCTAAGATAACCAACATCCAGTTGTCAAGTGACCTGAGAGACACAACTGCAAAGGTCTTCCACTCTATATTTCCTTCATATCCTAGATCTCAGAGACCTGTGGGAGCTGGCTTCTTCGTAGCTTGGGGAAGAGGAAACGGGAAGGAGAACAGGGGAGAGAGGTGTACATTGGCAATGTTTTCTTTCATAAAATCTCCCTCTACCTTCTTTTTCTTCACTACCCCTCCTGCAGGAACCCCCAGTGAAGAGGGAAGTGCTTTGTAGATTACAGTTTTAAGGAACATTTGCCATGATGATTTCTTTAATCATGACAGTAGCCAATGAGGGGGAAAGTCTTAACCTACACTTTGCATATTTGCAATTAGCGCCGGAATTTAGGTCTCATACTTTGTGTATTCCCTCTAGGAGGATAACATCATCCTGGGAATTTTTCTGCCTCATGTTAGATCCCTCCCAGGTCCAGGAAGACCTCCATCTCTTCTTAGTTCAAAGCTCATGTCTGCCTTTCCAAGCAACCCACTAGCTTCCTGTTTCTAATTTGAAGAACACCTCCAACTCTGCCCAGTGACTCATTCAAAAACATCCCACACACATCCCGTCTTCAATCCCCCTAGGGATCCACCTTCCTGAATTCTATTACTATGGGTTTTACAATAGAAAATTGCTTCACAGTTTCAGCAGTAAAGACAGCCATTCAGCTATCACAGTGAGCAAGGATTTGTTCTCTCGTGGTTCCTGTGCAGCTTAATAGTAGTCATAGATAGTGACAGATATCAAATCTGTCACTTATATACCTAAAATCGCTGCATAAAAATGCAGCTTGATTTGAATCTAAATTCTAATTTTCAAAAGCACCAGTGACACAAACTGAGACAAGGGTTTGGGGGAGAGAACAATTTCTGTGGAAAGACAACCATTCACCAACTATCTTATGACTTAGACATTGTATTTTGTGAACATCTTCTTTAAAAGACTATAGTAAGTCAGGATATGAGTAATAATTTTAAATAATCCAGTAATTAAGAATGGCCAACTATGGCTGCTATCATTTTGGTTCAAATTCAAGACTCAACAATTGTGTGTGTGTACATATATATATATATATACATACACATATATATTCCTGTGTGTTTGCACATGTGCATGTAAACCTCATGCCTTAGTTGAATTCACAAAGCATTAAAACATGGTTTATTCCTACATTGTTGGAAAGAGTAGTTTTCACAGGTAGCAGAGCTATCCAGGTATCTTCTACAAGAAAGACTAATTTACTATGATTATTAGTTTTAGCAATTTAACCATATTCTTATTATTTCATACACCATAATTTTAATCTGATTCCAAACTTCACCTGTGGGCCCACTGTCATTGTACATGTTATACATGTAGAGTCTTTCTTCTACATTGTATAATGTGTTACTATATGGCTACTGGGCTTCAAAACAGCAGGTGGTAAACACTTGGAGAATTCAAGATGCCATCACCATGGGGACAAGATGTTGGTCCTTCTCAATGCAATCAACACACTTCCTCCTTCAGAAATACTATTTCCACTATAAAATAAATGAGCTTAGAAATGGAAGCTTTTTGTTAAAAAAAAAAAAAAAGACTATTTTCTTAAAACTATTTAATAGTGATAGTAGAGGTTGACACGCAAAAGATAAATATTTAGTAAGGCCAAGTTTTTAAAGACTTGTTTCTGACTTTTGCTTTCTTCACTGGCTAGTTGTAGGTGAGGGAACGATTTTTAAATATCCCAGGCTGCACTGCTCAAATGTTTGTCCTATGTGATAGGTTACAAAATGACCATGAATTATTTCTCTTTATTTTTCTATAGCCATTTGCACTTAACTTAGGAATTCTTGCCCTTCCTCCTTAAATATGGGCTGTGATTGTGCCCCGTCTGACCTTGTCTGACTGTGGCAGAGCTACAAGTGTACCAGTACTACACCCTGGGTCCAAGAGCCTTGCATTCTTCCACTCTTGTTCTTTCTTTTTTTCCTCTACTATTATACTTTATGTTCTAGGGTACATGTGCACAACGTGCAGGTTTGTTACATACGTATACATATCTTCCACTCTTTTTCTTAGGATCCTATCCAGTTTCCATGTGAACATATCTGGGCTGTCTTGAAGGAAGATGAGAGACGTGGCCCAGGGATCTCCATCTTCACCCCAGCCTATAGCCAGCAAACCCTCAGAAGCAAAAATGTCTAGCTAATCGGCAGCTGACTGCAAACCGGTGAAACTGGAAACACCACTGACCCACCGAATCATAAGCTCAATAAACTTGTGTTTTAAGCCACTAAAATTTTTATGTGGTTTGTTATATAACAAAAAGCAACTATATACCATATTCTTCTTCGTTGGTTCCATCAGTTTTGAAGGACATATTTGTAAATACAAAGATGCTGCTGGATTCTTTTTGCTTGGTTTAGTTTTGTTTTATTTTTTGTTTTTTTTTTTAAGATGGGGTCTCACTCTGTTACCCAGGTTGGAGTGCTGTGGCGTGATCTCAGCTCACTGCAACCTCCACCTCCCAAGCTCAAGTCATCCTCCTACCTCAGTCTCCTGAGTAGCTGGCAGGACAGGCACGTGCCACCAACCTCAGCTAATTTTCTGTATTTCTGGTAGAGGCAAGGTTTCACCATGATGCCCAGGCTGGTCTCGAACTCCTGAGCTCAGGTGATCTGCCCATGTCGGTCTCCTAAAGCGGATGCCACTGAAATCTTAAAACCAAAGATTAACACATGCCTTCTGACTGGACCACTAGATGCTCTTTCTTGTCGCAGCCATCTGTCATCCCTCTAGTAACCCTCTCTCTTCCACTTCATCCACACATTAATTAATGAAAGATTAGTTTGGAGCAATACGAACGCCTACAGAAAACCCCAAGCAGATAAATGCACAGGCATAAACAAATTCACCTGCTCTCACCCTGACATGAATGGACAGCAAATAGTTTCCTTTCATTTATGAATTCAGATCATTTTATGCCATATTCTGCAGAGTAAGAAAAAAAAACTTAATCCAGAGGAACCATTCCTCTCTCCCATTGCAGACTTATTGAATGAAATCACCCTTTATCTTCCAAAGGTAAGAGAAATGTACTACCATGAATTCTATGGAGAAGACACACACACACACACACACACATACACACATGCACACACATGCATGCATACACACATACACACAAAGGAAATGAAAGAAAACTGCATAACTACTATGTCTGGAGCATACAAAGGAGATCATCATCCTCAGTTTATTCGTCAGTGGTTCATGGCCTCTCACATAGTGGATAGCACATTTAAAATTAAAATATAGGCCGGGCGCGGTGGCTCAAGCCTGTAATCCCAGCACTTTGGGAGGCCGAGACGGGCAGATCACGAGGTCAGGAGATCGAGACCATCCTGGCGAACACGGTGAAACCCCATCTCTACTAAAAAATACAAAAAAACTAGCCGGGCGAGGTGGCGGGCGCCTGTAATCCCAGCCACTTGGGAGGCTGAGGCAGGAGAATGGCATGAACCCGGGAGGCGGAGCTTGCAGTGAGCTGAGATCCGGCCACTGCACTCCAGCCCGGGCGACAGAGCAAGACTCCGTCTCAAAAAATAAATAAATAAATAAATAAATAAATAAATAAAATAAAATATCATGGATTTTTATTTATCTCTAAAGCAGCTTGTCCCAGGATGAAAAAAAAATAATTGTAATGTTTTTCTCTTTCCCCTACTATGTGTATGCCATCTTCCCCTCTCTTTTCCTCTGCCACAGGGACACGGGGAGCCATGTGTTGAGGCAGTGGCCTTACACATTACAGGAACCGGAATCCCCACATCACTCTCAGGAAGGAGAGCGGCCCTGGAGACTCATCTGGCACACATTTGATGTTGTATGAGCAAGAAATGAATCATTACTGTATATATTAAGATTGGGAGCTGGTATTATAGCTCCAAACAACCACCACCAAAAAAACCCCTTCTCATGAAGTACTGAGGCACACAAGTATGCTGATAGAAAGGGTTCTCCAGAAAGCAGGAGGGCATTGATGCAGGAGGTTGGGGACACAACTGCAGGAGCAATTTCCTTGAGTAGGCAATCCAGAGCACAAGCAAACAGCTTGCCTTAGCTGGACAGGTGAATGATTCATTCCTTTTACAGACAAGATGTCAGAGTATGAGTGTTCAGAAGGTGGGAAATTAGCAGATTTGGTGGAGGGAGAATCATGCCATCTTTTTCGATTTCTTCTATTTTGGCCTAGAAAAAGAAGCAAATCATCAGCTGAGAATTTAGAGGGGATTGGTAGTCTGAGGACCAAGAAGATGGTCTAAACTAGCTTTTTCTGAGAAAAGGAGAAGGAAGGATTACAGATATGTTGAAAATGAGATGGCCCAGCATGGACTGCATGGGGGTTGTTTGCTTTTAGCAAACTAACCCTAGTTTGCTAAGGCTGCTATAACAAAGGATCACAACTGGTTGGCTTAGACAACAGAAACTTATTCTAAAGTCTAGAAGTCCAAGATCAAGGTGCCAGCATCGTTGTTCCTAAGGCCGCTCTCCTTAGCTTGTGAATAGCCATTGTATTAGTCTGTTTTCACACTGCTGATAAAGACATACCCGAGACTGGGTAATTTATAAAGAAAAAGAGGTATAATGGACTCACAGTTCCACATGGCTGGGAAGGCCTCACAATCATGGTAGAAGGTAAGGGCACGCCTTACATGGTGGCAGGCAAGAGAGAATGAGAACCAAACAAAAGGTGAAACCCCTTAGAAAACCATCAAATCTTGTGTGACTTATTCACTACCACAAGAACAGTATAGGGGAAACCATCCCCATGATTCAATTATCTCCCAATTGGTCCCTCCCACAACATGTGGGAATTATGGGAGCTACAATTCAAGATGAGATTTGGGTAGGAACACAACCAAATCCTATCTGCCATCTTCTTCCAGTATCTTCACATGATCTCCCCTCAGTGCCTTAATTTCTTCTTCTTATAAGAACATCAGTCACTTGGATTAGGGCTCACTCTAATGCCCTCATTTCAGCTTAAGTACGGTTTTAAAAACCCTGTTTCCAAATATGGTCACATTCTGAAGTACCAGGGCTTAGGACTTAAACATATAAATTTGGGAAAGACACAATTCAGCCCATAACAAGGGGGTTAAGATGGAAAAACAAAAAGTGATGGCTAGTAAGTGAGATGCTATTATTTGAGGTTTCAGAGGTAAAGGTCTAGAGGATGGTGAAGAGAATAGGTGTCAGAGGTAAGGAAAAGGCAAAACATTTTGAAGGGAAGAGGTCAAGAACAAGGTATGAGAAGAACTGTACTCATGGCTATTGAAGTCACCAAGACAAATGACAGAAGACATGAAGGAGAAAAATGCAGTAAATCAAAATATAGTAAGTGCTAAAATGTTCCATTAGCACGTGTCTGCAGAGGGAAGGAAGGATGACAGATGACTGTGACAGGAAGGGGATCCGATGGTGCAGTCAGATGGTATGAGCTTTAAGGGAACTGAGGAGATGTTGGGGAAAAATGAGGAAAGCAAGAGAAAACCTTATTCTGGGAGAAGAAGTGAGAAGCAAAGGATGTACTATTATATCTTCAAGCCCAGAAGCACTTGGGATGCAGGGGAAAACAGAGCCACCATTTGAGAGCTCAGGGGAAGCAGTGACCTTAGGAAAAGCCAATTTTACTTAGAACGAGAAGTCAAAGGGAAATTTATGAGCAGAGATTGAAGATGGGGAGTTTTTAAATCTCAGAGACAGACACTACTAATATCATTCCCCTACTCTTTTAGCCATGGGGAAGAGAGGATTTCTCAGCCCCCTTGTGCTTAGGCAAGGTCATCTGAATATTTCTGGCACAGAAATGTGAGAAATGACATGTGTCACTTCCAGGCTGAGACAGTGAAAAACCCATAAGCAAGTTTCTCATTTCACTCTTAACCTGTTGAGGCCACCAAGAAGGCTTCATTTCCAGATGTTTTTGACAGAAGATTGGGAAGCCCTTGTCATCTTCGTCTCTGGGTGACTCTGGAATACTGACTCCCTGCCAACCAGTGTGGAATATAAAGTGAAAAATAAACCTTTGTTTTATAAGGAACCAGTAATGTTTTAGGGCACTGTGTGTATGTGTGTGTGCCTGATTTGCTACTACAGTAAAATCTAGCTTCTTCTGATTTATACACACACTGTGAATTCCAGAATGTATGGCAGAATTGTTGGGAAGGCGGGGAGACTGGAACTCATCAGAGATTGTGCACAGCTATATTAAGAAAGTGAGAATAAGGGTCTTAGGGATGGGGCATGAGTGAGAGGCTTGGGTTTTTTGCAGTAACTGAGGAAAGTGAGGATGCAGGGCTCGATGACATCCTGGAGAAAGTGACAATTGAGTGTTATTGTAGCCTCCTGCAGTGGGTCTCTTGGGCACTTTGTGGTGGAGAGATGGGGAATGTGGTCAGGAGTGAGGGGCACAGATGACGCCACAAGGAGTACCCAGAGTCCTGTGACTGGCTCCTTCCACCTCCAATATCCTGTCTCTGGCAAAAGGAAGATGTTACGATGATGTTAATAATTAAGGAGATTCTTACAAAACTAAGACTCCTTGGAATACATACTGGAAAATTCAAGTCTAGAAGCATATGGAATAAAGCTTCTATGTGATTTGATATCTATCAGTCATGGGGTCTCTTGAAAATAAGAAAATGTGAGAACACCATAAAAAGTTTGTTTTGTGTGTGGAGAATATAATTTTCATGCCAGGTCATCTCACAGGTAGGTCTTTTTCCACTTAAAGAGGGAAGCTTCCGGCCGGGCGCGGTGGCTCAAGCCTGTAATCCCAGCACTTTGGGAGGCCGAGACGGGCGGATCACGAGGTCAGGAGATCGAGACCATCCTGGCTAACACGGTGAAACCCCGTCTCTACTAAAAATACAAAAACTAGCTGGGCAAGGTGTCGGGCGCCTGTAGTCCCAGCTACTCCAGAGGCTGAGGCAGGAGAATGGTCGTCGCCTCAAAAAAAAAAAAAAAAAAAAAGAGGGAAGCTTCCAGCACAAAAGACATGCTTCCATTTCACCTATAAAGTGACAAATCAACTAAGTGGGACCACAAGACTACATGAAACCAATTATCCAATGTCCAGGCCTGTTAGGTGAGCCCAATAATAGGTTAGAGGGCAGACAGGTGCAGAGATAAACAGGTATAGTATCAGGCAATGCAAGGAAAGAAAACACAAAGGATACAAGAAAAAAAAAAGTGGGTGATGATGAAGCAGACAAGGCTGAAATCTCAAAATGAAGGGCTAGAGTGGTGAGGAGGGAGAAGTCACAGTATTAAGACATACAGTAGCAAGGCACGGAGCAGACAGCTTCCTTCAGTGAAGATGCTTGGGAGAGGAATCACAGAGTCACAAAGAATAGCATAAGAAAAGAAGCAGGAAAGTTAAGAAATTGCCACTGGGAAGTTGCAAGTCCTCCCAACCTCTACCCATTGCACAAACTCCATCCAAAGGAAAAGACTAGGAGACAGGGATCAAAAGAACATCAATGGAAACAGGGATATAATGAGGCACAACAAGGGCCATGGGCCCCAGAGAAAGGCCAAACTCCCTGAACCTTAGCTTTAATCGTCAAGTGATCTTAACTTCTGTATTCCTCAATCGCCTCATCTGTAAAATGGCTATGACAATTGTATTCACTGCCTAGAGTTGTTGTAGGAATGAAATAAAATGGCACCTACAAAGAGACAATGACATGTATGTTAAACAGAGAATGTTGTGAAGAAGAATAATTCTCATTCCCAGAAAGCAAGACTGAAATGTTGAAGAATCCTTGGATGGCTAGAGAATATCTGCCAGTTCTCAATATGAGAAAAGATTTTTGGTCTAACTTACACTTAACCTTGTGTATTTTATGTTTCATTCAACTCCACAGTAAATTCAGTTAATAGTCTATCTACAGGGTAAATATCCTCTTCTGCTAAAAAGCGAAGTAAAGAACACTAAAATGATACTCAGAAATGGAGAATGCCTAAATTCCAGTGGACCCTAATGATCATCTGATCATTAGCCTGAAGCCCAAGGCAAAAAAACAACCTCCGATTATGCCAGCCTACTCCCCCACCTACTGACAGGAAAACTTGAATGTATGTGTTTAGGAGGCTCTTTAAACTATTGATGACTTTCCTCCTCCACCTCAAAAAAAAAAAAAAAAAAAGCACCACTGTCAGTACAGACAAGATGAGGCACAAGGCAGGAGGACCACCGGTGCAGAGAGGGCTACCGTGGGACCACTCCTTAAGTCTGTACTTTTCTAGGAGGAGCAAACCCAGGTGAAGCCTCTTTAAGGCCAGGGCTGACACCTACATCTGTGAGTACAGTGGACACACAGCACCCACTACAAGCTCTAATATAAATCTGTGGCAAGTCTTGGTTGATTGGTGAATTTTTTTAATGGATAATAGTTTGTGGATTATGCATAGTCCTAGAAGTTTCTATTACTTTGGTTTAAAAACGCTTATTAAAAACTTGCTATATCCCAGGCTGTGCCTGAAATAAGGCCTGAGGTCACAAAGGCAAGAAGGTGCCATGTTAGTTTGCTAATGCTGCCATAACAAAGTGCCACAGACTGGATGGCTTAAACAACAAAAATTTATTTCCTCACATTTCTAGAGGCCAGAAGTCCAAGATGAAGGTGCCAGTAGGGGTGGTTCCTTCTGAGGAAGGAGGGTCATGGGGAAAGGATCTGATGGAGGCCTCTCTCCTCGGCTTCTAGATAACTATCTTCCCCTTGTGTCTTTCCATGTCTTCCCTCTATGTGTGCCTGCGTCCAAATTTCTTTTTCTTACAAGGACACCAGTGCATATTGGATTAGGGCCCTCCCTAATGGCCTCATTTTAACTTAATTACCGCTATGAAGACCTATCTCCAAATATGGTCAAATTTGAGGGTTAGAACTTCAAAATGTAAATTTGGGTGTTGGGGAAGCATTACAATTCAGCATATAGCAGATGGATTCCTTGTTTCAGAATGCTCATATTCAGTTGTTCACTGACATGCCCTGAGAAAGGCCTGGGAAGGCCAAAATTGTGATGCTATCCAGCACTTGCCATGACAGACTCCTACTGCCCACCAGTGAGCTCACCTTTTAAATATTGAAACTGCATTCACAGTAAGTTCTCTGTTAAGACAAGTCTATGCTTTACTCACTAGCCCCTCTGCCAGAGAATAAGAGAGGCTCTCTATACATTCAAAATCTTATAGAATTAGAAGTTATTGTGGCTAAATTTTGCCGAAAGAATGCAAAGTATGTGAGAGATAAAATATTAGTGAAGAAACCAGATGAGTCCATTCTGGGAAGACCAAGTTAGCCACGTACTATCTACACTTCTGTTTTATCTGTATCATTCTCACAAAGCCAGCTTATTCTTCACAGGATTGTTCTCTGTTCTTTGTTTCCAACCGAGACTGAGTCCCCATAGCCCAGACTCTAAGAACAAAGGTCCACCTACATAAACAAATTTCCTGCTTAAACAATATGATTGCGTATTCAACCAAAGACATAAATATCTTAAGACAAACTACTCCTACTCTGCTAATGCAATGAATGATATTTATACGACGCTTTGAAGAGCCACTTAGCTACCAAAAAAACCATTCCATTTGTACATAGCATCCCATTTCAACTAAGCTCATAAAGTTCACTCGCTTGCTGCAGATCAGCTGCTTGTAAAGTTTAGGGTCAATATCTGCTTCTGCCTAAGCAATGTCAAAAAGGTAATGGAGGGAAACCTGGAGTCTGAGCGAGGAAGTCGGCCTCATTCTTTCCTTTCATTTTCATAAATACATGCATTGAAGAGGAACTTAGGATCTATTTATTTTACAATTACAAAGGCTAACAGAGTCTTTTTAAATTGTTTTGGTCCATGAAACCTAAATTTCTAACTACTAGATACATAATGTTTACAGCTGGTTGGAGATTACTATTCTATGGTCACCTTATTATATTGTACATATCACGTGAGCAAACCAATTGACCAACTTCCCTTTTCCCCAGCAGACTCGTCTCATTATCTTAAATATCCTGTTTCAATTAATAACATAAAGATCTTCGCAGTTACCCAAAGGAGATGTCTTTCTTTCTTTCATGAAACTATCTTTCATACTTCTCTTCCCTATACTTTCCATATCTATTCAATCCTCAACTTTTTTTGATACTACCATGCTCATTCAACTTTATTAGCTTACTATTACAGGCCAGGAACTGAGCTAAGCATTGGAGAAATAAAGACACTAAGAAATGGTCCCCTCTTATTTTATTTTTTAGAGACAGGGCCTCACTCTGTCTGTCACCCAGGCTAGAGTACAGTGGTGCAATCACAGCTCACTACAACATCAGACTCAGCTCAAGTGATCCTCCTACCTTGGCCTTCCAAGTAGCTAGGACTATTGGTGCACCACCTTCACATCTGGCCAGTGTTTTATTTTTCTACAAACAGAGTCTTGCTATGTTACCCAGGCTGGTCTCAAACTCCTGGTCTCAAGCAATCCTCCTGCCTCAGCCTCGGCCTGGGTCTACAGGTATCAGCTACTATGCCAGGCTTAGAAATGGTCCCTTCTATCAAAAGTTCATAGCATAGTTGGAAAGGAAAGTCAATTATCATCTACAGTGACGGAACCATGATCGAACCATATTCTGGGTGTTTGGGGAGCTCAGAAGCAATATTCTTAAACAAAGCTTTAAAGAACAAAAGAATGAGGGCTACACTGGGGCAGAGGAAGGAGGCAGGGGGCAGTGTGGAGAGGTAATTCAAAGAATATGAAAATGCACACACCCTGAGCTTGAGGAGATACTAAATTGCAGGGTGGCTGCAACAGAGTCTGAAGTGAACTAGCAAGACATAAAATTATAATAAAGCAGGGAGTGGATCATGCAGTACCTTGTGTCTGAAGTTATGAGTGATCCATTAAAGGCTTCTAAGTAATGACACAATCAGATATCTTTCCTAAAAAGCCTGCCCTTGCTGCACTGGGTAGGTTAGATTGAATGGATAAGTGTAGGAATGCTGAGGGAGGGAAATCAGATGGAAATTACTGGATAAATGCAAAAGGGGAAAAAAGAAAATTGTGTTAACCTATGGCCTCCATTCTCCCCAACATCGGCTATAAATAAGGGCTAAAAAGGGGAAAAGATTTTGGTGAAAATCAGAACATCAGTACATAAAATTGAATGTGCAATGGCTATTTCAATCAAACATTGTATTAGTTACCAAAATAGACACAGAAACACCATATTGAACAATGCTGGTCATATACCATAATGACTAAAACATGGATATTGGCATGAAACGATCTTGGTCTAAAGCTATTATTAATACAGACTTAAGCTAAATCAATGATACTGAACCTCACTAAACCTCAGTTTCTTCATCAAACAAGTGAGATAAAAATCATATCAACCTATTAGAGTCATTGTAAGGAATAAATGGGCTAATTCATGCCCTTAGCACAGTACCAGGCACATGGTAAGCCACCTATAAAGAGAGGCTAATTGTATACTAGTTTGTGCCTGTAATAAACCTGCAATTAAATGATGAGGAGAGTCCTGGGCTGAAACATCTGGGGCTATTATTAATAGCTATTTAAATAGTTACTTCAAATGAGTGACTTCATATCTCTGAATTTTAATTTTCTCTGATCAATGGAGACAAGATTCTTGTCCTATTTAGGTAATAAGGTTGATTTTTATATGGGAGAATATGTGTGAAAGTAGTTTGAACATTCTGAAGTGATGAATAAGGCATTATGGTCTGTCTTTGGTATATTTTATTCTGGGTAGCTCTGGCCACATAGAGATAATTATGAGCTGCAGCATAGAAATAGTGCCAGAAGAATACTGGACTCAGATGAGGAGCCTTGAACTCTAGCCCCAGGAGTGCCACTAACCTTGACCCAGGGCCAGTCACTTATCAGCTTAGATCCTCTACTTTCTAGTCAACAACTTAAAGGAGTAAGTTCCACGCCCTCTAAACCATTTTATTGCAGTTCCAATGGTCTAATTCCCTTATTCACTAAGACAACTTTAATGTTGAATATTCCACATTTTTCTCTAGGCCATAAACTCCACTCTAAAGAAGCAATGATAGGATTTACTATGGGTCAAGAATCTTTCTAACCCAGAGTCATTGCAATCTCACATTATTTAATTTTTCATATGCTTTAAGCTGTTCTGGCATTCAGAAATGAGCAAATTAAATACAATTACCCCACCAGAACACAGTTATCAGGCTTCACCCTAATAAGGATTTATGTAACCACCCTTAATAATAATAATAAAAGATTCTAAAGTAGCTGGTAACAAAACTTGGCAAAAGACAATGAACATGGGACTTACTGTCTATTTTTTACTATTTTCCAAAAAAATATATAGTTATTTGCTATTATTCCCTGTTGTTCAAGTTTCATCTGACTGAAACAAATTGGCTTTTTCCATAGGCAATATAATCAGAAAGTTTAAAAAGGGAAAAAGCCAAGGATAGGTAATGCTATGAAAAATTATTTTTCTGGCTGAATCAGTAGGACACCAAACTCATCCATTATGTTCTGAGGTTAAAGAGCCCAAACTTTAAACCCAGTGGAAAACTGGTTAAGATTTTATTGCTGTTGATATTGATGCTTATTTTGAGTTGTTTCTCTAATGAAAATCACTGTCCCTAAAAGAAAAAAGTTGTAAAAGAGTTCATTTAAAGTAGAGTTCCTGGCCGGGTGTGGTGGCTCACGCCTGTAACCTCAGCACTTTGGGAGGTCAATACAGGCAGATCACCTGAGGTCAAGAGTTCAAGACCAGCCTGGCCATCATGGTGAAATCCAATCTCTATTAAAAGTACAAAAAGTAGCCGGGCATGGTGGTACACACCTGTAATCCCAGCTACTTGGGAGGCTGAGGCAGGAGAATTGCTTGAACCCAGGAGGCAGAGGCTGCAGTGAGCCAATATCATGCCACTGTGCTCCAGCCTAGGTGACAGAGTAAGACTCTGTCTCAAAAAAATAAAATAAGAGACAGTAGAGTTCCTTAACTTCAGCATGATTGCATTTTGAATCAAATAAGTTTTTCCTGTAGGGGCTGTCCTGTGCCTTGTAGGATGTTCAGCAGCGTCCCTGGCCTCCATCCAGTAGATGCCAGCAATGCTCAACCACCGCCAGCCATGACAATGCAAATGTTTCCAGACTTTGCCTAATGTTCCCCGGGAAGACAAAATTGCTGCTTTAAAGACAGCTCATATAAACGTGCCCAGTTCCAAAGCTGTATCACCCCACCTGTCATTGTCACATTGAGAACATCTTTGATTGATTATAATATGACACAAGAAGTTATGAATAGAGAAAGGAATTTTTCTTAAAAGGACTCCTTCTTAGGAGGAGTGATCAAACGCGAAACCTCTAAGACAAAAGCCAAGACACCTCCCATTTCATGAGTTTTTATTCACAGAAAAATTTGCTAGGATTCTCAGCACCCCATGAAGGACATGAAAAGCAAGAGGTCTGAGGTACAAAAGGTGGGTGTGTATTTGTGTTTCTTCTAATCTCTATCTCCTGTTTTAGTATACAGAATCTAATAGGCTCTTTTTATTTTTCTTTCCTTTTTTCTTTCTTTCTTCTTAATGATCTCTTCTTATGTGTTTTCTCTATATGCCTTTAACTTGTTCCCAAAAAAACAACCTTGGAAGATAAAAGTTGTGATCAAAAAAAGTCTGGAAGGAAACACAGGAAATTATCAGAGCATTTATCTCTGGAAAGGGCAGGTTAGGTGGGTCGAGGTCACTACACTTATTTATAGTGTATTATCTTCCATGCTGTTTAACCATTTTACAACTTGCATGAATTTGTTTTCAAGTTTAAAGAACTGGTTATCAAAATAAGTTTAAATTATGATCTGCATAGATAATACATGGGGTAACATGGTTGTAAATTATAAGACATCTGCCAACACTGATTTCCCCTATAGACAGAAGAGCATTTACTTGAGACTGTGATTTGAAGGTTTCTAATATTGTTCCTGAATGAGAGTATAGCTACCATTGCCAGTGGTGATGCAGAGAAAATGTGATTGGCATTCAATAGATAGCAGGTGACCCTAGAGACTGCTGCATATAATACAATCCTGGGTTTCTAAATGAAGGTTGGGCAGGGAGATTCCCAGTAGCTCATTACTTCTGAGAATGCAGTCCTAAATTGTTCAATGATTCACTCTAAAGCCTTGGATTGCATTTGCTCTATTTGCTCTATTCGACAAGGACTTTCACATTATATAGAGTAACTGGATTAACTATGAGTTCATTGTGAGTCACTGACTAAAAACTATATGACATGTAAATGCAAAATAGTTGAAATACATTTTAGCTCCTGATAAATAACCAATGCATCATATATGTTTGTGTTAGTTTAGAAGATTCAACATGCATTTATTTAGGATCTCCTCAGTATCTGGCACTGTGCTGGGCACGGCGACACAGTGGTGAACCTGATAGAGTCTGGCCCCTCCCTTTATGGAGCATACCATTAGTTGAAATGTATAGAGAATTTTAACTTTTTTACTTTACACACTTCTGCAAAATTTTCATTTATAGTAAGTATTTTTCTTTTATTATTTTAAAAGCAAAAAAGGAAGATATAATTTATTAAAATACAGCAGGGTATCCCAATTTTTCAATATAAAATCAATTTCAAAAATGCCCCTCAAAAAATTATGTGGTTAAATAAGCTTAGGAAACAGTACACATTATATAACATATATACACCTCTCTTAGAAAACTGAAATATAATTAGATCGAACATTTTTCTCACCAGGACTTCAAGGTACTTCTTATTTCTACAGAAAGAAGAGGCAAAAAGAGAGAAGAGAGAGAGGCAAGGAGAGGCAGAGAAAAGAAAGGGAAAAGGAAAGGAAAAAAGAAAACACAGCATAGACTGTGTTAAAATTCCAAGGTTGCTGTCAAAGATATTAGGAACAGAATATATATATATATGTGTGTGTGTGTGTGTGTATACACACACACATATATACACACATATATGCATATATATACACACATAGGTGTGTGTGTATATATACACACATAGGTGTGTGTGTGTGTATATATACACACATATGTGTGTGTGTGTATATACACACATATGTGTGTGTGTGTATATATACACACACACGTGTCTGTGTGTGTGTATATATACACATGTGTGTGTGTGTACATATATATATATATATAAAGTAAATAAGGAAAAAGAAGAAAAAAGAAGAGCTGTGGGGAGTAGAAACACAAAGGAGGAGAAAAAGAATGAGAATGAACAGATTAATGGGTGGAGAGACAGATGAACACAGAATGATGGATAGACTGACAGGTAAGTGGGAAAAGGAGGAAGGAGAAAGAAGATTATGGGGCAAAGAGAAGGTATTTTTTGAGTAGCTGCTTAAATGATGGATAAAGGAATGTTCTGCCTTGTAATTTACTACATAAACTATGTTTATCTCTTCAAGAATACCAGTGATTAAGATCCACATTATTCTTTAAGGTGTCTGAAGTCAGAGTGGTGAGTTTGGGGAGTGCATTGACAGTCACAGGCAGGCTCCCAAGTAGGCCACCTCTGGTATTACTACATGCATCAGGGCCATTAACGCTTTGCAATTTCTGGCTTTAAAGAAGCCTGTTTGGTTTCACTTAAACTATTAACAGCCTGTAGAATTTGTGATCAACACATGTTAGGAAGCACTAGTGTAGAAAGATAAATAACAAGAATATGATTAAAGAAAATGGATTAATGCTGACCATATAGACAGATTAGATAGGTAGATACATACATACATACACAGATTGATACAGAGATATAGACAGAAATTCTATCAGTAACTGTACTTCAAATTATTAAACATTCAACAGCCTGAAGGCAACAGCCAAACTTAGTTAACATGCCTAATAGAATTAATGATTCAAGTATGTTAAAGTCACACCCAACAACCTATCCTGTAATTGTGATACTGAAAAGCATATCTGTCATCCTCCATTATCAATTTTTTTAAACTATATAATCATTTTAAGATTAGTTTACATTAAGCTGGGTGTGGTGGTTCATGCCTGTAATCCTAGCACTTTGGAAGGCCAAGGCAGGTGGATTACTTGAGCCCAGGAGCTCAAGACCAGCCTGGACAACATGGCAAAACCCTGTCTCTATAAAAGGTACACAAAATTAGCCTGGTGTGGTGGCCTATGCCTGTAGTCCCAGCTACTCAGGAGGCTGAGGTGGGAGGATCACCTGAACCCGGGAAGGTTGAGGCTGCAATGAGCCATGATCATGCCACTGCACTCCAGCCTAGGTGACAAAGTGAGACCGTGCCTCAAATTCTTTTAAAAAATGACTAGTTTACATTAACACAATAATATTTACCTTGGTTTAATGAATGCCCATGGCATGTTTTAATGTAATACATTTATTATACTTTTGTCAATTGAAGAATCACAAGGTTCATACATTTGGAAAGGAGAGCTTTATTTCTCATAAAGGCCCACAATCTGCAGGTTGCCCATCCTACTGGCTGGGAAGCATAGTCTCCAGTAAAAGCCAAGAACAAGCACTTCGAGGAAGGGGCAAAGGAATTCACGCTGAGCAGGGTGGCCAAATATACATATTTAATAAGCTACAAGAGGAGTCATAAATATTTATGAAAGGAGAAACCATGCACATGCCTCTTCATAGGTCACGTGTTCAAAAAACTGGCAGCGTTAGCATGATCTGAGGGTGGAGTTGTCAGCCCTCTGCTGTTAAAAGGTGAAGCAGAGGACATGTAAACGCTTACTGCACATCTCTGCACAAGTCAGCCAAAACCGGCCTGGAGATGGTGGTCAGTTTTTAGGAAGCAACGCATTGCAAGGAAGTCTGGCCATGCCCTCAGATGACTGGCTAAAGGCCATAAAGGAATAAGGCATTCATATCTTGTTTTCTAAAGCTGGTCTCTGCTCATTCCTTAGGAAAGAATCCTGGTTGAAGGTTAATAAGGGAGGCATATCTGACCTCCCATCCTGTCATGGCTGGAAACACAGTTTTTAAGGTTTCTCTGGGGTCCCCTTGGCCAAGAAGGGGTCTGTTCAGTCGGTGGGGGACTTGGTAACATTTTTATTTCTTACTTTCTTATACACTGTTGGAATTATTTGTTAATAGTTTACCAAAGGATTCTGTGTCTATGTTCATGAGAAATATTCCTCTATTTTTCTTAACATGAAATGTCCTTTTCAGGTTTGGTATCAGGGATTTGCTCAAAATACAAGTTAGAGTGTTCTCTCATCCTTTCTTTTACAGAAAAAATTTGCAAAAATAAATGCTCCTGAAGTTTTCCTGTGATTAATGACAAATTCACTTTCTTTCATTCATTTGTGTTTATTCAAATCTTCTTCTTCTTGCATTAGCTTTGGTAATACGTCTCTATCAAATAACTTATTCATTTTATCTAAATAGCCAAATTTACCAGCATAAGTTATTATCTCTTTTTGTGATATCTCATTTTTTATTTCCAGTATTATTCATTTGTGAGGTTTTTTTCCCTCTTTTTCCTTTGAGCTGTCTTGCTAGGGTTTTATCAATTTTTTAATCTTTTCAAAGAACTAGCTTTTGGCTTTGTTGCTTTGTTGACTTTATTGTTTGTCCATTTTGTAATTCATTGATTTCTTCTCTTTATTAATTACTTTTTTGTTCTTACTTTGGATTTAACTTGTTTTTCTACCTTCATAAATTGGACACTTAGAATACTATTTTTAAACCTTTTATCTTTTCTAATATAAGTATTTAACATTATACATTTTCCTCTAAGAACTGTGTTGGCTGCATTCCACAAATTTAGATAGGTTGCATATTAATTTAATTTAAAATATTTTCTAATTTCAAATTCTTAAAACTATTTAAGAACTTATTCTTAAAACTGCGATTTATTCCTAGAACAATGGGTTATTTTTAAATGTATTGCTTAATATTGTAACTCATCCACAAACAGAGGTCCCAACAACGCCTCCCCTCTCCGCGTGTGCATGCTACTCACTCCTCACATCAGGAGATGAAGATTATTTCTCTTACTCTTGACTTGGCACTAACCTTGTTAACTGGCTTGACCAGCAGAATGCAACAGAAATGATGCTGTGGCAGTTCCAGGCTGAGTAGGTCTAATGTGTAGTTGAGCTGGGTCTGGATTTGTTGTGGCTTTACTTAAATTCTAGTCACCAATGCCTTCAAATATTTCCATGGTGCAATCAGAAATTGTTATTTGAACAGCAGCAATGCTCCAGAGGTCACTCCATGCTTTATTGCCTATGTGTCAGTTTTTAAGATGTCTGTGGAGTTTCCTTTGCTCTTCTGACTAGTGGTTGGGTGATAGGGAGACAAGTAGGGGGAAGCATTGGCGGCTGGCAAAATTTAGGTAGCATCAAGATTTAGGTAACGTGAAGACCTCTCTGCAACCTACTGTCCTTCCCCTAGCCATCAGCAGCCCACGGCCTTGCAGTCAGCAAACCTGCTGGATGCCAAAGGGATTTCTCTCCACGTTCCTGACCTGCCCCCGCCCTTACAATGCTGCTTTTATACTTCCAGTGAGCAAAAATTGGAGGGCAGGTGTGGCCTTGATCTCGGACTGAGGCTTCTTGGGGTATAATACAACAAACCAACCCACAGACATGGTTAAATGTTTATTAAAAATTCTTCTGGTCTATTCTTACGCAGTTTGAGGTAAATAGTTGCCTTCTCTACTGACCTTTTCCCCCCGGGATGAGAGCAGACATAAGTCTTTCTCTGCTAGGAAGGGCCTATCCCTTTCTAGAATTTAATTCACTGTGTTTCTTTAGCTCTTTGCTGTTAAAGTGTACTGAGTTGCTGTCATTTATACAGTTGGAGTCTTTTGCAAATTTCCACCACAAAACAGAAAGCAGAAATCCTTGTATTTAAAGATATACAAGGTCTATACCCTTATAAATGATCTCTCAGTTTCTGCTCAAACTTCTTTCCTACTTACTAGTTTGTATAACAAGGACATCCTTGTCCAGTTCATAAACCAGTCCTCACCAGGGCAAGTAGATACGTCACCAATCTCACTGCCTATCAACATTTGATTATATATATGAGGTTGGAAGTGGAAGCTTTAATGTTTAGGGTCTGTTTGTGGGATTAGCCTGGCTAACCATTTATTAACACACCCATAGTTGTCTGCATTACAATAACCTTCCCTGTCTTCTCTGACACCTACCTTACTGTTTCGTTCACATTACTAATCTGTTTCCTATCCAACATTTCAATGACATAGTGGTATTTGTACCATTCCCTGAGCTCTATCCTAATTGGCCAGAATGTTAATGCTAGCTAAATTTTGCCAGCCACCAAGAGTCTTCCACCTACTTGTCTCCATCTCACCCAACCACCAGTAAGCACCCTGCTATTGTAAAGAACTGAAAATACAACACATTGCTTTTAGCACTACCCACTTATATTTTGCTCCAATATTTTATACAGAACTTGTGAGGTATTTTATCACTATATTCCCAATACAGTATGTGACACAAAGTATTCATTCAATAAATGTTGGTTATTGTTTAATTGGAAATATAAATGTTGATTATTGTTTAATTGGATATATTATTGGCTAAAATTTCTATCCACATGGAAGGTAAAGCAGGGCATGGTAGACAGAGGAAGGAAGACAGCTCAGGTGTGAGTTTCACCCACCATAATTAGTATTGCCTCCATCTATAAAATGAGTTGTCCATGTAATGGTCAACAGTTGATTCCCAGCCTGAACAACATAGAAAGACCCCTATACAATAACTTAAAAAAAAATACAGGTGGTAGCACACTTGTAGTTCCAGCTACTCAGGAGACAGAAGCAGGAGAATTGCTTGAGCCCAGGAGTTCAAAGCTATAGTAAGCTATGATCACACCACTGCCCTCCAGCCTGGGGAGCAGAGTGAGACTTTGGCTGAAAAATAAACAAACAAAAAAACCGAAACAGTGAATTCCCCCCTCCCTGTATACTACTCCAAGTTGTGGTTCAATGATTAGATTTCTTGTTTGAATTTGAATGCAAAATTAGAATGAGGTGAGATTACTCTACATAAAAGCAATATCTTCTGTCAAGGATTGAGCTGAGTTGAACTGAGTTGCCAGGTGATGTAGCTGTCAATTAAGACGATAATACAAAATGAAAGTAGCAGTCAAACCTTCCATCAGTTACTGCCATAATATAAGAAAGAGGCCAAATAGGAGAAAATGCCAGCTCCCTTGCTGTTCATTTTATTGCCATGGATCAGCATGGGGATGGTCAGATGGAGGAGCAGGGGACACAGATGTGAGGAATCATCACTGCCAAGGGAGTCTCAAACAAAATGTTCATGCTGTTTTATGGAACCAAGGGTCTACAGAAGGGAGAAGGGGAAGGGTCAGGAATTGAAAAGTACTGAGTACTTTTCTTCTAGTGAAGACACTATAAAAAGTGTCTTCAAGGTTTTCCCATCCCATAGATAAGTCCATCTCAGCAGAGGTACCTGAGGAAGGTTTCTGCCAAACTTTCTCAGTAAGTCTCCAAATAGAGGTACCTAGGCTACCAATGCAGCTACAACTAAGAGCATAGCCTGCCAGAGGGGCTGAAACCTTGGGTGCAACTTCCTTCAGAGACTGCAATGCACGGGCTGTGCCCCAAGTCTGGAGTGTGGAGGGCAGCTTTTCCAGTGAGGCCTGCTAGCTGAAGCCTTTGTAATTTCCTAGGGTCAACTTTGAAAAAAAAAAAAAAATCACACATAAGTTTTTGGCCAACAGCCAGACTCCTCATCACCTACCAATAAGAAGAAGGAACTAACATGAGTGGAAACCGGAAGACACCACAGGTCTACTCATTTTTATGGCCTGAGAACTTTGGTCTCCCAAAGAGCAGCTGGAAGAAATTCAGCACTTTGGAAAGTTCTAGGTAGGTCCCTCCTGATTTCTGTCTTGCCTAAAGAAACTGAGCCTGGTGGCCCATTGCACATATGCAGGAACTTATCTAGGCTAGGACAAAGTGATCAATTCTGAGACAGTTTATGAAATTATCTATGAGGTAGTGGGAACTTCAAGATGGAAAACACTAGTATTGTTATGATTCTCAACAATAAATGAGAATTAAAGCCTAGGGTCATCTTCATTCTAGTTATCACTTAATGTTTTGTATTAAGTGTATTGTATCACTAATACAATATCCATGGATATTAAATATTACAAACTCATGCACACCTTCAAAAGATGTAGCTCTTATTCTGAAACAACTTACATTCTACAGACATGCTTGGAATGTCGATAACGGTTAGGGAAAAGCCTTTAGAGGATGTAGCTCTGCTGGTTAACGCCAACAATAATAAAATAAGTGAATAGCATGGAGATGGAACCTCCATTCAATGCAGTCTTACATAAAAAAAGTTTAGTTTCTCATAAAGACTCAATAGATATTATTTTGCTATTACATATACACAGCTTTTGGACAATAGAACCTTGTTTTGTTGGATAGATCAAAAAGCAATGGTATGGAGTGGGTTATAATACTAGGTTTGAACAGTGATTTCTGGGTAATGTATGGAATACTTGAGACAATGAATCACATTTTAGTAGGATTTGTAATGAAAACGCCATGGAAGGATACAGTCTTAGGGTCTCTGTCATACCATGTAGCTAACAGTAGTAATTGTCAGTGATTACTTCCAGAACCAATGCTGTATAAAAGCGTGGCGTGCAGAAAGAAGCATACAATCCTGATATTATCTTTGGTCATAGGCTGATTTCCAACACCGTGTGCCCAGCAGAGGAAAAAGCAACTGTATAAATATTTAGATAGAAAAGAGAAAGAGAGAAATCATGTCAGCTCCTAAGCTATTCTTTCAGGTAACTTTTTTGGAAACAAATACTTGTGCTCTATTGCCTGTTCAGATACCTAGTTGCTGCTTATAGAGAAAAGGGAAAAGCAACAACAACAAAATGGCCTTGAAAATACCTACCGCATAAGTCAGACATGTTTGGCTTGCCTAGAAAGATTTTCAAAAGGTTTTTCTTTATTTTTAACCAAAGGAACTTTTATTTTTCTGACAGTTTTATAGGCACTGTTGACTGAAAATGTCATCTCCAGCCCTGGCTTACATCTGACATTCACTGGAAGCCATTTCCACTTCATTTCATGGTCGTTGACAAATGAGTGGTATCTTTTGGATCCACTGTGCAGCAATGTTATTATCTCTAAGGATTCTTACTGAATTGGTGGACTGTCAATAAGTCTCTAGTAGTATCTCATCAGGTCAATGAAGCTATTAAACATAGGATTTATCTTAGTCTGAAGAGCCAACTACATATTACAAATCTCCACTTGGGATAACATTTTCAAAAAAGCCTCAGTTAACCTATTCCTGAGTGTTATCCCTGCAAAAGAACGTTTAGAGCAGGTGATTCTTTTACAACCCATATTTTGGCAAACATTGAAGTATTCAAATATTGGTAAACAATTTCAAGAAAAAATTGTTAACTACTCAATATCAGAGAGTATTTGTTAAACAATACAAGGGAATCATTTCTTCACCCTTAATATCATTTAATAAGACAAGGTACTGTGGCATGAGACAGTCTTGGTAGTCATGTTGATAGTGTATACAAAAGCAACAAACATTGGCTTTTTATATGCATAAATATTCAGCTTAGCAATTTTAGTAATTGCATTGTTCACTCAAAGGAAAATTTCTATTGTCTCTCTGTATATGTTTGCCTTCCTTCTGTGCCATAATTCTACAGGAGAAACTCTTAGAAACAATACAAGGCTTAAGTGTTAGAATTAAGAATTTTATTTTGCTCATTATTTCTCTTTTTGTAATTTCCCCAAATATTCCGGTTATTTATTTTAATGTCTTTCCACCAGAACCCTTTAATGTTAGAGGGCACACTCTCATTTTCCAGCATTTAATAATATACTTTGATAAACATTAAAATATATTGTTATTCCAAATAACAATATATCTTAAATATAATCATAGTTTAAATCCCATTTTATCTTATTATGAAGCTGACATTTGCAACTTTGTTTTTCAATTTTAAAAGGCCTATCCCAAGTTTGTCTATAAAATTTTAAAGTATAATCTCATGGAGCAAATGGGACATGTACATATAGTTTATTAGAATACATAGCCAGCAAGAATTTTCAGGAAAGTCCAAAGTAGTTCTTTTTCCTAAGGTAGGAAGCTCCAAACAGGTTGAAGAGTTCAGGATGATCTCATGGAGAAAATATAACTTGAAATAAGATTTGAAAATGGATACAATTTCAGGGCAATCCTCTCCAGGCATTTTATTTTTTAAATTTTGCATTATAAAAAGATTCAAACATCCTATGAAAATATACAAGACAGGAAAGCAGGGTTCACAGGTTTTATCTGACCCTCTGCAGATTACAGTGCTCTTATTAAAACTATATACAGTTGATTCTATTTTCTATATAATAATATCATAAGGTAAAGAGAAAATGTTCACAATTACTGGGAAATGGGTACTATGGAAGAAAAAGTATTATCTGTACCCAAACATATGTGTGTCCTCTGTTGGCTGACTTGTTAGTTTTCAAGGAACATCCCACTAATCTTTCATTGATCCTATTATTCAAAAAAGAAGAACTCTCTACCTAAAAGTGCACTTTACTGAAACAAGCTTGAAATAGAAAGATCTGCATGGATGACCTCACAGAGAGGTGCAAGCTAGCCACAGGCAGAATGGAAATCTATCTTAGTAACACTGCTTCCCTTAGTTTCTGCTTCCTTATCTCATAATACTCCAAAGTTACTGACAACAGTATTTATTTCAGCACATTTAATATGCCCTTTAAGTTACCACAACTTAGATGTACCATAAATGATATGAACAAAAACTACATTAGAAGTATATTTCCCTCATCCTGGAATATTATATTTGTTTTAAATGGGGTCTCTAAGAAAAAAAAAAAAAACAACCAGCAATCGGATATCATTTCACACCTTATCTTCCCCATGTCTTAGCTGAATAATCTGAATATATTTATTCATTCAGCACAAATATGTATTGAGCATCAGGTACGGTTGTAGGCAGTGGAGACATGGTATGAACCAAAGAAACAAGAAACTCCCTCTTCGAATTTGCATTTCAGTAAGAGAAGAGACAGTAATCAATGTGCACAAGTGAAATACATAGCACAGCAGAAGGTATTAAGGGCTACAGAGAAAGATAAACCTGGGCCAGGTGAGTGAAGAGGCATGTTATTGTAAAGGTAATGCCCAGGGAAGGTCTCATTAACAGGTTTCTGTGTGCCTAGACTGAAGAAAGGGAGCTAATGGGCTGGGGAGACTCGGGGAAGAGTGCTCTGGTCAAAGTGGCAAGATCCACAACAGCAGCCTCTTGGTGTGTTCATGGAGCAGCAAGGGGGAGGCATGGCCAGGGTTTGGTGAGAGTGGAAGGACAGGCTGATAGGAGATGAGGTCGGAGAGGAAGAAACAGGCACCACCTCCCACTTACATTTTTATTTTGTTCTAATTCATGTACAATATCACACGTGCTATATTCTTGCAGACCCTTTCTACTTCTTTCATTGTTCTCCTTCCTGAGTACAAAGTTGAATTAATCTGCAGTGAATATAAAAGGGTTTGAACTCATCCAGTGTGGGGGCAGAATTGGTAACCAAGTGTAGGGAATGCACAGATTTGTTCTATCTCTGCTAAAGTTTCAGGCTCTGGGCTGCTACCTTTACAGCAGCCCCTTTCAGATCTTTGCCTCCTAGACCCTCCTGCACCCTGCGCCCTTCACCTAGTCATCCTCATGGTTTTGCAATCCAAGAAGAACAGGTCCTTCAATACATGATGATCTCGTTTGGAACCAGCCAGACTAACCAACAACGGGATTGAAAAAGAAAATTTAGGTCTTGGATGGTATAAATAAAGAGGATTGGCAACAACAAAATGAAAAAGAAATTCAAAGACCTCATGTGGATGATGATCCTGCTTTCTGAAAAACAACCACCTGATACAAATAACCAGAATTCTGCTCTTCTCTCCCTTACTCAGGGAGAGCTCTATTCCATCCACTTTCAGCAAGGTAGTCAGTAGGAATAATGACGGCATAAGTTAGAAAACCACCTGTCCTAAGTGCCACAAATTCTCTATGGAAAGGAGAGACAGGAGATTTATAAATAATTTTAATATGAAATTTTAATAGAAATGCAAATTGTATTTGTTTTATATTATCATGTTTGTGTTAGACACAGCAACCCACATGAAGATTGGTCAAACAGCTTCAAATGTGTTTACACAAATGCTTGAGTTAGAAATGGAAAAAAAATTTCCTATATGAAATGATTTATAAAAAATAAATTACAGGGATTTATACAAGGTATGCAAGGCTATATTCTTTCAGACCCTTTCTACCTCTTTCATTTTTCTCCTTCTTGAGTACAAAGTTTAATTAATCTGCAGTGAATATAAAAGGCATGCAAGGCAGATTCAAAAGTGGAAAATCAATTAATGTAATCTATCACATCAATAGCCTAAAAAACAAAAATCACATGTTTTTATCAAGAGATACAGAAAAAGCATTTGACAAAATTCAACATCCATTCATGATTAAAACATGCCAGTAAACTAAGAACAAAGGGGAATTTCCACTACTTGATTTAAAAAATCTACAAGCAACCTACGCATGACATCATACTTAACGGTGAAAAACTCAAAGCTTTCCCACTAAGATCAGGACCAAGACAAGGATGTCCCTTCTCATCATTCCTTTTCAACATTGTACTAGATTTTCTAGCTAATACAATGAGCCATGAAAAGGAAACAAAAGGTATACATATGGAGATGGAAGAAATAAAACCATCTTTGTTATCAGATAATATGATTCTTTATGTAGAAAATCCAAAATAATCCACAAAAAACTTTTGGAACTAATAAGTGATTATAGCAAGATTGCAGATACAAGGTTAACATACAAAAGTCAATCACTTTTATATATACCAGACATAAACAATTGGAATTGAAAATAAAATCACAATATTATTTATATTACCACCCAAATAAGTAAAAAATACTTAGTTATAAATCTAAGAAAATATGTACCAGAGCTACATGAGAAAAACTACAAAACTCTGATAAACAAAATAAAGATGAACTAAATAAATGAAGAGATAGTCCGTATTCATGGTTAGAAAGACTCAATATTGTCATTATGTCAGTTTTTCCCAACTCGATCTATAGATTCAACACAATCCCAAACAAAATCCCACCAAGTTATTTTGTAGATAACAACAAACTGATTCTAGAGTTTATACGGAGAGGCAAAAGACATGGAACAGCCAACACAATATTGAAGGAAAAGAATGAAGTTAGAAAACTGCCACTACCCAACTTCAAGACTTACTATCAAGCTACACTAATCAAACCAGTGTGGTATTAGTAAAAGAATACACAAATAGACCAATGAAAGGGAATACAGAACCCAGATATAGACCCACGTAACTATAGTCAACTGATCTTTGACAAAGGAGCAAAGGCAATGCAATGGAGCAAAGACAGCCTTTTCAACAAGTGATACAGGAAAAATTCGACATCTCTTGCAAAAAAATAAATAAATCTAGACGCAGACCTTAACACCCTTCATGAAAATTCACTTAAAATGGATCATGATACTAGGTAAAGTGTAAAACTAAAAACTTCTAGAGGATAACATAAAAGAAAACCTAGATGACCTTAGGTATGGCAATGACTTTTTAACCATGTCGAACACCAAAGTCATCATCAATGAAAGAAATAACTGATAGCTGGACTTCATTAAAACTAAAAACTTCTGTTCTGCAAAATATAATATCAAAAGACTTAGAAGAAAAGCCACAGTGTGGTAGAAGATATTTGCAAAAGACACATCTAATAAAGTGCTGTTGTCCAAAAAATCCAAAGAACAGTTAATACTCAACAATAAGAAAATAAACAACCCAATTAAAAAATAGGCCAAAGGCATTGGCATTCATCTGACTAAAGAAGATATACAGATGGCAAATAAGCATATGAAAAATATGTTCAACATCATATGTCATCAGAGGAATGCAAATTAAAACAATGAGATACAACTACAAATCTAATTAAATGACCAAAATCTAGAATATTAACACCACCAAATGCTGGCAAGGATGTGGAACAACAGGAGCTCTTATTCATTGTTGGTGGAAATGTGAAATGGTACAACCACTTTGGAAAAGAGTTTGGCAGTTTCTTACAAAACTAAACATACTCTTACCATAAGATTCAGCAATCTGTCATGCACCTTCATAGTTACCCCAAAGAATTTAAAACATGTCCACACAAAAATCTACACCTGGATGATTCTAGTAACTTAATATATAATTTTCAAACCTTTCAGCATCGGCAAAGTTGTGAAGAAATGAGCACTCATTTCAGGAAATCCAAATTGTATGAAGCTTTTGAAGGATAATTTCATAAGCATCTATTAAAATATAAAATATGCATTTTCCTTGACCCAGCAACTGAATTTCTGGCAATCTATTTTAATCTAAAGTGATTAGCAGAGTGACCAAGATGTCCTGCTGTCAGTGAATGAATAAAATGTAGTACATGCAGACAATGGAATATTATTCAATGATAAAAAAGAAATGAACTAACAAGTCATGAAAATAGAGGGAGGAAAGCTAAATGCATATTACTAGATGAAAGAAAGCAATCTGAAAAGGCTGGTCACTGTGTGATTTCAACTATGTCACATCTGGAAAAAGCAAAACTATGAAGACAGTAAAAAGATCAGTGATTGCCAGGGATTGGGGATGAGGAGAGGGATGAACAGGTGGAGCACAGAGGATGTGGGGGCAGTGAAAATGCCCTGTATGATACTATAGTGATGGGTACATGACATTATACACTTATCCAAACCCACAGAATGTACAACACCAAGAGTGAACCCTAATGTAAACTATGGACTCTGGGTGATTATGTGTCAGTGTGGGTTTGTCAATTATAACAAATGTACAACTTTGGTGGGGAATGTTGATAAAAAGGGAGGCTATGCATGTGTCGGGATAGGGGATAAATGGAAAGCTTCGCTGTGACCCTAAAACTCCTGTTAAAAAAAGTCTTAAAAATAGATTATAGATGGGTGAAAGAACAAAATGATAAAAAGTGAAGCATGATAAAAATCTATCAAGAGGAATAAAACTATAAAGCATTACATAAGAGAAGTTTGGAAGGCTGTCTTAAATAAGTTTCAAATGCTTAACTGTAAAAAATTAAATTCCTGTTCATAAAAGGCTGTGTTAACAAAGTTAGAAAATAAGGAACAGATTGGGAGAAAAAATTTGCAATGCATGCAGTAATAGGAAGATTAGGAGCCAGAATACATACGAAGAATTCCTACAAATCAAACCACTCATAAAAATGGTTGAGGCAAGAAAGACAAACAGGGCACAAAAACAGAAATACAAGTACACAGATGCTTAAGTTCTAGTAATTAGAGAAATATAACAAGTTACACATTTTCAGTCACACTAACAAAATTAGAAGATTTGATATTATTCAGCGTTGGCAAGGTTGTGAAGAAATGGGCACTCATTTCAGGAAATCCAAATTGTACGAAGCTTTTGAAGGATAATTTCATAGCATCTATTAAAATATAAAATACGAATTTTCCTTGACACAGTAACTGAATTTCTGGCAATCTATTTTAATCTAAGGTGGTTAGTACACATAGCAAAGAGTCATATGTAATGATGGTTGATGCAGGATTGCTCTTAATGGTAACAAAATGGAAATATCTTAAATTTCCATTAATAGGAAGATTATAAAATAAACTATGGTGTAATCCACGCACTGGATATGCAGCAATTTTTTAAAATTGGAGAAATCTCTTTATACCAGCGTTCAACTGGGAGCAGTTTTGCCCACCAGTGGATATTTGGCAATAAGTATCTAGAGACATTTTTTGTTGACATGACTGGCAGAGGGATGAGTGCTACTGGCATCTATTGAATGGAGGCCAGGCATGGTGCTACACACCTTACAATGCACAGGACAGCACCCTCCCAACAAAAAATTATCTATCCCCAAATGTCAATCCTGCCAAGGCAGAGAAACCTTGCCTTATGCTAACATAGAAAGAACTCTCAGTCATCACGTTAAGTGAAACAAAACAAGCCAAACAACAGTACATGTAGTACTAACCCATCTCAGAAAAACGAAATTAAAATTTTCAAACCTGCACATTATATTTATGTATCAATATTATTTTTTAATCAGAAAGAATAGACACTAAAATATTAATCTCTGGGACAAAGAAAGAGTGACTATAAAGTCAGAAAGAGTGAATATAAAATATAAAGTCAGAAAGACAATGATGCCATATTTTTCTGGATAGTTTGAAATCTCCCCACCAATCACACATTAAAGTACTTTTGTATAATTAAAAGAAGAAAATTTAAAATATAGGAGCCTATATCCCATTCATTCTGAGAGAACTGAATTAAGTTCTTACTTTCTCCCCTGAGCTTTGAAACCTCTGATGTAACCATTCCCTATTCTTGTGTCTCATGATCTGGGTAGCAGGGATGGTATTAACTTTTGTTTCAGTCATGGTTATGATTTAAAGGTACTGAAATTCCTTAGAATACCATTGCTATTATGGGCTGAATTGTGTCCCCTCATGAATTCATGTTTCAGTATCAACTCCCAGTACTTCAGAAGGTAACCATATTTGGAGATGAGGTTTTTAAAGAGGTGATTAAGTTCAAATGAGGCTGTTAGGGTGGGGCCCTAATCCAATATGGCTTGTATCTTCCTAAGAAGAGGAGGAGACACCAGGGATGAGTGGCCACAAAAGGCCATGCACACAGTAACAAGGGGTTCCTCTGCAAGCCAAGAAGAGAAGCCTTGGAAGAAACCAAACCTACCCCCACCTTGATCTTGGACTTCCAGTCTCCAGAGCTGTGAGAAAATAAATGTCTGTTTATTGTTTATAATAATTGTTTATAAATGTTCCACCATCCAGTCTGTAGGGTTTGGTATGGCAGCCCTAGCAAACTAATAGAGTTGCTATGTAAGAATATAGTAAAAATAAAATTATTGGTGCCTATTCTATTCTTTCCATGAGGGGCTAAACACAAGAAGTGACCAAAAGTCACTGAGCTAGTTCATTTCTCAATTGAGGAGATGAACAGAGTTAGTGAAAGCAAATCCATACTTCTAGGTGACAACTGTCTTGCATTCCTGTTACTGGTACTCTGAAGTTATTGACCACAATTTTTGTGACAGATCCTCCTAGCATGCTCTCTGTGGCTTCTCTTCTCTCTACCAATTACCTGCTAACACAGGCACTGGCTGTGCATCTGCACTTGCAGGCATCAAAGGAGCTGATGTCACAGCACACAACAAACCCTGGAGAGCTGGGACTGAGATGTGTGTTTGACTAAAGATTACAGGGAATTGATCACCTTTTTCTTTTTTTCCCCTTTGTATTTCCCATAGATAAATGGCTCCTTCTTCACAGGGAAAAATAAGAGGAAAACAGCAGTGGAGAGGAGAGACTACAAAGACCTATAGATCAGGGTCAAGAAGAGTAATAGAAATACCCAAGATTAAAGGGAAAGCCAAATGCCATTGGAACTCTGAAAGGCAACCTCTCAAATCACCTTTGCCAACCTGGAGTGACTATGTTGAAATGAAATAGCTCATGACAGGCTTAGACAGAGAGAAGGCCTGAGACTGTACCTTGAGTTCTCCAGGTCCTCAGTGTGACATGCAAGTAACCCCTCAATGTCCTCTGTCCCAGAGGGAATAGCTGAGGTTGCAGGCTAGTGAGGTGGCCTGGCACATAAGCACAGATAGAGAAGTGATGCCGAGAATGTGAGCAGAATGACTGACTGTCAAGCTGGGGCTAAATGACAGTCACAGCCAAACCTCAGGGATCCAGAGCATCAGTGAAAGCAGAGGTGGGGAAGGAAGACATCATCAGGAACAGTCCAGAAATCTAGAGCCCACTGCACTATTCACGCTGGGCACCAGATGATGTCAGTGATACAGGCAGCGAGGCCAAGGTCTCTCCCCACAAACAAGCAGGACAGGAGACATTGGTGGTGAGGACTCAGTGGATTTGCACCTGTTCCAGCGTCCAGGCTTCTAGTTCCCACCCGCCACTGTGACAACACTTAAGTCGCCTCCTGCACCTACCTGCCACCCTGGGAAGGAAGAGAGGGAGGCAGGGGTATCACCTGTATGAAAAGAAATAGCTCTGAGAGAGAGTGTGAACTTTGAATGGCTTGAATATTTATCTAATGAGGCTGTTCTCACCAGTAGTGTCTTAATTATCTTTAACTGTAAAGTTTACATTTTTACCTCATTAGCACAAAAAGAGATCACAATGCAAGATAAAATCAGTTACAGAAAAATTTCAAAGCTCCTTTTATTTCCCACATGAGTTATGCTGTATATTTCTACTCCCCCTTCCTACATTTTAGAATTTTTTTTATAAGTAAAGCATAAAGGTAAAGGGCCCTCTAGCAATCTACTAGAAAGACCACTTTCTAGAATAATGACGCATGCCACTCTCTGGCAGCAAGCACTCGGGTAAGGTGGGTGGGACCAGCATACCTCTATGATGGAGGATTGCTGTGTGTGCAAGAAGCAGAGCCATCCTCAGCACAGTGTGAGGGAGGAGGGGCTATGGCAGGGCACAGACAGAGAAGAACAGACTTGGAAATTCACATTCCAAGTAGAGTCCCTGAACCTTAGCTTCTATTAGTTTTGGGGGAGTTTTGGTTTCTTGGTGGTTTTCTTTGTCTTGCTGCTTGATCAAGAGAAGTACAGAATGTATCAAAAGAGGATAAGTGAAAGGTTTTCATCCTTGCTTATTAAAGTAACTATATATCTTTAATGCACCCTTCAATATTCTAAGGGTAACAGCATATTGCTTGATTTGCATGCTCTTGATTTCCATTTGAATGTATCATTATGGCTATAAGTAGATGCAGAAGCTTAAGTTAATTTTATTGTTAATGCCTCAAGGCATTTTTAGGAAAAGTGCACAAAGCTTTTAAAAATCCAATCAATTATATAGAACCTTAATTTACTTCCCGTTACACCTTCAACTGAGGAAGGACATAAAGTGCTCATGAATTTAGCTCTTGCTTTTATCACCAATTGAATAAGTATTTGACTTACTGAAATGGACAAAACACACTCTTGGAATGTTATTTATGTGCTAACAATCCTTCATTAGTTTTATAAAGAATTATATCTTGACTAAAATGGATACGAAGCTTATAAACTGTCCTATTAATCTACAAATAATGATAACTTGTAGGCATATATTATGTCAAGCTCGTGTCAACAGAAATGAAAGTTTGTCTGGAATCATTCTATAAAAACCTCTATTACTCCCTCTACCCTCTAGCCACAGAATCTTGACTGCAATCGTCAGCACATATTCCAACTCAGTTAATTTTGTGTAATAAACTCTGAGAGAGGTGGGGATTAAATAAGTATTCTATAAAAATAAACAAAGATAAATTATGGTTCTATAATCTATCATGTGATTAAATATACATGATAGATTATAGAATAATAATTGCATACAGCTTAAACTTCAATTTATTCACTTGTAATTCAAATGAGACTGGCCACACTGGGCTTCCCTCGTCTCCTCCCAAATGTACCTTGAAGTCAGACCTGATATTGATATAGGAGCTAGAAAGAAATTATTTAGGAAGTTAGTGAGGGTAAGAGAGTCCTTGGTAAGGTTTCCTTTTAATAAAAAACAGCCCCCAAATAATTTCTTTTCTAACAAAAAGCAACCTGAAAAATCAAGCTGCAAGCACAGATAAGCAAGTGAAAAGCTTGCACAGGTAAATGCCGACAGCTGTGCCAATAGGAAAAGGCTACCTGGGGGCTAGGCATGTTCAGTATAGCAGCTCCATCTTCCCTTTCGTCAACCACATGTACAGTAAGGAACAGACAACATGGTGCTGGCCAGGTAGAGAATCCATCTGCATAATAAAAGATTACGGTGGGGTGACCAGCTTCTTCGCACACTATGTAAATACCATACCTGGTCCAACCAATCTTTGGGCCCTATGTAAATCAGACACTACCTCCTCAAGCTCCTCTATAAAACCTCATGCATTTGACCACAAAACCAGAAGACCCACTCGGGAATACCCCTCTCTCTCTCTGCAGGAGAGAGAGTTATTCTCTTTCCTTTTTTTCACCTATTAAACCTCAACTCTTTTTTTTTTTTTTTTTGAGTCGAAGTCTTGCTCTTGTCCCACAGGCTGGAGTGCAATGGCGCGATCTCGGCTCACTGCAACCTTCACCTCTAGAGTTCAAGTGATTCTCCTGCCTTAGCCTCCCGAGTAGCTGGGATTATAGGCAACTGCCACCACTCCTAGCTAATTTTTGTATTTTTAGTACAGATGGGGTTTCACCATGTTGGCCAGGCTGGTCTTAAACTCCTGACCTCAAGTATTCTGCCTGCTCAGCCTCCCAAAGTGCTGGGATTACAGGTGTGAGCCACCACACCTGGCCAAACCTCCACTCTTAAACTCATTTCCTGTGTATCTGCGTCCTCGATTTCCCTGGCAGGAGACAACGAACCTCAGGTATTTACCCCAGACAAGGATGCAGCTTCAATATGTCATATCTAAACACACACACACACACCTCACTCCAAAAATAGGAGTCACTTTGGCTGAAGTGTCTATGTGGAAATGAAAAAGAGAGTTCTAACTACTCAGGAAGATAATCAGAAATGCTCTGCTTTAAACTGCTCTTCCTTTGCCCCCAATTTCCTCTCCCACTTCAGTTGCTTAAAATTCTTCTCCACATCTGTAGCCAACTCACTGCTACCAGTACTACCTTCCCCAACCTCTCAATCTACTTTCATTAAATTAAGCAATGTAGTAGATCCTTAACTTCCCCAGTTTGTATCCTCACTCACCATCCACCTCAGCAAATAAAAGTATGCTTTCAGGGTCCACCCTTATTAGAATGCAAGAGGAGATTTTGAACCACAAATGCTTTGTTGCAGATACGGAAACTTGACCTTTACTCACCCTCAAACACACTCACCAAATACTGCTCACCTATAGAACAATAAAAAATTAGGGGCAAAGGAAGAGCAGTTTATTGGTATTAGTTGATTAGCACCCAGCTCTTCCCTCCTGGGGAACTAGGGAAGCCAAGGAACTGACCTAGTACTACTCTGTTTGGCCTCAGGTTTGGTTAGTCATCTACTTTTTTTCCATCTGCAAACCTTGTCTGCATTCGACACCAATGATATTGTCCATAAGTATCTATTGTAATAATCACTGCTCTCTTTTTTTTTTTCATGGTAAAGATGCCATAGCATTTTATTACCATTACAAAAGTCAACCAATTATATCTTCACTGAAATATCTGCACTGAATGATGATTCAACATATGAGGCAAAGAGGGATGTCTTTGGAGAAGGCACTTAAGATAGAACATTAGAAAATCTTACCGTTGGCTAAAAAATGAGCTCGTTCAACCTGGCTGGAGGTGTGTGAGGGCTGTTCCTTCTCACCGTGGCCTGACTAAAAACCAGTGGCATTAAGAAAGCGTCACATTCTCAAGTCTGGGGGTGGCTCAGTGTGGTGGTGCTGCTCTCGAAAGCCCTGTGTCTGTAAACACATCCATTCTCACAGGATCAGTTTCTCCAAGTGCTGGTTCCAAAAATAGGCTCAGGGCTGGCAGAAATCATTCAGGAAGCTCCTTGAAGGCCCTCTCCTTATCTTCTCAGTTTGACTTTCACTTTGTCCCAGCTACTGTAAGTGACTTTGGCTTCCAAAGGTCACTAGCAACTTCTACTTTTGCTAATATCTTTGGTTTTCCATGGCACTGGTTGTGACCATCTGTTAGACTAGTGGCCTCCAATTAACTGCACCTCCACTTCACACCCTTTTGTTGAATCTGGGCTGGGCTTGTGACTTGTTTAATAAGTGGAGGGCATACTCCAGCGCTCTTCTAATTAGAAACATTCATCATCGTCATCATCCAATAGAGGGCAGTAGAAGGGACACTGAGACAAATCTGGATTTAAGTCTTCAGAAGGACTGGCCACTTCTGCTTTTGAGCTCTTGGGAGTTGTGAACTGCAAGTGAGATGTCTAGTTACCCTGCCAGCCAGGCCACTGAAAGAGACTACACAGAGAAAGAGAGACTCAGGACTGCAGGCAGAGAGAGAACCCCAGCCATCCCGGTCTCTCCGCCGACCTGCTGACCATATTGAGTGGCCACCTGCAGGCTGGCAGAGGAACAGCCCAGCTGAGCCCAGCTCAGATTGAAGAACAGTTGGGGGTGGGGTTGTTTTCAGGCCCTAAACTTTTGGGGTAAGTCTGTGAGCAACATTTGACAACCAAAAACACTAGTCATTCATAAATGCCTTTTTTTCTAAGTACAAGACAATTACTCAAATGCAAAGAAAATATGGCAAACGTTTCCCCATCACAACCTTCTCAGTCAATAGTCGAACTATAATTGGTCATCGGCTGGAAAAAAAAAAAAAGAAGCCACACCTCTTATTTAATTCATAAATAGCCATGATTCTTTTTCTATGACTCTTTAATGCCAATGCAAAGGTAGACCAGTCAGCTTCTGGCAGTCTCAGGCACTGGCTTAATTCTCATTTAGCCAAAAATAGAAGCCATCAAAATGAACTATCCACTACTGGATACATCATGGTAAATGAGATTGTTTTCACTTTTCTAGGATGTTGTTACTTAATTTTCCCAAATCATTTCTTCTTATCTTCCCCTACAATGAAAAAAAAAATTAAACTGGTTAAGGTTATAAAAAGAAAAAAAAATGCCTATAACTAGAATTTGAATCCCCATAATCTGCACAATATGGCACACAATTTAACTGCTTCCTCAATTTAAAACAAAATTCTGTAAAATATAACATCTACATTGTAGAGATGATTTCTTCTTATCTGAAGAAATGAGTAATTGGGAAGCAGGTACTTAGGGAGAGGGTGAAAGTCCACATCTATTTCTATGCTGAAGTTTTGGCAGGTTTTCTCATCTTAAACGTTTCTGCTGTTGCACCAGGCCCACATTTTCATAGACTCTAGCACTGTCTTCTCTCATTTCTGCACAGGGTGGCATTGGAGTATAAGGCAGGAGGGTGCTATGATCTCCACTCGTCTGGTCCACTACAGAATACTTAATGTTTGTATATTCGTGCCCTTTCCTCTTGCTTTTCTGCTCTTCCTCAATCCTGCGCTGTAGTGTTTCAATATAATACTGGACCGCCATATAGATAAATCAGTACTGTGCTTCTGTCTGGACCATCCCTGACCTCTGAGACTACACCACGTGGATAGTTTTGGGAACATCAATGTTGCAGTCAACACCTTTCTCTCTGATTATGTCAATAAGAATATCAATCACAATGAAGGACCCTGTCCGGCCAATGCCAGCACTGCAGTGTACCACAACTGGCCCTGCATCCATGATGCTCCCCTGCTTATGGTGCACCTCCTCCAGGAAATCCAGCATGCCCCCGGGGTCGCTGGGCACTCCGTGGCCCAGCCAGGTCCGAAAGTGGTATTGCCAGACCATTCTCTCCATATTCCCTTGTCCAACCTTTGAAAGTTTAAGTTCTCTTAGCTTATAGTCATGAGTGGCACTTTCTTTGACGTTCCTACCACACATGATGCCATATGCTTTTAGAGCATACTCATCAGGCCAATATTTGACACATTTACTCTCTCTTCTCTCCATTTCTTTCCTTGTCATGACAATCACCTGGGAGTCTTCTTGGAACACCATCCGCCAAAAGTTGTTCACCGTGTTTTGCAGGCAGCCTTGTGTGGCAATGTAACTCTTTTTAGGCTTTGAATTGTTGCACTTGCTTTCAAATTTAGGCACGGTTATAGTTGCATTGACATAATCTGAAACAGGCTGACTGGGATCACCATTGTGTAGGACCACCAAGGATTACCCAAGACTGAGTAATTAATTAAGAAAACAGAGGTTTCATGGACTCACAGTTCCACATGGCTGGGGAGGCTTCACAATCATGGTGGAAGGTGAAAGGCATGTCTTACACGGTGGCAGGCAAGACGGAATGAGAGCCAAGTGAGAGCAGAAACCCCTCTTATAAAACCATCAGTTCTTGTGAGGGAAAGCAGAAACCTCTTAAAAAACCATCAGTTCTTGGGAGGCTTATTCATTACCACAAGAACAGTATGATTTGCCTCCATGATTTATACAGAACAAAAAATATTTCCTCTCTTTGATCAAAAGCAGAAACCTCTCTTAAAAAACCATCAGTTCTTGGGAGGCTTATTCATTACCACAAGAACAGTATGATTTGCCTCCATGATTTATACAGAACAAAAAATATTTCCTCTCTTTGATCAGTTAAAATCTCTATGAAATAGTCTATTTACCAACATTAAATAATCAACAGAAGTAATTACCTAGGTGTTTTCCCTTTAGCTATTTCATTCACTTTTTCCTGGGATACTGAGGTCATGGAAATAACCAATATTTTTGTGGTGAAAAACAGGGAAGGCTCCTTCTAGCAATCCAAATCAATCATCCCAAATATCTAGGGTTTCCTCAATTTGCCACAATGCAAAGATCCACACAAAAGGACCTAAATCGTACATGTAAATATTGACATTTATCACCCCAAATGTAAAATAACTGAGAGAGCTCTTAGCCTGATTATCTTCTAGTTATTGACCTAAAACTAATAGACAGTGGTCAGAAATTCTCACACCTGAGTATTTTGCTGGTATTTCAGAGGAACTAACAGTTTAAGATGAATTATTTTAATTTTTAAAGTTATCCACTTTGGGAGGCCGAGATGGGCGGATCACGAGGTCAGGAGATCGAGACCATCCTGGCTAACACGGTGAAACCCCGTCTCTACTAAAAAAAATACAAAAAACTAGCCGGGCGAGGTGGCGGGCGCCTGTAGTCCCAGCTACTCCGGAGGCTGAAGCAGGAGAATGGCGTGAACCCGGGAGGCGGAGCTTGCAGTGAGCCGAGATCGCGTCACTGCACTCCAGCCTGGGTGACAGAGCTAGACTCTGTCTCAAAAAAAAAAAAAAAAAAGAAAGAAAGTTATCAGTTTATGCCAAGGGTCACAATAGCTATGGATATCCAAACTCCTGGACCACACTCTCAGGCACTCTTTAAAGCTGAACACTCTTGATATGGTTTGGCTGTGTCCCCATCCAAGTCGCATCTTCAACTGTAGCTCCCATAATTCCCATGTGTTGTGGGAAAGACCTGGTGGGAGATAATTAAATCATGGAGGCAAATCATACTGTTCTTGTGGTAATGAATAAGCCTCCCAAGAACTGATGGTTTTTTAAGAGGTTTCTGCTTTCCCTCACAAGAACTGATGGTTTTATAAGAGGGGTTTCTGCTCTCACTTGCCTCTCATTCCGTCTTGCCTGCCACCGTGTAAGACATGCCTTTCACCTTCCACCATGATTGTGAAGCCTCCCCAGCCATGTGGAACTGTGAGTCCATGAAACCTCTGTTTTCTTAATTAATTACTCAGTCTTGGGTATGTCTTTATTAGCTGCATGAAAAGGGACTAATACAACTCTACCCCTTAGTACCCAAACAAAACACACTAATAGTCAGAGGCCCATTTGATTTTCCTGTTATTTAACCCTGTCCTAGAGATAGCTTAAATTAGTTATGTCTCTGAATACCACTCAATTTCTACAACGACTACCCCCATGTTTTCTCACTGTCCAGTCTTTCATGATCTTCAGTCATTCAACATTTATATTTTCTTTTTACAAAGTAGTTGAAGTTTCATATGACTGTCAAAATCTGTCTCTGTTTGCACTGCTATAATAAAATACTGAGATTGGGTAATAAAAACTTATTTCTCATAGTTGGATGCTGGGGAGTCCAAGATCAAGGTGCAGGTAGATTCGGTGTCTGGTGAGAGCTGCGCTCTTGTTCCAAGACGGTTCCTGCGTGTTACTGCATCTTCACATGGCAAAAGGCGGGAGGGCAAAAGGGATGAATGCTGTGTACTTACGAGGCAGAAGAGATAGAAAAAGGCCAGGCAGCTTTCTGAAGTCTCCTTTATAATGGCATTAATCCCATTCATGAGGACAGAGCCCTCCTGGCCTAATTATAATAACTCCCAAAGCCCTCACTTCTTAACACCATCACCTTGGGGTTTAAGTTCCAACATATGACTTTTCAAGAGACATATATATTTAAACCATAGCAGAATCAAATGAATTGTTTTTTTTTTAATTTACATGCTTTTGAAATGCCTTTGAACATCATTTACAAACATGGCTCAAATGGAAGATATTCTAATAGATACTGAAGAATTTCAGTAGTTCCTGATTTGGTTACTTTTAGCTCTTAAATCATCAAGTTTGGTTACTTTTAGCTCTTAAATCATAGTTTTTCCTGTCAAAGAGTTTTCCTGCCAAAACGGTATGATTCTGACTCACCCAGAATAAAGTCCTTAAGTATTAAAGGATCAGTCCATTTACATAAATACAAATATGTGCTTAAGCAGAATACAGTAGCATAAAATGTGCAGCTTGTGGTGAAGCTTAAGGCTGATTTGCGGCATGAACACTGTTCTTTGTCCCAAATCTTTTCTGTTAATGTCAATGTCAATGTCAGTTTTGACTACAGAAGGGTCATTAAAGTATACTATATCAGCTAGTTTTGATGGGTAGAAATGTCAGAACAGTAGTAACATATTCTACTCATCTGCCCAGCAACTCGTTTCCTCAGAAGTCTTAAAGAGAGCAGGTTCATGAATAAAAATATATTCCAAAACTTTAGTTTCCTTTCCCAAGGGCTAACACACCTGGCCCAAAGAAGACTAATAATTCTATCCATGTAGATTTGCATATATTCAAGTTTCTAGAGCTAAGCACAATCCTGTTTGGAGCTTGAAGAAATCAAATAGTAAATATTTTCTGAATTGCTTTTATTGTTTTAAGTTTTTATTAAGAATTGGCACTTGAATTAGATTAGTTAGTAACATATGCTAATTTTTGCCCAGTCTGATCACACCAGCATTAATGAAACTGTAAGTCAAGGTAGATATTTTCAGGCTGTAGAACATGTTGTTTCAGTCTGTCTTCAGGTCATTTCTGCATAAGATGGCAGGTGCAAACACAGCAAACAGTCTACAATGGAAAAGAAGAATGGAAAAGGAGAATAGGAACTTGTTTTTCCTTAACAGGAAAAATCTCTTTTCTCATTTCTTCAGCTTACATAAAAATAATTTATTTCTATTTTTATAACATGTATTGCTTAATTATAAAAGCAATATCATCATCTAAGATTTAGAAAAATACAGAGGAAATATTTTTTAAAGGAAGAAATATAATCTATGGTCCCACCACTGGAATAACCAAGGTCTCTGAAGCCAGACAGAGCTGCGATGAAATTCTGACTCTGTCTCTCATGCAGTAGATGTGTGACTTTAGTGAAATTACAGTCTTCTCTGTGTTTTATTTTCCTCACATGCAAAAATAAATTGCCACCAATTTTTATGTATGATTCTTAAAGAAGCAAAACAAGCCTGATTCTTCTATGTATTAAAACCCAGTTGTTGTTCATCTGTATGTCTTGGCAACATTATGTAATATAATAATTCTTAGCAGAAAATGGACTCCCTAGTTCAAACCCTTATGCAACACTCTTTACCCCCTCAAATGTCAGTGTGGTTGATGGGAGGAGGGCAATAAATGGGGAAGACTGGCAAAAGAAGATCCTAGAAACCTTAGGCTCCAAACATTTCAAGTTCTTCTGTTCTTCAGAAGAGGATGTCCTCTTTGAAGTACCTAGTGGAAAATCACCATGACTGGAGCTCAAGTTCCATCAAAGAGACTGTTCCTTTTAGCTGGGACAAAGCAGTTTATTTTATGGCAGCTCTAACGTATTAAGGGACAGGTGCTCTATCCAAGGCTACAGAGGGAGCAAATCACTGTTAGGAATGTTAATGTCTAAACCTACTCGTCTAGTTTCCACTTCAAGAGACAGTCCCAACAACAGCAATTACTGCATCACCTCCGAAGAAACACACTCTTAAAATCTATTGCACTCACTACATTTGCATGTTTAATTCCTTCCAATACACAACTGGCATGGCTTTAAAGCGTTTGCCTGTGATTTTCAACTTCAAAATGATCTGAAAGTATTCACCCAGCCAATCAGTTTCTGACAGTGTGATTTTCCAGCTTGCCCAGAACAATCTCATTGTGCTCCTGTGAGTATTAAAAGTGCTTAGCCAAGAGTCTAGAGTATAGTAAGAACTGAATACATAGTAAGAACTCAATCTGTATGAGGTATGAAGTGTCTGTACTATGCACATTCGTCTATTTACAAACAAAAATTCTAGTGTATATGAAATTGGTTGGTATAATGAATATACAGGTTGGTTTTCTGGGGATTTGTTTTGGTGTTTTACTTTGTTTTTACATTAGGGAAACTGGCATAACCTTTTAAAACATCTTTTAAAGTATTTTTAAAGTCTACCTAATAATCCATAAATGGAAAGGTAACAGTTTTTTAACAGTGTCTTTATTATTTGAAGATTTGGGTAGTTTGTTTTTTTATATATAAATAAAACTACAGTGAACACTTATTTTAAAAATAATCTTTATCTGCAAATTTATTGCTCTATCTCTAATTATTTTCTTTCAGTTTCCACTTTAGTATATTTAACTTGCAATATTTTCTAAAAACCACACAATGCCGAAGAAAAACAAAATGCAAGTGGATGTAACATATTATTTGGAAGACTATATAACTTGCTTTCTATTAACTCAATAAATTTGCAACTGAAAAATAACTATCTCAAAATTAATTTTATTTCATGGGATAAAAGACATACTCAATTTAATAAGATGTTTGTTCAAGCAAGATGATGACTTTATATGCCACTAATTTAAATTAGAATAAGCTGTATGCAACAAAACATTGCAACTGGTATTTTTGTCTGGCATCCTAGAGAATGAGATATTTGTCAATTTATTTGGATAAAGGGTCAGGTCAAGGCAGCATTTCTCTTAAGACTAAATATTTAGGTTTTTATGCATTTATGGTGTTATGCTAGCTGATAGCAGATTAAAAACTAAGCTTATAAAGTCCACAGTTGCAAGCCTGTATCAGCAAGCAGGCTCTAGAATCCATCCGTAACTGTGATTCTTCTCACTCATAGATCCTCCTGCTCATTGCCATCCAGATACAACAGAAATTTATGCTCCTATCTCCCATGTGACATCTCAGCCACAGCCCCAGTCTAAAAAAGGAAGGAAAAGACTAATTTGCAGGCATTGCTTAGAAGAAAATGTTTTAAAAGATTGTCAGAATTTAAATTATGTATTCTTGGAATAATGCCAAAGTCCATAATGCAACTATAAAAATAACCATTTATCCAGAATTTAAGTTATGTCATATGTAACCGAAAGAATACTAATTTAATTTAAATGTTTGTGAATACAGGATAAAGATGATAATGCTGATGTAGTTACAGTTATAATAAGAAAATAACTAAATACAATCTCTGTGAAAAATGGTTCACTGTCTTCCAAGCTCTGTGAAGACAAAGGCACCTCTACTAATTTCAAAGAGGTTTTAGATTTGGTCATAAATTAGTATGAACAGAATTTTCTATTTCATTACATTATGTTTGGTAATGTGCTAAAATAAACCGGATTGAGAGATTTCATTATAAATCAGGACAGAACACCAAAAATAGAAATAGCTCACTCAAATATACATACATTAAAATATATCAATTTTCCACCAAATATGTATTGAGAACCTACCATGTGTGCCTAACAATATGCTTGACATTAAGGTTCCAGGGAGCTTAAATATATTGTAACAGTAAATTATTTCACTATTAATATCATAAATTTGAGCATTGTAGCTTGCAATGATACATCTATCTAATTGGATCAGTTTTCGATTAAAAGCTTTCAGATAACTTATTTTTATGTGTGTTTTTAAATTTTTTATTTGTTTTAATTGACAAATAACAATTGTACATATTCATGGGATACAAAGTGATGTCTTGATACATACAAGGTACAGTGATCAGAAGACTTAAATAAGCATTCTTCAGTAATTTACTAGGAAACTTAATTCAGTTTATGGCCTTAATGACTGAAGTTATGTTTTAGAACGTCTAATCTCAGCACCTTTGTCCACCTGAGGAAGCTTCCAACTATTTCAAGTCTTTGACCATGATTATAGTCAAGGATAATTTCAAGGGGATAAATGTAAAACAAAACAACAGGGGACTTTTAATTCCATTTTTAAAAATGAACTTATCAGAAGCAATCTGTAATTTGTGAAGGCAGAGGCTAAGTTTATTTAGAGAATACAAAGCAGATTAAGCAAAATTTTCCTTTTTGCAAAAATTGGGATTTTCCATTACCTGGCTTGTAGTCACACATCACCAGAGTATGGTACAGTACACAGAATATAGCAAAGAAGAAAACAAAAATGTGGCCCTTACTCTGAAGAAGTTTTCAATCTATTGAGACAGATGAAGTTGTAGAAAGGGCACAAGCTTGGAAAAGCAGCCAAAGAAGGGTCATTCAACTTTAAAGAATGGATAACATTCACAGAGGCAAAAAGGGAAAGCTGAAAACAACCAGGTAAGAGAAATATCATGAGAAGTATTTTAGGATGATAATGAACAAGGCAAGTTCAGGAAGGCTGAGGGGACCAATCTGACTTGATAGGGGTGTAGGGGTGAGGACCAGGATGGGGCAGATTCGTCAAGAGATTCCTTCATTCCAGTAGGAAAAAGGGCAGAAGGGAGTAGATGAGAACTTACAGCATGTTTGAATATATATGTATGGGAGTGGATATATGGATGGGTAATCTGAACTCGATGCTCCTACTCTACAGACTGTCATGTGAATGATATCCTCAATGGTATTTCAAAGCACAATATTCAAGCTCCTACTGTCATGCAATATTTTTCCCATAAAATTCATTGAGCCACCTGAATGTTTATTAAATACTGACACGGACAAGCTTATAAGCAAACTAAACAAGTCCAGTATCTTTTCTTCCAGACAGCCTGCCCCATACTACCATCCTGTAATATCCTGGAATCCTAGTATCTAAGAACAACAGTCTGTGCCTCTTACCTCTGGAGACAGAATTCAGATGTTTTACTTAAAGCTAGAAGGTGTCACAGTTCCTATCAGAAACCTGTTCATCCTACTGAGGGGCTGTCCACTGTCAGTACTACCAAAACTTGAAGTATCAGCTCACCACTGAAATCTGCACTTACCAATAATGTCATCTTTTCATCACTCTGCCCCTCATCCCATAGGAAATCTCCAACATGCAATCAAGAGACCACCCCTCTGCCTCTATCCCAGAGCTATATGAAACAAGGGTGTCAAAGTTGCAATAGAAGCTACTCAAGTTTGAGTAGACCTCAAATAGCTTCTTCTCAGGCTTCAAGTCTGCCAGTTACTTCCCTGGGTTGGGACAGATTTTATTGACTGTCAATTTATAAACTTCAATCCACCTTACACCTCTGACCACTGGGTGAGGCACAGAGCAATCCCACTCCTCAACTGTCATTTTTAACCACATTGTAACTTCAGAAGATTTGTTGACTTCCCTGAAACCAGGAATTGCCTACAATCCCATGTCTACTCTGACAGTATCAACAATATTTAGTTTCAGAGATAAGAGGTTACAGATTTGATTTTTCCTCTCCACTTCTTCATAGCCACCAAAGGGACCTGAGCTCCTCGTGGAAGGTCGCCTACTCTTTTCCACGTGCCCTTCAGTACCACATTTCAACACTTTCATTTTTAAAAATTAAATTCCGCTGGGCCCGGTAGCTCATGCCTGTAATCCCAGCACTTTGGGAAGCTGAGGCAGGCGGATCACAAGTTCAGGAGATCGAGACCATCCTGGCTAACAGAGTGAAACCCCATCTCTACTAAAAATTAAAAAAAATTAGCTGAGCATGGTGGCGTGCACCTGTAGTCCCAGCTACTCGGGAGGCTGAGGCAGGAGAATCGCTTGAACCCAGGAGGCAGAGGTTGCCGTGGGCTGAGATTGCGCCACTGCACTCCAGCCTGGGTGAGAGTGCAAGACTCTATGTCAAAAAGAAAAAAAAAAAATTAAATCAAATTCCACCTTCCCAGATACTTGTCATAGATTAGGAAGAGATCATTTCATTGGTACCTAGAAAGGAAGAGAAAAGAGAGACAGGCACAGAGACTATTGAAGTCTTAGATTATTATTACATTGGTTCTCTTCTATCATGTTAACTGTGTTTCAACAAGTAGGGTTTAGGGCTAAATGCAGCTAATGTAATAATTATAAAAATAATCTACAATTGATTGGAGCAATAACGTGGTGAATAAAAACATTTATTGTAGCTTCATTAAAAACTGGCATTTATCTCTCAAGTTTTTCCAAATGGTGTTTGAATAGAAATGATATATTTTTAAGTAATTTATCCCTCAAGTTTAATATGTAGATTTTTATGATGATAAAGCATTATAAAATGTTAAGTAGTTACTTGCTAATCTTCTCAGGGCTGTCACATGAATAATGGTATCCTCAATGGCATTTCAAAGCACAATATTCAAGCTCCGACTGTCATTCAATAATGTCACTTCTCAGGCTGTGACAAATTAAGAAATATGATGCAAATATGTTTTCCAAGATTAAAACAAAAGAAAACAATTGAAAGAGTGAAGGAAAACTGGCATGTCTTCATGTCTTAAACAGAATCATAATACTGTCTGCTCAAAATCCAAAATAAAGATAAAAATGGAAATTTAGAATGGTACACTAAGATATTCAATATAAGTTGAGTGTAACACCTACAAGTCACCAAGACTTTACCAATTCTATGACATCTAAACATCTAAGCTTAATATCAAAGTAACAAGTGACTTAATATTCAGAAAGGAACAGGAACATTTAGGCCACTTTAGTCCCTTCAGTACAAACTGAATACAGCTGTGGATAAAGAGTCTCAATTGTTTCCAGTTTCAGAGAACACATTAGGCCACTTAATATAACATCCTCTTGTATTGTTTGCTTTTTTGTTAGCCAAACAAGGCAGACTGATTGATTGAGTCACTCACAGGTATTCATTCCTTCAACAAATATTTATTAAAGGATTATCATGCCAGACAGCAGGCTAGAGGATTTTCCCACATCACTTAATTGAAATTCAACAAGTATTCTGTTATAATGAGGATTAAATGAGTTAATATTTGTACAGTGTTTAAAACCATGTGTGGTACATTGCAAGTGCTATATGAATGTTTGTTAAATAAATTATGTTGAAGAGTCGGTTGTAATATGATCTTTGTACAAGATTTTGGTTGTTCTATTTCTTCTCTCTTAAAGGTTTCTTTTCTTTTTTTTTTTTTTTTGAGATAGAGTCTCGCTCTGTTGCCCAGACTAGAGTGCAGTGGCGCAATCTCGGCTCACTTCAAGCTCCACCTCCTGGGTTCACACAATTCTCCTGCCTCAGCCTCCCCGAGTAGATGGGACCACAGGCGCCCGCGACCACGCTTGGCTTTTCCTTTTTTTGTATTTTTAGTAGAGACAGGGTTTCACCGTGTTAGCCAGCAGGATGGTCTTGATCTCCTGACCTCGTGATCCACCCCTCTCGGCCCCCCAAAGTGCTGGAATTACAGATGCAATTCACTGCGCCCGGCCAAAGGTTTCTATAGGCATAAAAGAACAGCAGGGTCCTAAGATACCAGTCAGGAAGCTAGGCACAGGAAACAACTAAGTCAATATATGCCCATATAAAAACCACCTGATGGTAAATTTCTCTGGAAAAATTCCACAGGACTGACATAATAGGTTTTATATCACCTTTAAAACTTTTTTTATTTTTTTTTTGAGACAGACTCTAGTTCTGTCACCCAGGCTGGAATGCAGTGGTGCGATCTTGGCTCACTGCAACCTCCACCTCCTGAGTTCAAGCGATTCTCATGCCTCAGTTTCCCAACCAGCTGGGATTACAGGCACGCACAACCATACCCAACTAATTTTTTGTATTTTAGTAGAGACTGGGTTTCACCATTTTGCCCAGGCTGGTCTTGAACTCCTGAGCTCAGACAATCCACCCACCTCGGCCTCCCAAAGTGCTAGAATTCCAGGCATGAGCCACCCTGCCTGGCGTAAAACATTTATTTAGCATGTACTTATGAAGTTGTATACACCAGGTTCTATTCTAACTGCTTTATGTGTAACTCATCTAATTCTCAGGCTAACTCTATGATACTACCATTACTCCACTTTATGGATGAGAAACTGAGGCACACAGAGGCTCAGTAACTTGCCAAAGTCATATAGATAATAAGTGGTAGGGCCTACATTCCTACCCAAGTACCCAAGTAATTTGGCTCCAGAGCTCAAGTTCGTAAACACTAAGTGAAGATGTCGGCATAGGAAGGGGTCAGCATTTATAAGAACCCTCACAGTCTCTGTCTCCCTGAGTCAGCATTGTTCTGTGTGCATGAATTCACTTGTCATGTAACCCCATGATCACAGATTTTACTTTACGAAAAGAGATGGTCAAAGGACACTTTTGAAATATTCTTAAATATTTTGAAATATTCTTAAACCATACAAAAAGTCTAAAAGGAAAACTGAGGTGACAGATTATAGTTCAGGACTTAAATCAGTCTCAAATGTGACATGATCATAATTAATCACTTTTGTATCCACACGTATTTTGCAAGAAGACTTAGAATCCATCATGTATTAACAAAGAATGAAGTAAGCGTACCTAGACCCTCCTCAATTGAATACAGGACATTCCACCTCCTTGGCCCTGGCCCCTGCCCACTGCTCTAAATTAATTCACTATAAATAAGGACATCTAAGCAAACTACAGATCACAGGGAGTAGTAACTACCAACAAACATGAAACACTACTTTTCCATACAAGATAAATGGCAACATTTGTGGTGGAAAGTTGTACTGAATTTAGAAATCTGGCTTTAGGAAATACAGCAGAGGAAGGCAACTTTTCTGAAATCGCCAACAATACAGAAACACTTTAAATGGTATTGAATGCTCCCCAGTTTCCTGAAGACCAAATAGATATTTCAGCAATTTATCAAGAACAATTAATGCTAGAAAACTGCCAATAATTCCTCTGTCTCAGAAAGAACGACCCATCTCTGTATTCTCACCTTCCAAGAGCATGGCAGAGTTTGTTTCTCAGTTCTTCCCACAGTTCAACTCTGATAAGTGAAATAAGGAAGGAGCTAAAAAGAGTGAAGAAATTTTTCTAAAATGTTTACAACCACAGATCCTGCCAACTGCTGCTTCCCCATTAGCTGAGTACGTTTTGGGCCACTGAAGCTCGGGTGTCAGCTCCTGGCTTGATGATGATTCAGTAAACAAAGAGACTTCAATATGTTTTATGCCCAAAATGCTCAAAACAGACACAGAGGCTCACAGGCCTGATGCCTGAGCCTCCCGCAAATGCTCAGCCAAACCACTCTATCAATCACGATTATTTGGTGCCCCCCTCTGGCCTTACTGCAGCAACTTCATTTAGCTTTCCTAAGAAACTGAAAAGAATTCTGAACGAAAGTCCAGGGTGCAATCACAAAAATCTGCCTGCAAGAGAAACCTAGTTTTGTCTGCACTTATAATAATTATTCCAATTCTCAAAGGCAGAGGAAAAATTGGCAGGGCTGACTGCATGCTTTGAAACTCGTAACGTTCTTAAGGTGATATAATTTTGCTTTATGTATTTTTAAACATCCCCCAAGGAGATAGAGAGCTCTATCAGTTCCTCACAGTTAAGATAACTAGGCTACCTGGGCTCTGCTCAGAAGAATAAGTCAATTTACTCTGGAGAAATAATTCTGTGAAACTCAGAGTTAGAACAGCATGCAGTTGAAAACTGTATCAAAAACTCAGGCTAAACAATATTACGTATTAAGGTCATATAATACTTATACAAGTTATTCACTAGCTCTTAGCCAAGTCCCCTGGGTAAGCAAACTACAGAGACAAGAGTTTGTGTCCAGTTCCAGAGAGCTTCCAGGTTCCCAAAATGAGTTTTATCTCCAAATCCAAGGCCTCCTTCACTATGTACTTCCCCCCACCCAACCCCCCACCCCACCGGGACTGAGGTGACCATGCTCCTTCTGTTGGGTCAACATTGTCTGATCTGTTTTGGGGACAGCACATACAAGACTTTCCAGTCATGTTATGAAAGGGCTAGGCGAGGGGACGGGACACCTCACGCCCACATTACTGAGAGCGAGTGGAGTAGTACAAGTGCCAGAGATAGGCCCTATGGGGTTTCCAGAGCAGCTCTGTGGGTGCCAGATCCCAACAGGGCAAGATGACAAGGGGAAGTCTAGCTGTGAAGGCAAGAGGGAGAGGAACCAAGGAGGTTCCCGCGGGTCAGAGGAAAGTGACTGTGGAGGAAGTCTTTGTCCAGGGCTTTGGGTGTTGGCGTCAGCTCCTCATGCAGCAGGTATAAGACAGATGAAAGGCACATAGGAACGAATACAGGGCATCCCTAACTCCTCCTTTCTTGCCCCTTTCTTCAGAGTTTGGAAACTCAGAGACCTCCAGGATTGGAACATGCAACTGATTCTTATTTGTAAGTGGTGAAAAACAAAACTGAAAAAGTTGGTGAGGAAAAAAGATCAATTAAAATTCAGCTTTGGGATAAGGATGAATTTAGCACCTTTTCTGGAAATCTCTGAAGCAATTACATTTGTACCCAGTAAATATTCTCATTCGGAAAACAATGGCTCAAGAAAGAGTAATAAAAATAACCACAATGAGGGCTCTCATTAATACTGGATCTTATGGAAATCAATTGTTCAGTCCCTCCACAAAAGACCAGATGGAGAGGAGGCTAAATATACACCATGCACTAAACATTATGAGTATCACAGTTTACAAGTCAAAGGGGGCTCTATTGAAGATAGTTCTATTTTCCCTCTATATTATCTGTTAGACAATACCTGATAACAGTATCCAAGTAAATGACAACTTGATAAATAGTAATTTCCAATGGTGAACAGAGGTGACATTTCCTCGCTACAAAAATATTTTCTTTGGCAGATGAGATTAACTGAATAAGAAATCCACTGACACTGAAATCACACAGCCAAATTCCCTATCATAGCACTTATCGCATTGTGTTAGTGTTGTTTGTTAAATATCTTTACTTACTTTCCTATATGCTATAATATTTGTTTTTCTCTCCCCAGTGTTTTCAAGGGGCTTGACATACAACAGGCACTCAAACAATGTTTTTTTGATCTCAATTGAATCCCTTTTAAGGCCATTTGCTCACTGATTTAATAAGGGAATAGTAGCCTGAAAGCACATGTTCTGATCTTTCACAGGTAGGTAAATTTTGTTAAAATGAATGAGGGTCTGATCTGAAAAATACTGAGGAATTTTACATCAAATGTTTTAGTGCTGTTTCATAAGAAGATAGAAATTCTGGCTCAAGTGGGTGGTTATCAGTTTCTGATCAGTGATCCTATTCTAGCACCCTCAAAGAGGAACAAAATAAATTACTTTCTATTTGTGAAATGAAAAAGTAAAAATGTAAAGCAATTTAAACTGAGAATACCAATATAAAGGAAAAAAAATTGTGAGTCTCAATCTTAGGTTTTAAAATGGATTTCAAAACAGCTTTCCAATACTTCTAAGATTCCTATGAAAAAGATGAGATCAGAATAGGAAGTAACAATTTCCTCCAAAGTATACACATGAAAGTTGGCACAGAACACCATTTATTTGGGCAATGACTGAAACAGTTGGCCCATTTAATCAGACAAGTGGTTTGAGTTCATCTGGTTTTCACCTGCACAGTCTAGTCCAGCACAGCAGGACAGACAAGCCCCCAGCAGGGAGGTTGAAAGAATGCTTTATCCTGTCTGATTCAGTGATCCTCTTCTGACATTATGTCCATACTGAAGGGGATAATAATGCATCAGATGATTTCAGGTAACTTACCTCTTCCCCTCCTTCTTACCTAGGAAGTAACATAACTCACCTGTCTCATGTGCAGAGGAGAAGCAGAGCCTTGAATCACAAGTAGGTCTGGGAGCAGCCCTAGCGATGCCTCTTGGATCTGGCTTGTCCCATTCAATAAGCACATCTTTCCAAAAGACCAACAGCCCCTCAATGCAGAGACCAGAAATTCCAATAGCATTCTCCTATCTAAGACATATGCCTATGGGAGCACAGATATTCTTAGGAATAATAACAACTGTAAAATCATGTTTGATTTGATTCTATTTTTTGGCTTCCTGCATACATATTTGGTATGATGCTTGTACCAAATCAACCATTGTACCATCTGTAGAAGAAAACGACATATGCAAGACTGATGACTTCCTTATCCCACTACCCTCTCTATGTTAAAATTAATAAGAAGAAACATTAAGTCATTAAAATTCTTCACGCAAGCACAGCCTCTCCCTGCTCTCCACTTCACACACTTTATCATCTGTGAATGACTGTGGACTTACAAGTTTCCAATCTAACTTCCTCAGGAGATCCAATGAGTCTGTCTATATATGACATGGAAGCTTGCCCCTCTCTTTAGACATTTTATGCAGGTCTGAGGATGCAACAAATCTCATTTGGGAGCTGCACACCATCACCCACATATTAAATTGTCACCCTGAGTAATAAAATTCACAAACTCCATTTCATTTTTTTCATCACCATGTTGCCTGATAATATAAAAAGGTGTCATATACCTTTGATTTGTAGCTTGTGTGTTTGTGAAATAGCCTCTCCACAAACAACCTGATGAAGTCAAGGAAGCTGAATGACTGTTCTTTTTTTTTTTTTTGCCCAAGTCTATTTCCCCGTAAATATTCATGTGCATAAACATAAAATGTTAAATGATGTGAAATCTTGGTAATTGCACTAGTAGGAAAAAGTCATAGCATGATTGTTCTGAGTAAGGTAGAAATTTCTAGACTCACTGCCTGTATCAAAAGCAGTGACCCCAAATTACATAGGCACGTATGGCATTTCCAGACCTTTGAATTACTGACTAAGATATCAAAAAATGCCACATTGGTCATATGTAATTGAAAAATGGCTATCTGCTCTTTCACAGCTTTCCTTAATTTAGGTGTCTTTTGTGATATGCAAAACATATTTATACCTAATCCATTTTAACAGCCTGTTTTCTAATGAATGTATTTGTAGTTCGTTTTGACAGACACTTGGCTAACAGTCATTCTTCTGCCACTCTTATGTGGGGAGAAGAGAATACCAATCAATCATAGATGCCATTTAGATTTCTGGTGATCTTGTTTCCAGAAAAATAATAGAGATTTTGGTAGTCATTTGTGTTGAGATCACTGGCTATTCTCATCATTATTCATCAACTTGATTCTCTATGGAGTGATTTTTAAAAGTCAGAAGTGTCAGACTCTTTCAAGGTTAGAATGAAATACCTAGGCTTCTCCCCTAAATAAAATAATCATAAACACTATTTTTTGTCTATAATGTAAAGGGTTCAAAGACTTACAAAGTTGATCAACCATGGATGATTTCAGGTTAACAATCTCTGCTCTAGGATTATGATTACACTTGTCTTTAAAACATCATTATGGTGGCAGTGTGAAGAACAGGCTGAGCTAGGGGAAGACAGGCTGCAGGGAAGGTATTTGCTATTTTCATTACAGCCAGTGAGTGGTGAGGGTGATTTGACCAGTGCAGAAAATAGAAAGTAAAAAAAAAAAAAAGACAGATAACAAAATCAACAAAACCTGGAGATTGAAAGGGGTTTTATATCTATATAGAAATGAAGGAAAAAGACCTCACTCCTTAGTCATGTCTGACATTTTTAGAAAAAGATCATGAAGTGGAAAATCAGCCCTCCAAAGGCTTTTATTGGTATATCTTTATTTTGTATGAAAATAACCCTTTGATAACTAGTAAATAAGTAAGTAAATTGATAACTAGTAAATAAAGACTATCTGCACAGAATATGCTTTTAGTGATTAGATATATTTGCAAGTTGATTTTTTTCTAGAATTTCTAAAGAAGGTTAGTTTCACGTTCATCTATAGGCCATGTTCTACAATACACTCATTGCACTTACGGTGACTAGAAAGGACAAATTTAAAGTGTAATCGCTTTAGAAGGAATAAGTAGTAGAGTACGTTCTTCACATAACCAGTGAATGTTGCAAAGGAAAATTAGCAAACAAAAGCATCATAAATTTATTTCAAACAACAGTAGATTGAATATGTACATCTATTTCTTCTCTGTCCTGAAATAACAATATTTCCCCAAATAACAATATGAGAATTAAAATATAAAAGGTACAAGTTCCAAGGGCAAGAAAATAATATTACTACTGAAATTGAAAGACCTCAATAATTTTTTAAAGATAGGAAACAGATATAGGATTAGTAACAGACTTAATATAGGAAAGAAGTATGAACAGTGTTCTACAAAGAGGATGCCTTGAAAGACTCTGCTTTTGAACTATCAAAATAGTTCATATAGGAGCAATATGTACATGATTAAAAGCAGAGGCATTAATTAAAATTCTTTGTGAAAATATTAGATCAGGCTGGGCACCATGGCCCACACCTGATGCCAGCACTTTGGGAGGCAAAGGCCGGCGGATCACTTGAAGCCAGGAGTTTGAGACAAGACTGGCCAACATGGCAAAATCCCGTCTCTACAAAAAATACAAAAATTAGTCAAAGGTGGTGGAGTCCGCCTGTAATCCCAGCTACTTAGGAAGCTGAGGCATGAGAATTGCTTGAGCCTGGGAGGCAGAGGTTGCAGTGAGCCAAGATCACGCTACTGCTCTCCAGCCTGGGTGACAGAGCGAGACTGTCAAAAAGAAAGAAAGAAAAAATATATATATATATATATGTATATGCGCCACTCTCAACTATCCTTGGCAGTTTGGTGGTTATGCCTCTTACATCTCACCCCCACCATTACTGCTTGCTCAAAAGACAGAATCTGAAGGCTTAGGATTTAGGGTACCAGGCCTAAGTAGAAGGCAGGAAGGCGGGAACATGGAGCTGACAATAGGACTGAATAAACAAAGTTTCACAGTGAATAGTAGATGCAGCCTCAGCCTCCTTCCTCCTCCCTGCTTATAGAATGCTAGAGCTGGGCTTAAAGCCCCACTCCAAGATAGTATATGAGAGGATGCCTCCCTAGAATAAATCAAATAGTCCCAAAGAAAAGACACCCCAAATCTGAAGAGTCCTAATGAAAGAGCTTAGTTGCCCTGGACTACCCTGTAAATTATCAGCAAATAAGTTCCCTTGGCCTGCAGCTTCCAATCAACTTTCTATTGTCTCAATCTTAAAACATGACTGCCACAAGTGTTTTAGAGAAATCTCCAGCAGAAAAAAATTTAGAAATAGGGGAAAACAGAAAAAAATAGGAATACAAAGGAAGACGAGGCAACGCAGGGTATAAGAAGCATTTTTTTAAATCTGCCATTACTATTCTCTGAGAAACAAGTTTATGTCAGTAACAAAGAACAGAATACTATTTAAAAGACGTAATGAGAGACAAGAAGCTCTTAAAAATTAAAAACAGGACAGCTAAAATGTAAAACACATCAATAAAAGGAAAAGGGAAATACTCAGTTTTGTTTCAAATATGCCTTTTTTGGTTGGGTTTTGCACCTAAGAAACTAAATATTGCCCCTCTATTTATCCCTAAAAGACATTTTTTATATTACAGGAAGAGATTCCGAGGTCATTAGATTTTATATTCATAATTTGGGGCTTTTTAAAATGAAATTCTTAAGAGCATATGCTTGCCTTGTAACCAAGCTCAGGCTCAGCTACTCACCACTTGCAAAAGCAATAACAAGAACAAAGTGCAGTGAAAAGGAAAGTGACTTTGTTTTCCAAAGCTAGCAGTGGGGATGCAGCTGGCTTACGCCTCTAGGAACCATTTCAAACTTTAGGCTGGGAAGAGAGGCTTACAAAAGGGAACTTGGAATGGGAGGCATGAGGGAGGGACGCTGAGGCCAAGGTCTGCATGTTTTGTGCTATCTGAAGCCTTGGGCCATCTGGAGCACAGGCCGGTGTCATCTCAGCACTGGCCGGGTTGTTGACTAACTGCCTTGAGGTAATCTCTGGAATTTGGCAGCTTGGTCTCTATGCTTTGTCTGTTTTAAGATTAGCCCCCTGGAACTTCTAAGTAAGCACATAATTAGATACAAGCATACGGTTAGATAAATGTGCACAGAGGTGAGGGAGTGTATGGCAGGAAAGGGAGGGACATGGTGTTTCAAAGAAAGTACATTCCAAGGTCATATTTTAAGACTAAGGAGAAGAAAAAAAAGAGTTTTGCAGTAAGCTTCAAGGTTATATCTTGAGACTAGGGGGAAAAAGCTTTAAAATAGATTTTCAGGCTAGACTGTTCAGCTTTACTGCCTGGATTGTAAATTTTTTGTAGGACAGAAGTCAAAACTCCTCAGTTTACACATAGGTTTCACAGAACCTGGCACACTTTTGGTCCTCACTAAGTGTTGTAAGAAATCCTTTTTGGAAATATTCTTAATTATTCCAAATATGTCTAAATCTTGTAGGATGGAAGAAGCAGGAAGATACTCAAATGAGTTTAAACACATTACGGGGGATCTACTAAGAGAACAAGAAAAATAATCACTATTTTTGAATAAATAATGGTAGTAAAATAGAAGAGGAAAAATAAAAGATTGTACTTCAAAGTGAAAACAATAAAAATGTGAAAATATTAAGTTAATCAGCAAAGAGTGATGTTATTTAATGAACACAGCATTAAGATGGATGCCCTGAGTTTTTCTAATATCATACAACAAATATTTATCAATGGCTGACTATGTGCTAATCACTGTACTAGATGTGTTTGAAATGTAGAGATGAAAACAATAGAGCATCTCTCTTTAAAAAGCACAAAGTATAGCAAGACCAGATTAAAGCAGAATATGATAATCCCTTCTCTTAGAGGACATACAAGTACTGTATACACATTTCAGGCTAGAGAAAAAATTGGTTGGGATAAGATTTTAGAAAAACTCAACTTAAGCAGAACCTTGAAGACAAGTCAAGAAGACCAGAACAAAAAAGATATTTTGAGCTGGGATGATAAACCATTGCAGTGTGCCCAGGGAATGAGGCTTTGTCTGTGATGGCGAGAATTTCAGGGCTAAAACCAGGAAAGTTCTAGGCCCTCAGGAGCATTGTGCACCATATACAAGAGTTTGGAGTATAATCCTAAATCAATGCAGAAACATTGATGGGTTTTTCCTCAAGGAAGGGAAACATTCTGATTTGTCTTGGAAAGATCATTCTGACTGCCCTGTGGAAGGTAAATGGGGAAGCTAAGACAGGAGGAAAGTGAACTGGTCAGGAAGCATCTATACTAATTCATGGACAAGAAAATAGAGAAATATGGAAGCTTTAATGAGGATATTGGGGGAGAGATAAATTCAACAGATATTTAGGCAGTTGAAACAATAGTATTTAAACACTTATATATGAAGGTTCTATAATTACTCTCATGTTTCTGGTTTAATAGCTCAGCAGATGGAGGTTTCATTTCTCAAGAATGGAAATATAAAAGAACAGACTTTGAGTGGAGATGTTTAGGGAGGGGAAGATCATGAATTCTGTTGGATGGGTTGAATATAGAAGCCCCATAGAGCATCCTAATTGAAGTAGCAGGAGGTGCATATTTTTAAGGTACTTCTTGTACCCATGACTCAGCTTTATGACGGAGACAAAGATTTGTAAATCATCAGCATTCAGGTAGTGGAATGAAAATAAAATAATACTAACCAATATTTAAATGGTAAGGAGAGGAAAAGGAGCCCAAGGATATGGAGTAGAAGATTCCAGTGAAGAAACAGAACCTCCAAGCTAGACTGCTGTCAAGGAACAATGGCAGGAAAGAGTTTCAAGAAGGAAATGATTGGTTAGTGTATCAGTCAGGGCTCTCTAAAGAAACAGAGTAAATAGGAGATAGATGATTAGACAGACAGATGACAGACATATATACAGATACACAATTGTATATACAGATAGACATCTATATCTATCTGTATAAAGAGATTTATTACAGGAATTGGCTCACATAATTATGGCGGCTGAGAAGTCCCATAATCTTCCATCTGCAAGCTAGAAACCTAGGAAACCCCAGTGCATAGTTCCAGTCCACGTTTAAAGGCCTAAGAACCAGGAGTGCAGATGGTGTAAATCCCAGTCTGAAAGCAGGACGAGATTAATTTCCCAGCTCAAGCAGGCAGAGCGAATTCTCCCTTTCTCCACCTTTTTGTTCTGTCCAGGCCCTCAACAGATGGTAAGATGCACAGCCACACTGGGAAGGGCACTGTGCTTCACTCAGTCTCCCAATTCAAACACTAATCTCATCCAGAAACAACCTCACTCTGTTGTTTCACACCAGAAATAATGTTTATCCAAATATACGAGGACCCTGGGATCCAATAAAGTTGACATAAACAATTTTGTGTCAGTTTCTAAAGCTTCCAGGAGATCAAAATAGTAAGTCCGAAATGTACCCAAAGATCTTGTTGCTCTGGAGTAAATTAGAGACCTTTTCCAGTGCAAGTTTGGTGTCAAGGTGGTGACTAAAACTTAATGATCGTAAGAAAGAATGTCAGAAAACAACGAAAGAAATTATAGGCTAATCTTTCAAGAAGCTTGGCTAAAACAATATAACATTTGGCTCCTGCCTCAGAAAAATGAAACTGTTAGAAATTAGGAGTCATCTCGATTCTGCCAACAGACTCAGCATTTTCAGGCATCCCCCAACCCTCTCTACAATATCTCTCGCTGTACAACTCTGCAATCAATAAAATGTGTTCAGTGAAAGACCCAAACAAAACAACTATCATTCCATCCTGGCTAACACTGTGAAACCCCGTCTCTACTAAAAAATAAAACTAGCCGGGCGAGGTGGCGGGCGCCTGTAGTCCCAGCTACTCGGGAGGCTGAGGCAGGAGAATGGTGTAAACCCGGGAGGCGGAGCTTGCAGTGAGCTGAGATCCGGCCACTGCACTCCAGCCCGGGCGACAGAGTGAGACTCCGTCTCAAAAAAAAAAAAAAAAACTATCATTTTTGCATCATATTAACATATATTATAAATCAAAGTTATAGTTAGTTCAACTTTGCTAAGAAAAACTAGCATTGCCTGTGGTATAACCAAGGTGGTAAGAACTGGTTGCTACCATTCAACATAGTCCATGAGCAGCTCTACAGGCAAAAATGAATTTTTCAGGTGATTTATTCAGCTTAAGTTTCTTAAAAATTGTACAGTACAACAAATTCTTTGGAGTCTAGTCCGAAAACAAATAGGAATCTGTAAAAATTGAAGCAACTGCCCTTGATTTCTGGAGATGGAATCTCTGATGTCAAATGGGATTTCTTTTCCCAAACTGAGTCACCAGAATTATAATTATGTTTTGGTAAATTGTCCCCAAATCTGCCCTTATTATCAGATTATAGAAGTCTGAATAGGGCTAGGGTATGTTGCAATAACAAACAATTCCATAGTTTTGATGACTTAAACAAAAAAGATTTCTTTCTTACTCATGTCCATAACAAGTTAACAGGGGGCTCTGTTCCTTTTAGTTATTCAGAGACTCAGGCTCATAAAGCAGTCACCATTCAAACATCACAGAGTTAAAGGGTGCTCCAGAGAGACTTGCAATTAACCAGAGACTAACCAAAGTCACCTTTGCTCATGAATATTTACTTAAAACTAGTCACATGGTTCCCACACAGATACAATAGAACCATGAAATCATGGAATTCAATCCTACCATGGGCTCAAAAAGTGAAGAGATGGATATATTGTGAGAATTTTGATAATGACGACCATGTGAGAGCATTCTGGCTACACCTGTGTCTTCCCAAAGGTACGTAAATACACACAAACATACACATGTACATACATATGTGTAGCAATAAGAAATGTCACCTGGGTGGTGTCTACCTTTGAATATTGTTTCTTGTGTCAGGACATTCGCATCATTTTTTTATTTATCTACTCACATGGCCTAATCAAACCAGAACCCCTCAAGAAATCCAAGATAGAGTTTTAAATATTACTTTAAATGGGGCTATCTGTACACACAAAAAGAACAATCACACCAAGAAGACAGTATACTTTTTAAATTATGTAAACAAAATTATTTTCTATGAGAATAATTGGGTATTATGCTGTTAAAGAGAAGCAGTTCACACATTTCACTGGCAAATGAGTACCTGTTTTTATAAAGGGATAATCAAGGTTTAATTTTTGCTTGGAAAAACAGAAAGAGAAATATTTGCACAGACTGCTACTGCCACAAGTCTTCTCCCTGAATGGTTTCCTCTAGCTATATTTTTAATTGATTGGCTCCTTTCCAGACATCTTTAGATTACGTAGTGAAGTACTAGAAAAAATGTAATGTTTTCACCTTGAACTTCTAGTAAAGATGCCTTTAATTTTTTTCCTAAGCCTGTTGCTTCCCAAAGCCAGACAAGTTTTCTTTTGTGGCAGTCAGACATTTCCTCAGTAAATGCAGAATTCTTAGCAGCCTACAAATTAATTATACAATGAAATTATTAATGACACATTTGAAAATTTTACTTGTATGCTTGTGCCAACATTTGTTTCTATACGACATTTTTTTTTTTTTCTAATTAACACCTTCCAGTCTCTCTGGTTAACTCATTGTTGCTCTTTTATCCCATTCACAACTATTTTGAGAAGGCTAAGTCCTATTGATAATTCCATGGTGACATTCATTAGTTTTCTCCTGACTAATTTATTTAGAGCCAATGAGTCTGAAGTAACCCTTTTCCTAATGCAAGAACCTGTCTTTTAGAGCAAAGCTTCCATTCTGTATTTTCTTTCTAAACCAGGGCACATCTCTGAGCATCTCAAGGGAACAAGTTTCTAGAATTAGTTTTGCCTCTTCTTTTGAACTTTAAACTGAATCAGCTTTCCTGGAGCTGCCCTTTTGGTGCTAGATTCTTGTGCCACTTGGATTCTTGTGGATTCATGCATAGTCTAAATTTGTATAAATTCCTTGTCTCAATCTGATCCTGCTGCTCTAACAAAATATCTTAGACTGAGTAATTTATAAATAATAGAAAGTTAATTCTCACAGTTCTGATGAAAGTGAAGTGGAAGATCAAGGTGCTCAGCAGGTTCAGCATCTGGTGAGGGCCCAGTCTCTGCTTCCAAGATAGAACCTTGAATGCTGCATCCTTCTGAGGGGACAAATGACACAGAGAGAGTGGAATAGAGTGGAATTATCTGAGAGAGAGTAGAATAGAGTATGACTAGTGTGAGCGTGATTGTGTGGGACCATGTGTGAGTGTGACTGAGTGTGAGTAGGTGTCAGTATGACTGTGTGAAACTAGGTGTACTGGAACGGCGTGGGATCTTATGTGAGTGTGACTAGGTGTGAGTGTGAGTGGGTGGGACCATGTATAAGTGTGACTGAGTGTGACTTAGTATGAGTAGGACTGTGTGAGGCTAGTTGTACTGGAACTGTGTGGGACCACGTGTGATGACTGAGTGTGACTAAGTATGAGGACTGTGTGAGGCTAGGTGTACTGGAACTGTGTGGGACCATGTGTGATGACTGAGTGTGACTAAGTATGAGGACTGTGTGAGGCTAGGTGTACTGGAACTGTGTGGGACCACGTGTGAGTGTGACTAGGTGTGAGTGGGTGGGGCTGGGCATGAGTGAAATAAGTGTGAATAAGTGTGGGTAGGACTGGCTGTGCCTGAAGTTTGTGTGACTGGGTGTGACACATACCCAGTGTGTATATGAAGTGTGTGAAGGGCACTGAAGATGAATGAGCCATTGTGCCTGAGTGAGAGGGAAGGAGTTCCTGAGGGAGTGACTGCATTTGAGGGACTGACTGTGCAACTGTGAGTGAGCTGACTCTGGTGCGCATATGGGTTGGGCTAGGTGAGACCGGGTAGGACTAAACGGAGGGCAGTGGGGTGGCTGGTCAAGAGTGTGAAGGAGTATGAATGTGAAGGGAACGACCAGGAGTGTGAGTCAATGGAACAAGTGTATATGGTTGGGTGAGAGTGAGTGGGGCTAAGTAAATGGAGGACGCTGAGTGCAAGTGATTGTCGGAAAGTGGGGACATGAGTGTGGATGATTGTGAGGCTAAGTGAGTGCACACCCCGGGCACGTGTAAATGGAACTGAGTGTGTCTGTACACACACCAGTGCCACTGGAGATCAGCAAGGAAATGGGCTGAAATCAAGTAGGCATTTATGGATTAGGGGACACAATGAAGTCGGAATCGAAAGCAAGGAAGTTGCTAACCTGGCAGGAGCCAAAATGACACAATCATTTTGTGGAGTCAAGAAAAAGAATTTTTAAAACTCCTAAGAACAGGAGGACAAGATGAGAGAATTAGGTTATCACATAAGCACTTGGGCTCTATCAGGACAGAAACCAAGTAAATGCCTGGGTAGCTGACGTGACATTCTGCCTACAGAGAGAAACGTTCTTAAACGCCTATTCATAGAGAACTGACTAATTCCAAGGCAAGGATCCCTCCGTGCTCGCTTCTGAGACTAGGGAGATGATTGAAAGCCCATTCAGGGTGAGATGAAGTTTTGAAAAAAGATAAGTCATTTAGTTAATTGAGCTCCTTATTGTATCCCTCCAGAATCCATAAAAACTTCAAAACTTTAATGCAACACATCAAAGAGGTTTGGCTAGGCAGCCCAGTCCTTGAAGTCTGGCCTTTCCTTCCATCCCAGAGCAGTGTGCATCCCATTCTGCTATGGGCTGCCCCTGGGAAGGCACTGGGCGTGACTGTGTGTGAGTGGAACAGTGTGGGACTACTGGGAAGATTAGTCTGATAAAAACTACTCCATTATCGGAGCCTGTTCTTTTTCTTTCAGGCTCACTTATGTTTCAGAACTAATTTCTTACAATTAAAAATGAAAGAGAGATTGTGTGATGAGTAAACAAAGAAACTAAACTCAAAGATTGGGTCATACTTCTATGTCAGGTTAATAAGGATTATAACTTATAAGTTGCATAAAGATTATTTAGAAAGAAGTTGTGTCAGCTGGGTGCAGTGGGTCACACCTGTCATCCCAGCACTTTGGAAGGCCAAGGCGGGTGGATCACCAGAGGTCAGGAGTTCGAGACTAGCCTGGCCAACATGGTGAAACCCCATCTCTACTAAATATATTTTTTAAATTAGTCAGGCATGGTGGTGGGAGTCTGTAATCCCAGCTACTTGGGAGGTTAAGGCAGGAGAATCGCTTGAACCCAGGAGATGGAGGTTACAATGAGCTGAGATGGTGCCACTGCACTCCAGCCTGGGCAATAAGAGCAAAACTCTGTCTCAAAAAAAAAAAAAAAAAGAAAAGAAAGAAGTTGTTTTTTTCATATATAGTAAATAACCAAAATATTAGTATGTCTGCTAGATAACTTTCTATTGAAATCAAGGAATATAATATAATGTATAATACATAATCATCTAAGTGTGAAAGGAGCTGAGTAAACGGAGGGCTGAGTAACCGATAAATCAAAGGTTAGCCAAGTTTCATACCATGGATGGACTTCCAGAGGAGTCTAACAAGCCCCTGAAATCATATGCAAAATTTGATTATGTCTTTTTCTGGATGGAGTATCCATAAAGTGTTCAGAATCTCAAAAGGAACCTCTGACCACCCCACCTCAACCCTAACCTTGTGAATTGCTATTTTAGAGATTACTCACTTGTACAGACGTTGAGTTCCTTGTGTGAATTCTGTCTTAGTGATTTCACTAAAGCTGTTCCTACTGCTTTTGCTAGTGCTGATTTTGTCAGAAGCCTCTAGGCCTTGACCTTTTGAAAGTTACAGAAACTTTTGCAGTGGGGATCCGCCATCTTATCTAGCCACCGTCCGGGACACAGACATGGCTTCTGTTCTTGAGTCTCTATTAAATGTTTCTTTCTAAGAAACTGGATTTGCCATCCTCTTTCTTTAGCCTGTCAGCTGCCATGGAGTTGGGGGTAGATTTGCATAGACCTGGCCACCACGAAACATGTGGCGAGCCAGATCAGGAGCTGAAAGACTAAGAAATGAGCAAAGGGAATGAAGGATCCATGGGGGAAGTCCTAGGTGGCTGCCACTTCCTGGAATGGTGTGGCTCACCTTTCAGACACTTATGCATGAGTACAGGACACGTCAAAAATGTCATCACATTTAGAGAGATTGTCAGCGGAAAGCTGTCCATCTCATGCACTACCGAAGGGCGATGAGCAGCTGCTGCAGTGGATGGCTGCTTCTGTGGGGTGCTCTTTTGACGATGAGTGCCCCGCTAGCATCAGAAGCAAAAGTAAAATGGCTTGAGTAGGAATTACAATTAGGAAAAAGATTTTTTTTAAGAGTTCTGGAGTCAAAAGTCAACTTAGTGAAAACGGGTATTTGGGGTACATATGTATACACATGTGTCGTTATAAGGCCCCTGTTTTTTCTCTGTTAAACTCTGTCAACTGAATTCTGTTTCACCATTTGCTTCTGCCTGTCCCTCTTTCTTCCTACCACCCTCAATGCCACATAAAAGACCTAAAAAAAAGGAATTTCTGACAGCCTGAACTCCCTTGGGAGAAAACAGAAAAGGCCCCACAGACTCCTTTTTGGGAGGAATCTGTTTTTCTTAATAGAACCCCAAGAGTTGCAGAGCAGACAGATTCTTTCCAGGTCTAAAACTCTTCTCTCTTTTGTATTGTGTTATCTGATTTCTTTGGCTTTTGCGGGGATGTGAGTGTTCTACCTTCCAATAAATATTAGGCCCTAAAAGCTGCATACTTTGTTAGCCCTTTTCCTTAAAGGGCTCCATTCTGAAGTCAGTGATTGAATTAAGAAACAACCTGGCCAGGTGCAGTGGCTCACACCTGTAATCTCAGCAATTTGGGAGGCCAAGGCAGGAGGACTGCTAGAAGTCAAGATTTCAAGACCATCCTGAGGAACAAAGTGAGACCACATCTCTACACAAAATTTAAAAATTAGCTCAGCTCAGTGGTGCATGCCTGTAGTCCCAGCTATTCAGGAGGCTGAGGCGGGAGAATCACTTAACTAAGGAGTTCAAGGCTATAGTCAGCTATGATCACACCACTGCACTCCAGCCTGGGTGACAGAGAAGACCTTATCTCTAACAAAAAAAAAAAAGAGAGAGAGAGAAAAAAAGAAACTAAATTGAAAATAAGATGTGTCAAATGCATGTGATATTTCACTATGAAAATACATGAAAGAACGCAGAGAAAATAGAAATGCCTTTTAGCTCCTGCGACTTTAGTAATCTTTGGTAAATAAAACTACTTTCCAAATGTTTTTCAGTAACTTAAAATCTTAAAGTCATATTATGTTATATTAAAGAGTCCTAGGTTATTCACTGGAAATTAGGGTTAAAATAGTAGTTAATACAAGTAATTAAAACTACTAGATATAATTCTATATACAGAATGTATAAAGTAAGATGTGCTTTGGTAAAGATGGTTATAAAGGAACACAGATGTATGGTTTTGGCTTAAAGGAAAAATAATTTTGCCTAGTTTAGAGGTTATTTAAAGGTTGTTTCAAATGAAGGAAAAATGATATGGATAAAATTAAATGGATAGAAAGGAAAAGGATAAAGGGTGGAGAATGAGGAACTTTTGATTTCTAGCTGGCCACATGGTCACCCCTGGTACAGAGCAGCAGCTGTGCGGCATTCAGTTACTAAAGGTAAAAGTTAGCAGAGGAATTCAGAGATGGACCAAACTTTGGGAACTTGGTTCTCTGACTGCATTAGGAAAGGCATACAAACAAGCAGAAACTGCAATATTTAATTCCTTTGTTATTGTTATCTCTACTAGCTGAAATGAAATTAAAAGAGAGCACTGGGTTGGGCCTTGAGGCTGAACTAAGCTCTGATGTGAGTCTGTCTGAGCTCTGGCCATTAGCCTCAAAACTACCCATGAAGGGGAAAATTATGGCAGGGACAAAAGAAAGTACCTCTGAGACCTGTGGTTACCATGAAGGTAGTCAGGACTTCAAGGATACAGTGAGCTGTTATTACACCACTGCACTCTAGCCTGGGTGACAGAGCAAGACCCCATCTCTAAAAAAAAAGAAAGAAGAAAAAAAAACTCAGTTGAAAACAAGATGTGTCATGTATATAATGTGTATGTATGTGAGTATCTGATATTTCATGTGAGGGAAGGGCAAAACCAAGAACGACTGAAACCAGAAAGTATAATGTGAAAGAATTGGCCTATTTTGAAGATCGGTATTATCCGCTTCCTGAGGAACTTTTACTGACATGGATTGTGAGAGTGATAATTTAGGGGCAGTATCTTTGGTTTGAAATGCTGCAGAGTAGAAGAGCCTGCCTGTGTTGACGCAGGACCCACAGTTCACTATTGAACAATCACAGGTGGTATATGTAATCCAGACACACAGGAGGCTACTCCAGAGGCAATAACTGGATAAAAGACATTTGTAAGGTCTGTGTACTTTGAGAAGGGGGATTTCCCAAGTTTCCCTATAAATGCCCAATTGAGCACCCTAGATGAAGCAACTGATATGCTTTGTAAGCAAGCCAGGTGGAACTGGCTTTATGATGACAGGGATATTCACCTGCTGAATATGCCCTTTACCCAGGTCACGTGAAGTACTGTGGTTAAGGGGACCCCTCCTGCACGGGCACACCATGGCTGCTACAAACTCAAAGACAGTTCAGGAAGCCGTATCAAATGTGCTGGTTTAACTTCCCCTCATCTGTTTTACAGTCACTGATTAAAAACATTAGGATAATTAACAAGAGCATGAGGAAAAGCAATATATATATTCCAAGGACTCATCCTAGGAAGGTGAAAATTTTTAACTGCTTATTAAAAAGTAAGGTTTCTTTTTTTAAAAAAGTTGATGGGGGTGAAACTAAGAGAAAAAAGAACGGAGGGCCATGGGACCCATCCCAGCAGGTTGGGAATCTTTAGTTGGTTATTAAGAAATGGAAAGAAATAAATGGATATTTATGAGGCAAAACAAAGACCTTAATACACTGTCACAGGTTGAGCGGACCAAAGAGACCCCCGCTGGGCCCCCAGTATAAGAGAGCCCCAAACCAATTTTCTGTGTTTACCCCAGATTGGAGAAATATATTTTTTAAGAAAATCAGAAGGCAAAGGTTACAGTAGGAAAGCTGACCAACAACTACCTGGGCCAGTGTTGAGGCAGGTAAATCAAAACAAAGACTGACAAAAGGGCCTGAATTCCCCCGCTCAACCCCCTGCTGGGAACCCAAATGCTTTTTCACCAGAGGGTAAAATGGGAGTGGAAAAGAGAAGTTCCTGGGACCAGAAGATAAAAACATAAGGGTCTAAGGGTCGATAAAAAAGCTGAAATGTTTAAACAGGCTTTATGTAAAGTAGTTGGATATTCTTTAAACCTTTTATGAAAACAGATGCTGTATCTAAACAGTACTGTAAACAAAGAAGGCATGTAAATCTTCCCTTTGAGCAATATTAATTGGACATGCTAAATGGGAGTTAAGACTGCCTGAGCCCACCGAGTATAGACTAGAAGCTGGAGTTTTGGTCAAAACGAATTCTCCACCGAATAGCTCTTTGTAGAGCATTTACTGGGGCTTATGGCAGAAGCTTGTGAGCACCTCCCAACAACGACCATTGGCACTTTAGACTAGAGAATTTCCACTTGGTGGGCATTTACTGCCTTGCTGGGGGACATTAAATGAAGCTGCTCCTGTGCTAATGGGGATAGCAATGGCCAAACGAGTTCCATGAGAAAACGCAAGTGGTTTATAAGATGTTGCTACCTAGGAAGTGCAAGGAAGTGACAGTCATACGTAGAAAGCCTTTTTCCACAGGACTAACTCTAGAACTGTGTGAGAAGCCACTGGATTCCACAGGGCCTGATAAACAGGTCTCACTTGACTGGCAAAGGGCTGCTTGATTTGTGGATGGCAGTTTCCAGGCAAATGGACAACATTCTGTTTCGAAGGCTGCTACTCCAAATGAAGAAGAATCAAGGAAATCTTTATTTCTTCTGAGCTATTTATAGCTTTGAGAATGTTAAAGCAAACTAGATATGACCTGAGAAGGACTCCATACTTCTATATTTGAGTCCTTATGGATGAACTACAACCTAGCTTAATATGTAGACAAGATTGAAAACCTAACTTAGGAGTATGCACCTGTTAACAGTCGCTGAGTCTGGGCCAATTCCAGCAGCCATAATTCAACCACTCACACACTGCTGAGCATTCCAACTGCGTTCAAATAAGGCAACTGAGGAGCTGTAACCAATCCAATTGTTTCGGTACCTCACTCCTGATTTCTGTACGTCACTTCCCCTTTTTTTGTCTATAAATTTGTTCTGACCACGAGGCATCCCTGGAGTCTCTCTGAAGCTGCTGTGATTCTGGGAGCTGCCTGATTTGCAAATCTTTCATTGTTCAATTAAACACTAATTTAATTCAGCTGAAGTTTTTCTTTTACTAAGAAGATGAGTATTTTTTCAAATAACAAGAGCAAAATTTACCTTTTTCTCTACCTGAGTTCTCCAAAATTTGGAAACTATTCAGGAGTATTCTTATTTTATGGCAATCTAGGTATGTGCTATAAACTCAGTAAGAATATATTTTCTTTTATAATGGAATACAATTGGAGACACTGGTTATTTTACCAAAGCTTTGACTGGAATGGCATATTTTCAGATATGATCAGATTGCTTTGAGGAATTGAAGTCAACTTTACAGAGTCAATAAAAAGCCCCTTGGAAAGACTAGCCTGGTATCTTGTTTAAATTGTTCCATTACAAGGTTCTTGATCTGTGGTAAATAAAGAATATCACTTTCTGGCTGGGCACAGTGGCTCACGCCTATAATCCCAATGCTTTGGGAGGCAAAGGCAGGTGCATCATTTGAGGTCAGGAGTTCAAGAACAGCCTGGCCAAGATGGTGAAACCCCATCTCTACTAAAAATACAAAAATTAGCTGGGCGTGGTTGCAGGCGCCTGTAATCCCAGCTACTCAGGAGGCTGAGGCAGGAGAATCATTTGAACCAAGGAGGAAGAGGGTGCAGTGAGCCAAGATCACGCCACTACACTCCAACCTGGGTGACAGAGCAAGATTCTATCTCAAAAAAAAAAAAAAATGTCACTTTCTAATAGGCTCAGGAACCTCAAGATATTTTGGGACCTTAAGAAAAGAGGTATTACAAACACAGTTTAATGACAAATCCTTGGCTTGACTTCTTGCCTTGAGGCTTTTAAAAAGTCAAATCTGAAATTTCTTATAAAAGTTCCAGCAAAGCCAACTTAAAAAGAGCATATGTGGCCCATCAGTATTTTTGCTACACTTTACACAAATAATCAGGCCAAGTATAATAAAACTAAAATTTATTGTGAAAATAAATTTGTCCGAGTATGGGTTATCGTAGGTAGAAATGGGGAAACTATAGAGAGAAAAACTTACATGCTAGCCCTAATCATTGTTTTGGAGTTAATAGTTGCCTAAAATTTGAGCTAATCCTGAATTATTTTTTGACTGCAACAAATCTCTAAAGAAGAACTGGATTTTAATTTTCTTCGTGATGCCTTTAATTGGCTCCTTAATGGAATAGGTTCTTTTATGTTTTTGTTTTTCTGGCATTCTAATTCTTTTTTATTTATTTATTTATTTTTTTGAGACAGAGTCTCGCTCTGTCGCCCAGGCTGGAATGCAGTGGCACAATCTCAGCTCACTGAAACCTTCGCCTCCTGAGTTAAAGAGATTCTCATGCCTCAGCCTACCAAGGAGCTGGGATTACATGTGTGCACCACCATGCCCAGCTTATTTTTGGCATTTTTATTAGAGATGGGGTCTCGCCATGTTGGCCAGGCTGGTCTCAAACTCCTGGCCTTAAGTGATCCGCCCACCTCAGCCTCCCAAAGTGCTGGAATTACAGACATGAGCCACCACACCTGGCCTCAAATTCTCTTTTGATTTTAATCCTGGTATGCATTATAATTCTACTACTCAAATTATTAATCTCTCTCTCATTGTTTTACTTCTTCTGAGAAAACTGAAGTCACAGTATTTCAAAAACTAGAGATGATTCACCAAAGCCTGTGGATCTCCCTCATTGGGAATCTCAGTAGGCCTGCTCTGTTTTCCATTGCCAACATACACCGCTAAACCTGTACCATATCAAGCATCTTCCCTAAAGGCTCAGGGACCATCACCGAAGAGGAAGACAGATGAAACTGTAAGAGCTGAATTAAGGGGATGGAGTGTGGAGGCCAAAGCCACTCCATGTTGGATGCTAATCTACCATATTGACTTCTGATTAACTCCAGTTCCAGGAAGGCCTCTAAAATTTCCAGTTTATCTCTTGTTCCTGGTGTAAGAGCAGGCACTTACCATAAATCCTGTCCTTAGGTGAAACAACCTTGATGTTCTTGTACTTCAACTATCCTACACATCCCTTCTGAATCACCATTTCCCTAGGTTATATAAGCCCTGGGTCGGGGGGTTACAGTGAGGAGATCCATTATTTTGTCTCACAGCTGCCTGGCACACAGACATGTCTTCTGTTTATAAGTCCTTATTACATCTTTCCAAGAAAAAAGAATAAAAAAAAAAAACAAAAAAACTTTTACAATCCTTAAAGTCACCCTCAAAGGAGGAAAATAAGAAGAAGAGGGAATTTGCCATATATCCACATTAAAAGCCATAAAATATGTTGAGTTTATCTGTACATGTAATTTATGTTGTACCAGCTTCCATGGCAGCTAGTTCTTTAAAATATCCCACTCCTTAGCACTTAGGTGTGTTCATTTGATCACCCTACTTTCAGGCATGGATATTTCCATAATTTTGTTCATTTTAAATAACAGTCTTTGAAAAGAGAAAAAAGTAGTACCACCCTCTCCCCCTGCCCTGCCACTGCCCGTTTCTTTTTCTCTGGGTTGCAATAACCAAGGGGGAATTATGTCTATTTTAATAGTATATATAGAGGTAGATACAGATTTTGTGGAGTCTGAGGCTTATACAATTTTGGGCTTCTCATTTTAAAAAAAGAATAAATATTATGAATACCATAATTGGTAAGGACTCTCTCTGGGCCTTGGGTAAGTGAGGGGCCCCAGAGGCAAAGTGTCATTAGTATCACCCCATGAGAATACATTCATGAGGAGAACAAACCTAGTTAACTTTTTAAGGTTGGGGTTAGGGGTTATTCTTGGCCATTTCGCTTTAATTTGAAAATCAGTCTGACCTTTAGAAAAGCTACCTGGCTTTTCTAACTGATTTTTATTTTAAAATGATTTATTCAACATTAACTTGAGAGATGCTATGGTTTGAATGTATGTATTCCACTAAAATTTATAAGAAGCTCAGTGAGCAAAATTCTTTCTCCTTCAAACACTCTAGAAGCTACAGAAAAGAATAGTTGAGTCTTACATTGATATTGAATACAGTATTCTATGCAATCCAGAAACCTCATCTATACAATCTTGGAAAGTGATAATCTATCCCTTTATTCATAATATTCAAAATTCCATTTCCTTAATTCACAAAATTCAAAAAACATTTGAGCCAGCACTTTGGGAGGCCGAGGCGGGCGGATCATGAGGTCAGGAGATCGACACCATCCTGGCTAACACAGTGAAACCCCGTCTCTACTAAAACTACAAAAAATTAGCCGGGCATGGTGGCGGGTGCCTGTAGTCCCAGCTACTCGGGAGGCTGAGGCAGGAGAATGGCGTGAACCCGGGAGGCAGAGCTTGCAGTGAGCCAAGATCGCGCCACTGCACTCCAGCCTGGGCGATGAGCAAGACTCCATCTCAAAAAAAAAAAAAAAAAAATTTGAGGATCTACCACACATGAAGCAGTCTTCTGTGTGTCAATGTACAGTGGTGAATATGAAGTACACAATTTCCTTCTCATAAGGATTTCATTCTAGTGAGGGGAAGAAAAAAGAGAAAGAGGAAAAGTCAAAGTAATCTCAGATCATGATAAATGCTCTGAACTAAGGTTGGGAGATGCCCTTAGAGGAAGTGGTATGTAGACTGAAAAATGAGAATATGAAATATCATGGGAAGAAGTTTCAAAGCCAATGTGATAGCCCTGAGACAGGAATGAGCTTCACATATTAAAGTGAGGAGATGTCAGGGAGCCACAGATTAAGTCTCCCCTGGAGCATCAGAAGTGTGTAGGGGCATGTGATAGCAAGGGGGTGTTGCTGGTATTTTGTGAACAGGGGCCAGGAATGCTAAATATCTAGAAGTATTTGAAAAACTCCTGCTCCAGAAGGAATTTTCCCAACCAAAATACCAGCACCTCCGTCGAGAAGCCCTGACAGGGAATAGTAAGTATAGAGAAATTGATAGGCAGGAGGTCAGAGAGCCAGACAGGAGACACAGTAGATAGGCCTTTAGGGGCACAGTAAACATTTAGATTGTTATCAGAAGTGTGACAGAAATCATTAAATCCTAGTAAGCACAGAAATGTTTTTGTAAGTTCTGGGGATAGGAACATACTGCCTTCATACAGCATTCTATTCTACCTTGGAGTCCTGATTTTTTGTTTGTTTGTTTTTATTTTTTATAAAGATACGGTCTTGCTATACTGCTCAGGCTAGTCTTAAATTTGGAGTCTGGATTCTTAGAGGATTCCTTTTATAATTAGTTTAAGTTGGACTCTTTGTAATTTCCTCTTAAATCTCTAGTACCACAAAAGAAAGCCCCCAAAAATGTCTTTTCCATCTTTGTTTTCATTGCCACCTTCATACTCCACTACATCCCAGTCTCCAGGACCAGTTCTATGCTTAGTAGAGGGAATTCCACAATTCACTCCATTCATAGTGTTACCGAAACACCAGGGGTTCCATCTAGGTCTTGCTGCTTGCCACACAGACAGCCAATCACTGAGACAAAATGAGTATTGCCAAGGAGGAAGACTATTTGGATGCTGCAGCCAAGGAGATGGGAGATCAGTCTCAAATCCATTTCCTCAACCAACTAGAATTAGGGGTTTATATAGCAGGGAAGGATGGTTGACAACCATCCTTCTGTCAACATGCAGGTTGACAGAAATTAGGTTGGGGTAATGATATCATGAGGGATGAAGGGTCTGGCTTCTCATTATCTGGATGTGGTGGTCTGGTGGGTGTCAGTTCCTTGACACCATCTGGGAGGCCTGAGGGCTGGTTTGCTGAAGAAGGAACTCAGATAAGATAAATATAATTTTATCAAGTTTTAAGACTGGGAGAGTCAATTTCTATGTTTATTCAAAAAAAAAAAGACTCATAAACACCAGTTCTATGGGACAACTGGACAGGTTTCAACAGGTCCGTGTCTCAAGTGAAAATGGGATGTTTTTCCTACTTCCTTGTTTCCTTCTTTTCCTCCTTTGCTGTCCTTACTTCTTAGTCACTGCCTGCTAGAACTCAGTCCCCACATTCTATTCCAGATGACTACTTCTACCTGAATTGAGGGTCCACAATTGACAACTGTCAGGAACCCTAATTCTCCTAACAGTAGACCCTACTTAGTTTTGGTTTTACTTTCAGCATTCAAGTCCTGTCCCTGAACCCCAGACCCATAGCAGATGTTCTGTTACTTCCAGGCAGACTTTCCTAATACCCACCATATGACTACCTGGCTGCAAATCCACATATCACCTTGTTGCCAGACATGTCTGTATTCATGCTGTGCCCATCTGCTGAGACACCCAGAAGGGAAGCAGGCTGTCGGTAACACGAGCAGTGATTTGGGAGTCAAACCCAGGTGTTAATTCTAATACAACAGCTTACTAACTGTAGAAATTTTCTAAAATCTCTTAGAGCTTTGGTTTTCTAAACTGGTGATGATGGTGAGAATACCTCCCTCAAAGCTCTGTAATAAATGAACATGATGGAGGCGTTCCAATGTAACTAATGTTATCATGTTTATTTATAATTGCTGGACCTCCCTAATCAAAGCCAAAAGCTGCCACTTATCATGAGGTACATTGGCTTCTGTGACCTCACTGTCCTTTTTCTTCCTAAACCTCTGCCGCATGCTATTGAGTGTGCCCATTTATGGTTCTTGTCCCCTGTCTTTGAATACGTGAGCTTTAGGCCAGGACTCAATAGCCTCACTACTGAGCTAACCAAGAAACAAAAGACTATTGAGCAGGAAAGGGTGGGTGTACACAGAAAGAGGTAGATGCTTAGAGGTATTCTTGGAATGCTAAAAAGGTAGAGCAATAGCTGAGGGTAAAGCTAAATGGGGGGTTGAGAAGGAGAAAATAGCAGGGAGTGGGAAGGGAGAACAAAGCAAGTCTTATCCTCAATTATCCCGGCAGTTCTGGGCTTGGCTACATTAGCAAGATCCTTGTTTAGATCCTCATTTTGCTTTGGCTGTAGAGGCCTCTTCTGGTAGGATTTCAGGGAATTTTATAACCCATTGTCCCACCCCTTTCTCCTGTGGTTTTAACTGATGTGGAGGAAGGGAACTATTTAGTGAAATTAGGTCCTTTCGATATAACACAGCTGCTTTTCTTCATAGAGATTTACTTTTGACAAGTAATTTATATTGCTTTCAATTACTATGGCATACTACTGGGGGCTAGGGGAGGAAGGAATTGGAGACAAGATTGCTTGGGAGTGTTTTAATGTAGTTTGTTGTAACAGGTGGCCTGAAGAACTGCTGATTTGAAGCTATGCCACAGCTGTGCTTAGCTGGCTTGACTGATGCAGAAACCTAACTGAGCCTGGACTGGGGTCAACCCAGGTGCACCCAGTGAACAGCTGTCTCTTTTTTTAATTAGGGGAAGGAAGTGAGCACAGATTTGAAAAATAATATTATAAGAACCAGGGTGCAAAGGGATGATTTACTTCCACTTCATTTTATTATTTGTTATAAATGGTTTATAAAAACACACTGAGTGAATTTAATAATGTCTCTTTGCAGGATTTTCCCCAGTGTCGCTGACTAGTGCTTCTCATATTGTAATGTGCATACAGGTCACCTGGGGATCTTGTTAAACTGCAGCTTCTGATTCAGTAGGTTTGGAGTGAGCCAAAGATTCTGCATTTCTAACAAGCTCCAGGTAACACCAGGTCTGCTGTTTCAGGAGGACACTCTGAGTAGAAGACTGTCAACTACACAGCACTTCAGAATACCAGATTTGTAAAAAAAAAAACACAGTTACACTGTCAAATGTTAGAAATGGTCTCTTAGTAGGGGATGAAAGTAAACTACACACTGATGAGGTCTTAAAGGAAATTGAATTACTAAAAAAGTCATTAATATTAATTATTTTAAATTGCTCATTTGACCTCTTAGATTCTGATCACACACCACAGGCTTAAAAGTACTCTTTACAATTATATCAGAAATAGTTCAATGTATGAATATTTCAATTTCTGAGAAATTTAACTATAGCTTCTTTTTCTTATTACTGTGACCACACAACCAAGGAACCAAGAGATTCTTTAAATTATTGAGTTCAGCAATTCATTTACTTGCAAATTTTAGAAAGGCTTTTTCCTCCTCTTTGGCAAGTATTTAATTCAGAGGCATCATAAGTCAGGGGAAATTAAGGCAAATGGTACATTTTTTGCATTGCACGGCAAAAACAGGATGCTGGGAAAGGGTGCAAAGAAAGATGATTCATCACATGTGCCAAAGCTCATAGAAAGGGGATATTTGGGAATATTAAATTGATGTGTTTTCAGTCTTCTCCGTGCCCCCTAGTAGCAATTCCACCATCATTGCTTTGGAAAAAGAAGAAAAGGGGAAAGGCCTATGAGGAAGCAGCAGGTTCCCATGAGATGGGAGAAGAAGCATGTGAGCTTGGCACTGCAGCAGTAGGAAGACAGCAGGAGGAAGAAAAAGAAGACATCACCCTGTCCTCCCTTCAACTAATGCAGGCAACAAGGTAAAGAGATTGGGATTTAAGCCAAAAGTTGGTGTCCTCTGACCCCATTTCTGTCTGAGATAATGAGGTGATGATTTAGAAGCTTTCCTCACCTCAGCACAGGAGTGACCACTGCAGAATGAGAGAGGTGGTGCATCACTGTTGGTTAGAGATGGAAGGCCCGGGCCTTACTGGAGTCTTTCTGGAGGTGGCTTCAGCTCCCGAAAGCATGGACAATAGTTTCATGTTTCCACATGCATTGTGGAGCAATGCAGAAGGGAGCATAGTGCTGGCTGGCAAGGGAGGTGTCTGCTATGAAAGTCAAATGGCACAGACACTGGAAGGTGCTGGAATGACCAGCGTTGGGAATCAGATCAGTTGCAAGCAGATTTCAGGGAGGTCCACAAGCCCATCAAAGGTAAGCTGAGGCTGAGTCTTCAGGGAGGTCCTCTGGGTTATAACTGAGGCATGAGTAAAGAGACCTCCACTTGACCTGAGCAGACAGGCAGAATGAGGGAAACTGCCACCACAAGAAGAGGAGGCAGTGCCAGGACCTGCTCATGGCTCCTGGAGCCCCCATCATTATTCCCTAGCACCATCAGGCCAAATCACTTATACCTCCCATACATCTCAGCATCGTATGGGAAGAAAATATGAGTGAGGAAGTAACAATCTGAAATATTAGGACTTGATCTAAAAGAAACTGATTTACTTTAAGAGACCATATAAATTATTGAATTAGAATGACTAAATTTAGATATTTTATTCCCCCCTCTCACTAATTAGACAGAAGGAAGTTCTCAAAGGAGATAAAATCTTCTATAGAAAATAGAGCTACAAGCCCTTTGCACAGCTTAATGTAGTATGAGTTTAATTGGAAACCCTGATTCTCCAATAACAAATCATTATATTTCAGTCAGTCAGCTACCTCATTCTAAGCCGGAAACACCAAGGTTTTGCCTCCACTGTCTGCCATCACTCCTCCCCAGCTCTGCCCATCTGTGGGCTAGGCGCCTCTTGGGGCCTTGGCTCACTCATCATTAGGAACATATATCACTTCAAGCCTGGCACCCCGGGATGGTTTCCTGCAGCCTGTGCTCAGCCATTCTGAAGCTACTATTGGATTTGTCCTGGCTTTGAAAATTTGTGTGACTAAATTTCTTGAGTCTGTTCAGGGAACAAAGTCAAAAGAGCAGGAGCTTCAGAAAGATACTTGGTGTTGGAGTCTGCTGCAGACATCTATCACCTGTCTGGTCATGAGCAAGCACTTTTCTATTTAAGCCTTCTTCTGTAAAGTGGAATTAACAGTACTTACTTTTGAGGCTACTGTATGGGTTAGCAATACTATATATGAGTTGATGAACATATTGATGAAGCTCAATAAATCAAGGCCATGTTATATTATTCTAGTTCCTTTTAACGTGCCCAGTGCCATGTAATTGCTTATTCACCTGCAACCATGGACCTCTGCTAAGGACCTCTGATCTTCCCCTACAGAGAGAGCCTATTCTATGTATTCCCAGCTGCCCACAGACATTCTTACTTCCTGAACAGGTGTCATGGATGCTCTGCCTTGACACTCAGACCTCCCTTCAGAACAGAAGGATGCATGTCTGGCTACTGGCAGACATTCTCAGCCCTCTCTGAGAATCCCCTCAGTCAAAGTCACAACCCCTTTCCCAGGGGCAGCCTGTATCCAAAGACTGATGGATATAGAAGAATACAGGCCAGTCTCATTGGCCCAAACCAGGGAAATGCTGAGAGGTCATCCCAATCTCAGAGCCCCCCACAGCCCTGGCCGAGGGAAGCTTTGGGGGGCTCAGCCCAGTCCTGCTTCCTTGCTTTGTCCTGTTGATGTTGTGATGGTTAATTTTATGTGTCAACCTGACTGGGCTAAGGGATGCCCAGATAACAGGTAAAACATTATTTCTATTTCTCTAGAAAGCCCTGAGTAATATAGACTTTGATCCTGAGAGCTCACCCTCATAAATATCCTGCATGCTGATCTCTGGCTCAGCGTCAGCTTCCTGGGGAACCTACTTGGTGAAAATAGGTCACCACATTCCACACTCAAAACCACTGACTTAGCTGTTATTGTTAATGCTGTGCAGATATCCACACAAAATGTGGTTAAATGAACATTCATAACCCTCTTGGTCACTGTTTTTGGACCATCACTGTGTGTCATAGACAGTATACTCCTCTTATTCTGGTCCTTATTTCCCAAGGGTCCTCCTCCACCTGCCTACCAGCCAAACACATCCCAGAGAGGCCACTACTTACCCGGGAGCTTTAGTGTGCTCATAGCACTGTAGTGCTGGCTAACAGACATAGCCTTTACCCTTCCTTTGATCCAGAATGAGAATCTGCAACGGCCACAAGGTTTTTACATCATTCTCTCCACCCTATGCGAATAAACAATATCCATAGGAAATTGTCAATTTCTCTGCACAGACTAAGCACCTGCTTGTATTAGTACCCTGCTGTATACAAATGAGCCATTTTAGGAAAGGAGTAGAACAAATATGCTCTAGAAACTGCAGCACAAGCTGTACCCAATTTGCAGACAGGTTGTGTTCCCTGAGTTGATTTCCAAATTAGCTCTTTGGAAATCAGAATGCATTATCCCAAGAAGCAGTGTTATAAATGATGGCCAGCTTCACAAGTGTCATCCATAAAGCCCTGGTAAACTAGCAACATAATTAAAATGACACTGTCTTTAATAATGGGCTGTTCTTTATGGGGTAAATGTCCTTCACGGGGCATAAGAAGGAAATTATTTGGCCCCAGGAACATGTGTCTCTCTCGCTGTTAGTTGTCCTCTCCTCTCTACCAGACATTTGTTGTAATCATTCATTTTCAAGATGGAAGCAGAGTAAGACAACCTGGCCCTTCTTCCCACTGTCCTCCAGAACTTGGACATTAATATAATGTACAGTTGGTGTCTTCTGGCTTCTAGAGGATAATAAGCAAAATAAAGAGGCTCAAAGATGCATGATGCACAGTAGTACCTTCTCTGGCACAGCATTGTACATTTGTAGTTTGAGAATACCAGTATAAATGCAAAAGAGTAAATCCCAAAGGAACATTTTTATTTCCTATGCATAAGCCTAACAAAAAATGGCTGAATTCAGAAAATGTAACCTCTGGTTTTGTTATATCACCCAACAATTCTACCTTGTCACATGTATTCAAAAAATAGCCTTCTAAAATGATACTTTTACAAAACTTCCTAAAGCCAAATATGCATATCTGCAGTTCAATGCAGCATTTTCAAAATGTAATCCCTTGACCAGCACCATCAGCATCACATGCAAACTTGTTAGAAGGGCTAATTTTGGAAACCATCCCACACCTACTGAATAAAAACTCTGGGATTGGAACCTAGAAATCTGTTTCAATAAGCTCTCTAGGTTATTCTCAGTAAAGTTTGAGAACCACTGAAATAATGATTTTAATAATTTAATTTTTAAAAAGAAATGACAAGAAACACTACCAATCTAACTGTCCTCTTCTATTTATAGCATAAAACATTACTTTTATGAGATATCCAGCAAGTCGACTCAAAAAAAGTGTATTCTATGTTTCTATGTGCAGGCTACTGTTTGTCTGCTAAAGAAGATTAAAAAGCGAATAGATTAAATAGTGAACAGAATGCAAATCAAAGATGTGAAACCTTATGGCGTTAAAGGGAGGGAAGGCAACAAGGATATGCCTACTACCAGGGAGATTATTTGTAGTTTTATTTAAAATATACAAATAAAATGCTATGGGGAAAACATAAAGCAAAACACAAATAATTTTAGAGAAAGAGGTCAGATAAAAGTTTTGAGGCAACAACACGGTCAGGCCTTGAAAGATTGGGATACATTTTAACAATGACCAGTGTGGCAGAGGGAAGTCCATGGAAATGGTGGAGGGCAATATTTCCCCAAAAAAGGAGACAACACAAATGAAAGCCGAAGGGTGTGTAAGCATGGTACAAAGCTGCCTCCAAGTTGTCTTAAATAGTTTATCGCTGTGATTACATAACTTCGCCTCAACTTTTGGGGCAGCCGGGTGAAGAATGAAGCAGCCAGAAACCCTATGTCTGTTATCCCTGTCATAAGCAGTTGTGTGCAGTTACTCCAGTGTGACTTACTAATGTTATTCCTATACATACTATGATACCACGGACCTCATTTCAAGTACCAAGACAAATGCACAGAATTTAGAGTAGACACTGAGTAGATAAGGCAAAGAGATGAGAGGATCTTGGATGTCATACCGAGTAGACTCCCTATTTAGAAGGCAATATTGTGTTTGAGGCAGAAAAAAAGGCATGATTTGCCTTGGGTTATAAAATTATTATAATACAATATGTAGATTGGTTTAGAGTGAAAACAGATGAACTCAGCCAAATCGGTTAGGATGTTATCAAATTAGGACAGACAAGAAATATTAAGAGCCCAAATTACTGAGGAGCAGAAAAAGAAAGGATAGAGTTGTAGGACAATCAGTTTTAATTCACTAATATCTGATTGCCTATGATATACAAGACACATATTGTCACTTTGGAGAAAACAAAAATTGCAAAGGTTGCCCTCCATTTTAAATAAATTAAAATCTGTTATGCAGAAGTATAAGACCACTATAAAAATTTAATAAGTGGTAAATTCATTGTAATTAGGGAAGCATAAAGCATTATAGAGGTATAAATGAATAAAAATAACCGAGGTGAGTCTCAATCATTTTAGAAGGTTTATTTGCCAAAGATAAATATGAGGGTCCAGGAGGCAGGTCTACACCTTTCTCCAAAGATGACTGTGAGGATTTCAATACTGAAAGGGGGCAAGAGGGCAAGATGACCGAATAGGAACAGCTCCAGTCTGCAGCTCCCAGAGAGACCAACACAGAAGGCAGGTGATTTCTACATTTCCAATGGAGGTACCCAGTTCATCTCACTGGGACTGGTTGGGCAGTGGGAGCAGCCCACAGAGGGTGAGCAGAAGCAAGGTGAGGCATTGCCTCACCCAGGAAATGCAGGAAGCCAGGGTCCTCATTTCCCAAGTCAAGGAAAGCCATGAAAGACTGTGCTACAAGGCCTAGATACTATGCTTTTCCCATGATTTCTGCAATCCGCAGATCAGGAGATTCCCTTGTGTGCTTACACCACCAGGGCCCTGAGTTTCAAGCACAAAACAGGGTGGCTGTTTGAGCAGACACTGAGCTAGTCGCAGGAGTTTTTTTTGTACCGCAATGGCACCTGGAACCCCAGAGAGACAGAACCGTTCACTCCCCTGGAAAGGGGGCTGAAGCCAGGGAGCCAAGTGGTTTTGCTCAGCAGGTCCCATGTCCATGGAGCCCAGCAAGTTAAGAACCACTAGCTTGAAATTCTCACTGCCAGCCCAGCAGTCTGAAGTCGACCTGGGATGATCAAGCTAGGTGGTGGGAGGGACATCCACCATTACTGAGGCTTTAGTAGGTGGTTTTCCTCTGACAGTGCTAAAAAGGCTGGGAGGTTTGGCATGGGTGGAATTCACCACGGTGCAGCAAAGCAGCTATGGCCACCAGACTGCTTCTCTTAGATTCCTCCTCACTGGGTAGGGCATCTCTGAAGGAAAGGTAACAGCCCCAGTCAGGGGCTTACAGAAACTCCCATCACCCTGGGACAGAGCACTGGGGGAAAGGGGCGGCTGTGGGCACAGCTTCAGCTGACTTAAAACTTTTGTGGGGAAAAGAAAAGATCAGACTGTTACTGTGTCTATATAGAAAGAAGTAGACATAAGAGACTCCATTTTGTTCTGTATTTGAGATGCTGTTAATCTGTGACCCTACCCCCAACCTTGTACTTGCAAGATACATGTTCTGTGGTGACTCAAGGTTTAAAGGATTTTGGGCTGTGCAGGGTGTGCTTTGTTAAACAAGTGCCTGAAAGCAGTATGCTTGTGAAAAGTCATCACCATTCTCTTAATCTCAAGTCCCCAGGGACATATACACTGCCAAAAGTCGAAGGGACCTCTGCCTAGGAAATAGGTATTGTCCAAGGTTTCTCCCCATGAGATAGTCTGAAATATGGCCTCGTGGGAAGGGAAAGACCTGATTGTCCCCCACCCTGACATCCGTGAAGGGTCTGTGCTGAAGAGGATTAGTGTAAGAGGAAAGAAGGCCTCTTGGCAGTTGAAATAGAGAAAAGCATCTGTCTCCTACCCATCCAGGGGCAATGGAACATCTGGGTGTAAAACCCGATTGTATGTTCTGTTTACTGAGAAAGGAGAAAACCGCCTTAGGGCTGAAGGTGGGACTTGCTAGTGCAATGCTGCTCTTTATGCACTAAAAAGGTTTATGGAGATGTTTGCATATGCATATCAAGGCACAGCACTTTTCCTTAAACTTAGGTCACAGAGATCTTTATTCACATGTCTTACTGCTGACCTTCTCCCTACGATGATCCTATTATCCTGCCACTTCCCTTTTTCTAAGATGGTAAAGTTAATAATCAATAAATACTGAGGGAACTCAGAGACTGGTGCCAGCGTGGGTCCTCTGTATGCTGAGCGCCGGTCCCCTGGGCCCACTTTTTCTTTCTCTATACTTTGTCTCTGTGTCTCATTTCTTTTCTCAAGTCTCTCGTTCCACCTAATGAGAAACGCCCACAGGTGTGGAGGGGCAGGCCACCCCTTCAACTTTCCTGCCTGCTGGCTCTGAAGAGAGCAGCTCATCTAGACAAGGAGGATTCTCCCATCACAGCCTGAAATTTTCACAGTCTGAAATATATGTATGTATCTCATATATATCTCATATATATGAAATACATAATATAATGAAGCATGTATATGTACACATATATGTATTGTTTGTATGTATACATATGTAATTACATGCTTCATTATATTTTTATGAATTATATTATTATTATCATTATTTGGAATGATCACTTTCTTAGATGTTTTCCTTTAAAAAAAAACACAAAAAATGAATCTTTCGTATATATCCACTTAACAAATGAGTAAAATACAAATCAGTGCAAATCACGACCATCCTGTGCCTCCTGATTTGGAGAAACCTCACCTCATACAGGAGATATCTGGCTGGCATCAGGCCAGTGCCCCTCTGGGACAAAGCTTCCAGAGTAAAGAGCAGGTAGCAATTTTTGCTGTTCTGCAGCCTCCACTAGTGATACTCAGGTGAACAAGATCTGGAGTGGACCTGCAGAAGAGGGGCCTGATTGTTAGAAGGAAAACTAACAGAGGCCGGGCATGGTGGCTCAAGCCTGTAATCCCAGCACTTTGGGAGGCCGAGACGGGTGGATCACGAGGTCAGGAGATCGAGACCATCCTGGCTAACACCATGAAACCCCGTCTCTACTAAAAAATACAAAAAACTAGCCGGGCGAGGTGGCGGGCGCCTGTAGTCCCAGCTACTCGGGAGGCTGAGGCAGGAGAATGGTGTAAACCCGGGAGGCGGAGCTTGCAGTGAGCTGAGATCCGGCCACTGCACTCCAGCCTGGGCGATAGAGCGAGACTCTGTCTCACAAAAAAAAAAAAAAAAAAAAAAAAAAAAAAAAAAAGAAGAAGGAAAACTAACAGAAAGCAACAACATCAACATCAACAAAAAGGACCCTCACACAAAAACCCCATCCAAGGGTCATCAGCCTCAAAAATCAAAGGTAGATAAATCCATGAAGATGAGGAAAAGCCAGCACAAAAATGCTGAAAATTCCAAAAACCAGAATTCCTTTTGTCCTCCAAAGGATCACAACTCTTCTTCAGCAAAGGAACAAAACTGGATGGGGAATGAGTTTGATGAACTGACAGAAAAAGTAGGCTTCAGAAGGTGGATAATAACAAACTCCTCTGAGCTAAAGGAGCATGTTGTAACCCAATGCAAGGAAGCAAATAACACTAATAAAAGGTTACAGGAACTGCTAACTAGAATAAGCAGTTTAAAAAAGAACATAAATGACCTGATGGAACTGAAAAACACAGCAGGAGAACTTCATGAAGCATATACAGTATCAATAGCAGAATCAATCAGTCAGAAGAAAGCATATCAGAGACTGAAGATCAACTTACTGAAATAATGTGCAAAGGCAAGATTAGAGAAGAAAGAATGAAAAGACATAAACGAAGCCTCCAAGAAATATGGGACTATGTGAAAAGACCAAACCTATAATTGACCGGTGTACATGAAAGTGACGGGGAGAATGGAACCAAGTTGGAAAAGACACTTCAGGATATGATCTAGGAGAATGTCCACAACCTAGTAAGACAAGCCAACATTCAAATTCAGGATATATAGAGAATACCACTAAGATACTCCTCGAAAAGAGCAACCTCAAGACACATAATCATCAGATTCTCCAAGGTTGACACAAAGAAAAAAATGTTAAGGGCAGCCAGAAAGAAAGGTCAAGTTATCTAGAAAGGGAAGCCCATTAGACTAACAGCAGATGTCTCTGCAGAAACCCTACAAGCCAGAAGAGAGTGAGGGCCAATATTCAACATTCTTTTTGTGTGTGTGAGATACAGAGTCTTGCTCTGTCACAAGGCTGGAGTGTGGGGGCATGATCTCAGCTCACTGCAACCTCCGCCTCCCAGGTTAAAGTGATTCTCCTACCTCAGCCTCCTGAGTAGCTGGGACTATAGGGGTGCACTACCATGCCTAGCTAATTTTTGTATTTTTAGTAGAGATGGAATTTCACCATGTTGGCCAGGATGGTCCCAATCTCTTGACCTTGTGATCCACCCACCTTGGCCTCCCAAAGTGCTGGGATTGCAGGCATGAGCCACCATGTTTGACCTCAACATTCTTAAAGAAAAGAATTTTCAACCTGGAATTTCATATCCAGCCAACCTAAGCTTCGTATGTGAAGAAGAAATAAAATCCTTTACAGACAAGCAAATGCTGAGAGACTTTATCAACACCAGACCTGCCTTACAAGAGCTCCTGAAGAAAGCACTAAATATGGAAAGAAAAAACCAGTACCAGCCACTGCAAAAACACACCATGATATAAAGACCAATGACACTATGAATAAACTGCATCAACTAATCTGCAAAATAAGCAGCTAGTATCATGACAGGATCAAATTCACACATAACAATATTAACCTTAAATGTAAATGGGCTAAATGCCCCAATTAAAAGACACACACTAGCAAACTGGATAAAGAGTCAAGACCCATTGGTGTGCTGTATTCAGGAGACCCATCTCATGTGCAAAGACACACATAGGCTCAAAATAAAGGGATGGAGGAATATTTACCAAGAAAATGGAAAGCAAAAGAAAGCAGGGGTTGCAATCCTACTCTCTGATAAAACAGACTTTAAACCAACAAAGATCAAAAAAGACAAAAAAGGGCATTACATAATGGTAAAGGGATTAATGCAACAAGAAGAGCTAACTATCCTAAATATATATGCAGCCAATACAGAAGCACACATATTCATAAAACAAGTTCTTAGAGATCTACAAAGAGATTTAGATTCCCACATAATAACAGTGGGAGACTTTAATATCCCACTGTCAATATTAGACAGATCAATGAGATAGAAAATTAACAAGAATATTCAGGAATTGAACTCAGCTCTGTACCAAGTAGACCTAATAGACATCTACAGAACTCTCCACCCCAAATCAACAGAATATACATTCATCTCAGCACCATATCACACTTATTCTAAAATTTACTACATAATTGGAAGTAAAACGCTCCTCAGCAAATGCAAAAGAACAGAAATAATAACAGTCTCTCAGACCACAGTGCAATCAAATTAGAACTCAGGATTAAGAAACTCATTCAAAACCACACAACTACATGGAAACTTGTAGCTCCTGAATGACTACTGGGTAAATAATGAAATTAAGGCAGAAATCAAGAAGTTCTTTCAAACCAATGAGAACAAACAGACAACATACCAGAATCTCTGGGACACAACTAAAGCAGTTTTTAGAAGGAAATTTATAGCACTAAATGCCCACACTGGAAAGCTGGGAAAATCTCAAATTGACACCTGAACATCACAATAAAAATAACTAAAGAAGCAAGAGCAAATAAATTCAAAAGCTAGCAGAAAACAAGAAATAACTAAGATCAGAGCAGAACTGATGAAGATAGAGAAATGAAAAACCTCTAAAAAAATCCAGGAGCTGTTTTGTTTTGTTTTTTTTTTTTTTTTGAAAAGATTAACGAAATACATACACTGTTAGCTAGGCTAATAAAGAATAAAAGAGAGAAGAATAAAATAGACACAATAAAAAAATGATAAAGGGGATATCATCACTGATCCCACAGAAACACAAAGTACCATCAGAGAATACTATAACGTCTACACAACTAATTAGAAAATCTAGAAGAAACAGATAAATTCCTGGACACATACACCCTCCCAAGACTAAACCAGGAGGAAGTCGAATCTCTGAATAGACCAATACAATTTCTAAAATTGAGGCATAATTAATAGGCTATTAAACAAAAAAAGCCCAGGACCAGACAGATTCACATTTGAATTCTACCAGAGGTACAAAGACAAGCTGGTACCATTCCTTCTGTAACTATTCCAAAAAAGAGAAAAAGAGGGACTCCTCCCTAACTTATTTTATGAGGCCAGCATCATCCTGATACCAAAACTTGTCAGAGACACAACAAAAAGATAAAATTTCAGCCCAATATCCCTGATGAACATTGATGCAAAACTCCTTAATAAAATACTGGCAAAACAAATCCAGCAGCACATCAAAAAGCTTATCCACCCACGATCAAGTCAGCTTCATCCCTGGGATGAAAGGCTCGTTCACCATATGCAAATCAATAAATGTAATCCATCACATAAACAGAACCAATGACAAAAACCACACTATTATCTCAATAGATGCAGACAAGGCCTTCGATAAAATTCAACATCCTTTCATGCTAAAAAACTCTCAATAAACTAGGTATTGATGGAATGTATCTCAAAATAATAGGAGCTTTTTATGATAAACCCATAACCAATATCATACTGAATAGGCAAAAGTTGGAAGCATTCCCTTTGAAAACTGGCACAAGACAAGGATGCCCTCTCTCAACACTCGTATTCAACACATCATTGAAAGTTCTGGCCAGGACAATCAGGCAAGAGAAAGAAATAAAGGATATTCAGATAGGAAGAGAGGAAGTCAAATTGTGTCTGTTTGCAAATGACATAATTGTATATTTTGAAAGCCCCATCATCTCAGCCCAGAATCTCTTTAAACTGATAAGCAACTTCAGCAAAGTCTCAGGATACAAAATCAATGTGCAAAAATCAAAAGCATAACTATACACCAATAATAGACAACCAGAAAGCCAAATCATGAGTGAACTCCCATTCACAATTGCTATGCAGAGAATAAAATGCTTAGGAAAACAACTTACAATGGACATGAAGGACCTCTTCAAGGAGAACTACAAACCACTGCTCAAGGAAATAAGAGAGGACATAAACAAATGGAAAAACGTTCCATGCTCATGGATAGGAAGAATCAATATCACGAAAATGGCCATACTGCCCAAAGTAATTTATAGATTCAATGCTATTCCCATCAAACTACCGTTGACTTTCTTCACAGAATTATAAATTTAATATGGATCCAAAAAAATGCTGTATAGCCAAGACAATCCTAAGCCAAAAAAACAAAGCTAGAAGCATCACACTACCTGACTTCAAACTATACTACAAGGCTAGAGTAACCAAAACAGTATGGTACTGCTACCAAAACAGATATATAGACCAATGGAATAGAACAGAGACCTCAGAAAAAACATCACACATCTACAACCCTCTGATATATGACAAATCTGACAAAAACAAGCAAAGGTGAAAGTATTACCTATTTAACAAATGCTGCTGAAAAAACTGGCTAGCCATATGCAGAAAACAGAAACTGGACCCCTTTCTTATACCTTATGTAAAAATTAACTCAAGATGGATTAAAGACTTAAATGTAAAACCTAGAACCATAAAAACCTTAGAAGAACATCTAGTCAATACTATGCAGGACATCGGCATGGGCAAAGACTTCATGACTAAAACACCAAAAGCAACTGCAACAAAAGTCAAATTTCACAAATGGGATCTAATTAAACTAAAGAGCTTCTGCATAGCAAAAGAAACTATCATTAGAGTGAACAAGCAACCCACAGAATGGGAGGAAAATTTTGCAATCTATCCATCTGACAAAGATTTAATATCCAGAATCTACAAGGAACTTAAACAAATTTACAAGAAAAAAAACAACCCCATAAAAAGTAGTCAAAGAATATGAACAGACACTTCTCAAAAGAAGACATTTATGCAGCCAACAAACATATGAAAAAAAGCTCATCATCACTGGTCATAAGAGAAATGAAAATCAAAACCACAATGAGATACCATCTCATACCAGTTAGAATGGTGATCATCAAAAAGTCAGGAAACAACAGATGCTGGGGAGGATGTGGAGAGATAGGAATGCTTTTCCATTGTTGGTGGGAGTGTAAAATACTTCAACCATTGTGGAAGACAGTGTGGTGATTTCTCAAGGATCTAGAACCAGAAATACCATCTGACCCAGCAATCCCATTACTAGGTATATACCCAAAGGATTATAAATCATTCTACTAAAAAGACACATGCACATGTATGTTCATTATAGTACTATTTACAATAGCGAAGACTTGGAACCAACCCAAATGCCTATCAATGATAGACTGGATAAAGAAAATGTGACACATATATACCATGGAATACAATGCAGCCATAAGAAAGAATGAGTTCATTTCCTTTTCAGGGACATGGATGAAGCTGGAAACCATCATTGCCAGCAAACTAACACAGGAACAGAAAACCAAACACCACATGTTCTCACTCATAAGTAGAACAATGAGAACAAATGGACACAGGGAGGGGAATATCACACACTGGGGCCCGTCAGGGGGTGGGAAGCAAGGGGAGGAAGAGCATTAGGAGAAGTACATAATGCATGCAGGGCTTAAAACCTAGAAGATGGGTTGATAGGTGCAGCAAACCGCCATGGCACATGTATACCTATGTAACAAACCTGCACGTTCTGCACGTGTATCCCAGAACTTAAAGTAAAATTA
>NW_012123820.1:324465-356567 GCF_000951035.1 Colobus angolensis palliatus
AAAGAAAGCCAGCCTGGGGAAAGGGCAGACATTGGGAGAAGAAGAAAAAATATTTTAAAAAATGAATTGGTAGATAAGAAACAAATGGTTGAATCCTTTTGAGTCTTCGATCAACCTTTCCCTGAATACACACTTTCATGTGAGAAGGGTGGTCACAGAAATAGTCACATAGAAATGTCCCCTTGACATCTCCCTTTATGCCTTCATCTGGCTCAGTGAATCTGCAGTTTTACATAACATAACATAAACAATAGGGCAGAGGAAGCAATCAGATATGCATTTGTGTCAGGTGAGCAGGATGACTTTGAGTTCTGTCCTTTGTCCTGCACCTGTGAAGATAAGCTTTCAATTTATTGCCAGTGTGAAATTCAACAGAACTCTTTTAGCATGAAGATCATGAGACCCATAAGGAATTTCTTTGTCGGAAAATTGTGAGGAATGGTATATAGCTTTTTTTGTCCTTTAGCTGTCTTATTTAGAAATCAAATGGGAGGCAGGTTTGTGTGAGACCCAGTTTCCAGCTTGACTTTTCCCTTTGGCATAGTGAGTTTGGGGTCCTGAGATTTATTTTCTTTCCACAGAGATTTAAATGATTTTAAGATTACTTTTATATGAAAGAAATAGAGATTATTTCATAGATAAAATTTATCGTGAGCCTTCAAGAATGAAAAGTATTGCCAAAAGAGGTATAGGTAAGGATATTCCAACAACAGGGATGGGAAAGGATATTCCAACAATAGGGAATTCAGTAGGTTTAAAAAAAAAAAAAAAAGACAAAGGTAGATGAGCTTGAATTGAGTGTTACTAGTGCAATGTAGTTGAAAAGATGGAAAATGAGCTTGAAGATACAGGTTATGGGTACATTGCTAAAGGCTTACATGTCAGGAGATAAAGAGTTAGTACTTAAGAAAGAACATTAGTACATTCACAAGTTAAATTTGAACATGAAAAGAGTAAACTAGGAAAATCAAAGAAGTTTGGGCTTTCCAGATATGCAGAAAAAGCTGATCTGCAGAGTTCTAAAACTTGAATATCCCCAGTTTCACACATTGCTTCGGTGGGACAAGACACTATACCAACTCTCCAGGACGAAATACAATTTAAGGCATTGCAGGTGGATTGCTTGAGCCCAGGAGTTTGAGACCAGTCTGGATGACATGCAAAACCCCATTTTTACAAAAAAAAAAATGCAAGAAAATCAGTCCGGCATGGTGGCATGCACCAGTAATCCCAGCCACTCAGGTGGCTGAGGTGGAGGGATCTCTTGAGCCCAGAAGGTTGAGGCCACAGTGAGCCATGATTGCATCACTGCATTCTGCCTGAGAAACAAAAGCAAGACCCTGTCTCAAATAAAAAAATTAAAAATTAAAAATAGAGCCCAAGCCGATCAGGGCAGAAGTGATACCCCAGCAGAGCACAGCTGCTCTATGAAAGTGCGGCCAGACTGCTTCAAGTGAATCCCCAATACCATTCCTCCTCACTGGGTAGAACCTCTGAACTGGGGCCTCAAGCCACCCCTGCAGATGTTCTTCAGTCAAAAGAAATTTGAATTCTCCTTGAGATGAAGTCCTCAGGGGAGGGGAGGGGTGGGCCACCATGTCTGTAGTTTGGGGAACTCAGCCATTCCGGCCTACGGGCTTTGAAGAGTCCAAGCCAACCAGGGACAGAAAGGACCCCCAAACTCAGCACAGCTGCTCTACCAAAACATGGCCAGACTGCTTCTTTAAGTGGGTCCCCGATCCTATTCCTCCTCACAGGGTGGGGACCTCCCAACCAGGGCTTCCAGCCAACTCTTACAGGTACATTCAGGCTGCAACAGGTCTGTCCCTCTCTGGGATGCAGTTCCCATAGGAGGGGGCAGGCTGCAATCATGGCTGTTTCACAGCCTTCACTGATGATACTTCCAATAACTGGAAAATCGGAGGCAACTAGGGACTTGAGTGGACCCCAAGCAAACTGTAGCAGCCATACAGAAGAGTGGCCAGATTGTTAAAAAAAAAAAAAATTCCAAAAGTCAGCAACCTCAAAGATTAAAGGTAGATAAGCCCACAAAAATGAAAAAGAATCAGTGTAAGAACACTGAAAACTCAAAAAGCCACAGTGTCTTCTTTCTTCCAAATGACCACATCTCCTCTCTAGAAAGGGTTCAGAACTAGGCTGAGACTGAGGTGGTTGAAATGACAGGAGTAGCATTCAAAATATGAATAAAAACTAACTTCACTGAGTGAAAGAAACATGTTGTAACCCAATGCAAGAGGGCTAAAAATCATGACAAAACATTTCAGGAGCTGACAGACAAAATAGCCAGTATAGAGAAGAATGTAATGAACCCGAGAGAGCTGAAAAACATACTATAAGAATTTCATAATGCAATCACAAGTATTAGTAGCAGAATAGACTAAGTGGAGAAAAGAATCTCAGAGCTTGAAGACTGCCTTTCTGAAATAACACAGGCAGATGAGAATAGAGAATAAAGAATGAGAAGGAAATAATAAAATCTCCAAAAAATATGGGATTATGTAAAGAGACCAAACCTATGACTGACAGGTGTATCTGAAAGAGATGAGAGAATGGAACCAATTTGGAAAATATATTCTAGGATATCATCCATGAGAACTTCCAACCTAGCAAGACAGGCTAACATTCAAATTCAGGAAATGCAGAGAACCCCAGTAAGATACTCCATGAGAAGATCATTCCCAACATAATGTCAGATTCTCCAAGGTCAAAATGAAAAAAAAAATTTTAAGGCCAGCTAGAGAGAAGGGCCAGATCACCTAAAAAGGGAAGCCCATTAGACTAACAGCAGAGCTCTCAGAAGAAATCTTATAAGCCAGAAGAGATTGGGGGCCAGTATTCAACATTCTTAAAGAAAAGAAATTCCAACCCAGAATTTCATATCTGGCCTAACTAAGCTTCATAAACAAAGGAGAAATCAGTTCTTTTTCAGATAAGCAAATCCTGAGGGAATTCATTACCACCAGACCTGCCTTACCAGAGCTCCGAAGGAAGCACTAAATATGAAAAGGAAAAACCATTACCAGCCACTACAAGAACACACTGAAGTACACAGATCAGTGACACTATAAAGCAACCACATAAACAAGTCTGCAAAATAACCAGCTAACATCATGACGACAGGATCAAATCCACACATATCAATACTAACCTTAAATGTAAATGGGCTAAATGCCCCAATTAAAAGACACAGAGTGGCAAGCTGGATAAGGAGTCAAGACCCATCAGTATGCTGTCATTAAAAGACCCATCTCACATGCAATGACACACATAAGTTCAAAATAAAAGGATGGAGGAAAATCTACCAAGCAAATGGAAAACAAAAAAAGCAGGGGTGGCTGGGCACAGTGGCTCACCCTGTAATCCTACACTTTGGGAGGCCGAGATGAGCAGACAGCTTGAGGTCAGAAGTTCAAGACCAACCTGGCCAACATGGTGAAACTGTATCTCTACAAAAAATACCAAAAATTAGCCAGGCATGGTGGCATGCATCTGTAATCTCAGCTACTCAGGAGGCTGAGGCATGAGAATTGCTTGAGCCTGGGAGGCAGAGGTTGCAGTGAGCTCAGATTGCACCACGGTACTCCAGCATGGGTGACAGAATGAAATTCCATCTCAAAAGAAAAAAATAAATAAATAAGAAAAAGCATAGATTGCAATCCTACCTTCTGACAAAACAGACTTTAAATCAACAGAGATAAAAAAAGACAAAGAAGGTAAAGTGTTCAATTCAACAAGAAGAGCTATCCTAAATATATATGAACCAAAGGCTGGGCGTGATGACTCACGCATGTAATCCCAGTACTTTGGGAGGCCGAAGAGGGTGGATCACCTGAGGTCAGGAGTTCAAGACCAGCCTGATCAACATGGAGAAACCCCGTCTCTATTAAAAATACAAAATTAGCCAGGTGTGGTGGTGCATGCCTGTAATCCAAGCTACTCAGAAGGCTGAGGCAGGAGAATCACTTGAAGCCAGGAGGTAGAGGTTGTGATGAGCCGAGATCATGACATTGCACTCTGGCCTGGGCAACAAGAGCGAAACTCCGTTTTAAAATCTCTCTCTTATTTCACTAAATATACAATCATGTCATCTGCAAACAGGGACAATTTGACACATGCACACGTATGTTTATTGTGGCACTATTCACAATAGCAAAGACTTGGAATCAACCCAAATGTCCATCAGTGACAGACTGGATTAAGAAAATAGTTCGTGTCCTTTGTAGGGACATGGATGCAGCTGGAAACCATCATTCTCAGCAAACTATCACAAGAACAGAAAACCAAACACCGCATGTTCTCACTCATAGGTGGGAACTGAACAAAAAGATCACTTGGACTCGGGAAGAGGAACATCACACACCGGGGCCTATCATGGGGAGGGGGGAGGGGGGAGTGATTGCATTGGGAGTTATACCTGATGTAAATGACGAGTTGATGGGTGCTGACGAGTTGATGGGTGCAGCACACCAACATGGCACAAGTATACATATGTAACAAACCTGCACGTTATGCACATGTACCCTAGAACTTAAAGTATAATAATAATTAAAAAATAAATAAATAAATAAATAAAAATCTCTCTCTCTCTCTCTCTCTATATATATATATAGATATAGATGAACCAAACACAGGAGCACCCAGATTCATAAAGCAAGTTCTTAGAGAATGTCAGAGACATTGATTCCTACACAATATAGTGGGAGACTTTAACACCACTGACAGTATTAAACAGATTATCAAGACAGAAAATTGACAGATATTCAGGACCTAAACTCAGCACTGGATCAAATGGACCTGATGGATTATCTACAGAGCTCTCCACGCAAAAACAACAGAACATACATTCTTCTCATTGCTACATGGCATTTATTACCAAAATTGATCACATAATCAGATGTAAAACAATCCTCAGCAAATGCAGAACTGAAATAGTAACAAACAGTCTCTCAGACAACAGCATAATCAAATTAGAACTCAAGACTAAGAAATTCACTGAAAACTATACAATTACATGGAAATTGAATAACCTGCTCCTGAATTATTTGGAGTTAATAATGAAATTAAGGCAGAAATGAATAAGTTACTTTAAAGTAATGAGAAGGAAGAAACAATGTACCAGAATCTCTTGATATAGCTAAGCAGTATTAAGAGAGAAATTAATCATACTAAATGCCCACATCTAAACGGTAGAAAGATCTCAAGTTAACAAACTAACATCACAACTAAAAGAACTAGAGAACCATATGCAAACAAATCCAAAAGCTATCAGAAGACAAGAAATAACCAAAAGCAGAGCTGAGCTGAAGGGGATAGAGACATGAAAAATCATTCAAAAGATCAATGAATCCAAAGCTGATTTTTTGAAAAAATTTATAAAGAGACCACTAGCTAGACTAACAAAGAAGACAAGAGAGAAGATTCAAATAAACACAATCAGAAACAATAAGCATGATAGTATCACTGACCCCACAGAAATATAACCATCAGAGAATATTATAAATGCCTCTATTCACATAAACTAGAAAATCTAGAAGAAATGGATAAGTTTCTGAACACATACACACTCTCAAGACTGAACCAGGAAGAAATTGAGTCCCTGATCAAACCAATAACAAGTTCAGAAATTGAGGCTGTAATACATATTCTACCAACTACAAAAACCCCAAGACGAGATGGATTCACAACTAAATTCTACCAGATGTACAAAGAAGAGCTGGTACCATTCCTACTCAAACTATTCCAAAAATCTGAAAAAGAGGGACTCCTCCCTAAGTCATTCTATGAGGCCAGAATCATCGTGATACCAAACCCTAGCAGAGACACAACAAAAAAAGAAAACTCCAGCCAATATCCTTGCTGAATATTGATGCAAAAATCCTCAACACAATATTGGTAAACCAAATCCAGCAGCACATCAAAAAGCTTATCCACCATGATCAAGTAGGCTTCATCCCTGGGATGCAAGTCTGGTTCAACATACACAAATCAATAAATGTGATTTATCACATCAACAGGACCAAAGAGTAAAACCACATGCTTATCTCAATAGATAATCACTTAAGTTTTTCACATGAAGGGATATGGAATTTATTTCCTGCAGAAAAAGCTTTTGATAAAATTCAATATCCCTTCTTTTTAATTTTTTAGAATAGTTTCAGTAGGAACACTACCAGCACTTTTTTTGTACATCCCTTCATGTCAAAAATTTAATAAGCTTCAATACCTAATAAAATAGGTATTGAAGGAACATACCTCAAAATGATAATAGCCATCTATGGCTACCCAACAACCATCACACTGAATGGCAAAAGCTGGAAGCATACCCCTTGAAAACCAGTACAAGACAAGTATGCCCTCTCTCACCACTCCCATTCAACATAGTACTGAAAGTTCTGGCCAAGGAAATTAGGCAAAGAAAGAAAGAAAGCACAAATAGGAAGAGAGGACATCAAATGATATAATTTCACTTTGTGTACCTGCCCAAATCTCATGTCAAATTACAATCCCCAGTTTTGGAAGAGGGGACTGGGGACTGGTGTGCAGTGATTGGATCATAGAGGCAGTTTCTAATGGTTTAACACCATCCCCACCTAGTACCGCTTGTTTAAAAGTTTACAGCACCTCTCCCCTCTCCTGCCCACCATGTGAAGATGTGCTTGCATCCCCTTCACCTTCTGCCATGACTGTAAATTTTCTGAGGCCTCCCCAGAAGTAGAAGTCTGTACAGCCCACAGAATCATAAACCAATTAAACCTCTTTTCTTAATAAATTACCCATTCTGGGGTAGTTCTTTATGGCAGTGTGAGAAGGAGCTAATACATCAAATTATCCCTGTTTGCAGATGGCATTATCCCATATCTAGAAAACCCCATTGTCTCAGCCCCAAAGCTTCTTATGCTGATAAGCAACTTCAGCAAAACCCCATTGTCTCAGCCCCAAAGCTTCTTATGCTGATAAGCAACTTCAGCAAAGTCTCAGGATACAAAATCAATGTGCAAAAATAGCTAGCATTGAACCAGGCATGGTGGCTCTTGCCTATAATCCCAGCACTTTGGGAGGCCGAGGTGGGCAGATCATGAGGTCAGGAGTTCAAGATCATCCTGGCCAACATAGTGAAACCCCGTCTCTACTAAAAATATAAAAAATTAGCCAGGCATGGTATTGGGTGCCTGTAATCCCAGGTACTCGGGAGGCTGAGGCAGGAGAATTGCTTGAACCCAAGAGGTGGAGGTTGCAGTGAGCCAAGATTGCACCATTGCACTCCAGCCTGGGTGACAGTGCGAGACTCCATCTCAAAAACAAAACAAAACAAACAAACAAACACAAATAGCTAGCATTCCTATACACCAACAACCGTCAAGCCAAGAGCCAAAACACAAACTCCCATTGACAATTGCCACAAAAAGAATAAAATACTTAGAAATGCAGCTAACTAGGGAGGTGAAAGATCTCTAAACGAGAACTACAAACCACTGCTCAAAGAAATCAGCAATGATACAAACAAATGGAAAAACATTCCATGCTCATGGATAGAAAGAATCAGTATCATTAAAATGGCCATATTGCCCAAAGAAATTTACAGATTCAATGCTATTCCCATTAAACTACCACTGACATTCTTCACAGAACTAGAAAAACCTATTTTAATATTCATATGGAACCAAAAAGGAGCCCAAATAGCCAAGGCAATCCTAAGCAACAAGAACAAAGCTAGAGGCATTCAAATTATACTGCAGAGCAGCAGTACCTGACTTCAAACTATACTGCAGAGCAACAGTAATGAAAACAGAATGGTACTGGTATAAGAACAGACACATAGACCAATGGAACAGAATACAGAACCCAGAAATAAGACTACACACCTACAACTATCTGATCTTTGAAAACCTGAAGAAAAAAAAAACAAGTAATGGAGAAAGGATTCCATATTCAATAAATGGTGCTGTGATAAATGGCTAGGTATGCAGAAGACTGAAACTGGACCACGTACGTACATCTTTGATATGGTTTGGCTATGTCCCCACCCAAATCTCATCTCAAATTGTAATTTGAATTGTAATCCCTATGTGTCGAGGGAAGGACCTGGTACAAAGTGATTGGATCTTGCAGGCAGGTTCTCTCATACTGTTCTCATAATAGTGAGGGAGCTCTCATGAGATCTGGTTGTTTGGTAAGTTTCCCCGTGTTCTCTCTCTCTCCTGCCACCTTGTGAAAAAAGTGCTTGCTTCCCCTTCACCTTCTGCCATGATTGTAAGCTTTCTGAGGCCTCACCAGCCATGTGGAACTTTGAGTCAATTAAACCTCTTTTGTTTATGAATTACCCAGTCTCAGGTAGTATCACAGCATTGTGAGTATGAACTAATACAGATAATTAGTACTAGCACAGTGGGGTACTGATATAAAGATAAAGTGAAAATGTGGAAGTGACTTTGGAACTGGGAAACAGGCAGAGGCTGGAACAGTTTGGATGGGTCAGAAAAAGACAGAAAGGTGTGGGAAAGTTTGGAACTTTCTATAGACTTGTTGAATGGTTTTGACCAAAATGCTGATAGTGATATGGACAATGAAGACCAGGCAGAGGTGGTCTCAGATAGAGATGAGAAACTTATTGGGAACTGGAGAAAAGGTCACTCATCATATGCTTTAGCATAGAGACTAGGGGCCTTTTGCCCCTGCCCTAGACATCTGTAAAGCTTTGAACTTGAAAGAGATGATTTAGAGTATCTGGCAGGAGAAATTTCTAAGCAGCAAAGCATTTAAGCTGTGACCTGGCTTATTCTGAAAGTGTTCAGCTGTATGTGTTCACAAAGAGATGCTCTGAAATTGGAACTTACGTTTAAAAGAGAAGCAGAGCATAAAGGTTTGGAAAATTTGCAGCCTGACCACGTGGTAGAAAAGAAAAACCCATTTTCTGTGGACAAATTCAAGCTGGCTACAGAATTTTTCATAAGTAATGAGGAACTGAATGTTAATAGCCAAGACCATGGGGAAAACGTCACCAGGGCATATCAGAGACCTTCACAGCAACCTCTCCCATCACAGACCCAAAGGCATAGGAGGCAAAAGTGGCTTCACTAGCCAGGCCCAGGGCCCAGCTGCTCTGTGTAGCTTTGGGACTTGGTACCCTGTGTCCCAGCTTCTCCAGCTCTAACCATGCTAAAAGGGACCAAGGTACCACTCAAGCCATTTCTTCAGAGGGTGCAAGTCCCAAGCCTTGGCTTCTTCCACGTGGTATTGGGCCTATAGGTATACAAAACACAAAAGCTGAGCTTTGAAACCTCCACCTAGATTTCACTGAATGGATGGAAACACCTGGATTTCCAGGCAGAAGTCTGCTACGGGGACAGAACCCTCATGGAGAACTTCTACTAGGGCAATGCAGAGGGTAAATGTGGGATTGGAGCCCACACACAGAGTCCTCACTGTGGCACTGCCTAGTAGAGGTATGAGAAGAGGCCCACCATCCTCCAGACCCCAGAATGATAGTCACTGACAGCTCACACCATACACTTGGAAAAGCTGCAGGCACTCAATGGCAGGCTGTGAAAGCAACCACAGGGTCTATACCCTGCAGAGCCACAGGGGTAGAGCTGCCCAAGGCTGTGGGAGCCCACCCCTTGCATCAGCATTCCCTGGATGTGAGACATGGAATCAAAGTAGATTATTTTGAAGCTTTACGATTTAATGACTGCCTGGCCAGGTTTTGGACTTGCATGGGGCCTGTGGCTCTTTGTTTTGGCCAATTTCTCCCACTTGGAATAGGAACATTAATCCAATGTCTGCACTCCCATTGTATCTTGGAAGTAACTAACTTGTTTTTTATTTTACAGGTTCACAGGCAGAAGGGACTTGCCTTGTCTCAGATGAAACTTTGACCTTGGACTTCTGAGTTAATGCTGGAATGATTTAAGACTTTGAGAAAGTGTTGGGAAGTCATATTTGGTTTTGAAATGTGAAAAGGACATGAGATTTGGGAGAAGGCATGGACACAATCATATGGTTTGACTGTGTCTCTTCCAAAATCTCATCTGAAGTTGGAATCCAAATTGTAATCCCCATATGTTCACTGAGGGACCTTGTGTAAGGTGATTGGATCATGGGGGCAGTTTCCTCCATGATGCTCTCATGATAGTGAGGGAGCTCTCATGAGATCTTGCTGTTTGTTAAGTGTCTGGCAGTTTCCCCTATGTTCTCTCTCCTGCTACCTTGTGAGGAAGGCGCTTCTTTTCCCTTCACCATCCACCATAATTGTAAGTTTCCTGAGGCCTCCCCAGCCATGCAAAACTGTGAGTCAGTTAAACCTCTTTTGTTCATAAATTATCCAGTCTTGGGCAGTATCCTTATAGTAGTATGAGAACAGACTAATAAAATAATATACAAAAAATAACTCAAGATGGGTTAAATATTAAAATATAAAACCCAAAACTATAAAAACCCTGGAAGGCAATGTAGGCAATAACTTCAGGACATAGGCACAGGCAAAGATTTCATGACAGACACCAAAAACAATTGCAACATAAAGAAAAATTGCCAAATGAGATCTAAACTAAAGAGCTTCTGCACAGCAAAATAAGCTATCAACAAAGTAAACAGACAATCTACAGAATGGAAGAATATTTTTGCAAACTATGCCCTAGACAAAGGTCTAATATCCAGCATCTATAAGGAACAAATTTATAAGATAAAAAACAACCAGCCCCCATAAAAAAAGTGGGCATAGAACATGAACAGACACTTCTGAAAAGAAGACATATATGTAGCCAACAGCATATGAAAAAAAGCTCAATATCACTTCTCATTAGAGAAATGCAAATCAAAACCACAATGAGATAACATCTCTCATGAGTGAAAATGGTTACTATTAAAAAGTCAAACAACAGCACATGCTGGTAAGGTTATGGAGAAAAAGGAATGCTTATACACTGTTGGTAGGAGTGAAATTAGTTCAGCAATTGTGAAAGACAGTGTGGCAATTCCTCAAAGACCTAAAGACAGAAATACCCTTTGATCCAGCAATCTAGGTATATACTCAAAGGGATATAAATCATTCTATTATGAAGACACATGCACATGTATGTTCACTGCAGTGTTATTCATAACAGCAAAGACACGGAATCAACCTAAATACCTATCAATGATAGACTAGGTAAACAAAATGTGGTACATATACACCATGGAGTACTATGCAACCATAAAAAAGAACAAGATCATATCTTTTGCAGGGACATGGATGGAACAGGAGGCCAGTATCCTTAGCAAAGTAACACAAGAACAGAAAACCAAATATTGCATGTTCTCACTTATATGTGGAAGCTAAGTGGTGAGAACACATGGACACATAGAGGGGAACAACACACAGTGGGGCCTTTCAGAGGGTGGAGGGTGGAAGGAAGGAGATAAAAAAAAAAAAACTAATGGGTACTAGACTTAATAACTGGGTGATGAAATAATCTGTATAACATACCCCCATGACACAAGTTTACATATGTAACAAACCTGTACTTGTACCACTGAACTTAAAACAAAAGTTTTAAAAAAGAATAAAAAGAGCTTTAAATAATGAAAGGATGGAAGTTGAATGAGAGTAGTGCCTGTCCTACTTTAGGTACCATGAATTATTTGGAGGTACTTACAAAATTCTTTGAAATTTATTTCTTCTGCTCTTCAATTTAATTATTTTCATCAAGTATGTGCTATGCACAAAGCACTGAGGCAGGGGCTGGGAATTACAGTTAAAATACAATTCAAGGCAGCAGCACCAGACATCACTGAGCTTACAGTCTATCAAGGGATATTGACCAATAAACAGCAATCATAATAGAAGAAGTATGTCATATTGTGGGGACACTTAGGAAAGATACCTATCTCAGAATTGGGTTACTCAAGCAAGATTTCATCATTGTGAAAGCCATATTTTCCATTAACTCTTTGGGCTATGTTGCAATAAGTCTTGATTACCTATTACAGTGTACCATAGAAAAGTGGTCTAAAATTGAAGAGTCAGCTCAAAAGAAAACAAGAAAAAAAAATCAAAATAAAACTCAGGCATTTACTTTAAAGTAAAAATTACACTTATAGAAATTTATCCTGAGGAAACAAATGTACAAATGTCTATACAAAACAGAGGACTATGCAAATTTACTAATCTAAAGGCATCTGCCTTTTAATTGGACTGGTTATAATTTTATAATTTAATTGGACTTTTAATTGGACTTGGCAAAACAGATGCAAAACCATAATTCAACTACATACTGCATGTAAGACAAAAACTATTGTTAAATAATTTTTAACAATTATTTTTAAATTTATTTTTAAATAAACGATAAAACATATACCTTGAAAACAGTAACCAAAAGAGAAGTAGAGTGGATATGCTAATATCAGACAAAATAGTCTTTAAGACAAAAATTGTTACCAGATAAAAGAAGGATGTTCACAATGACAAAATCAAGAAGATGTAACATTTATAAATATATATGCACTTAACAACAGAGCCCCCAAATTTGAGAAGGAAAAAGTGACAATTAAAAAGAGAAATATCAATGATAATAGTTGAAAACTTTAAGATCCCATTTCAATAATGAATAGAACAACCAGAAAGAACAGCAACAAGAAAATAAAAGACCCTCCCAGCACTTTGGGAGGCTGAGACAGGCGGATCACGAGGTCAGGAGATCGAGACCATCCTGGCTAACACGGTGAAACCCCGTCTCTACTAAAAAATACAAAAAAACTAGCCGGGGGAGGTGGCGGGCGCCTGTAGTCCCAGCTACTCGGGAGGCTGAGGCAGGAGAATGGCGTAAACCCAGGAGGAGATCTGGCCACTGCACTCCAGCCCGGGCGACAGAGCAAGACTCTGTCTCAAAAATAAAATAAAATAAAAGACCTGAACAACACCATAAGCCACCTAGACCTAGAAGATATCTATTGAATGTTCCATACAACAGAATATATATTTTTCTAAACTGCAAATGAAACACTTTTCAGGAGAGACCTGGAGAGAGGTGAAATCTAGATGGAGGTTCTCAAACCTCAATTCTTCACTTCTGTGCACCTGCAGTTCCAACACCCTGTGGAAGCCACCAAGGGATGGGGCTTGCACCCTCTGAAGCAATGGCCTGAGCTACATCTTCTCCCCTTTTAGCCACGGCTGGAGCTGAAGCAGCTGGGACACAGGACCCCAAGTCCTGAGGCTGCACACAGCAAAAGGGCCCTGGGCCTGGCCCACAAAAATCACTCCTGACACTAAAAACTATCAGAACAGCATAACGGAAACTGCCCCCATGATCAAACCACCTCCCACAAGTCCCTCCATTGACATGTGGGGATTATGGGGATTACAATTCAAGATGAGATTTGGGTAGGGACACAGAGTCAAACCATATCATTCCCCCTTGCTGTTTTTGTGATAGTGAATGAGTTCTCATGCAATCTGGTTGTTTGAATGTGTGTGGCACTTACCCCTTCCCTGGGTCTCTCTCTCCTGCTCCACCATGGTAAGAAGTATTTGCTTCACCTTCACCTTACACCATGATTGTGAGTTTCCTGAGGCTTCCCAGTCATGTTTCCTGTTAAGCCATGCAGATCTGCCAGTCAAACATCCTTTGTTTATAAATTACCCAGTCTTGGGTAGTATCTTTATAGCAGTGTGAAAACAAACTAATACAGTAAATTGGTCCCATGGAGAGTAAGGTACTGCTATAAAAGTAACTGAAAAATGTGGAAGTGACATTGGAACTGGGTAACAAGCAGAGATTGGAACAGTTTGAAGGGTTCAGAAAAAAAGATAAAAAGATGTGGGAAAGTTTGGAACTTCCTAGAGACTTGTTGAATGGTTTTGATCAAAATGCTGATAATGATGTGAACAAGGAAGTCCAGGCTGAAGTGGTCTCAGATGGAGATAAGGAACTTCTTGGGAACTGGAGCAAAGGTCACTTTTGCTATGCTTTAGCAAAGAGACTGAAAGCATTTGCCCCTGCCCTAAAGATCTTTGGAATTTTAAATTTAAGAGAGATGATCTAAAATTGGAATATGTTTAAAAGGGAAGCAGAGCACAAAAGTTTGGAAAATTTGCAGCCTGACAATGCAATAGAAAAGAAAAACTCATTTTCTGAGAAGAAATTCAAGTCAGCTGCAGAAATTTGCATAAATAATGAGAAGCCCAAGGTTAATAGCCAAGACAAAGAAGAAAACGTCTCCAAGGCATGTCAGAGATCTTAACAGCAGGCCCTCTCATCACAGGCCCTGAGTCTTAGGAAAAAGAAATAGTTTCATGGACCAGGCCCAAAGCCCTGCTGCTGTGTGTAGACTTGGGACATGGTGACCTGGATCCCAGATGCTCCAACTCCAGCTGTGGCTAAAAGGGGCCAAATATAGCTCAGGCCATGGCTTCAGAGAATGTAAGCCCTAAGCCTTGGCTTACAGAGAATGCAAGCCCTAAGCCATGTGGTGCTGGGCCTGCAGGTGCAGAGAAGTCAAGGATTGAGGTTTAGGGACCTCTGACTAGATTTCAGAGGATGGATGGAAATGCCTGGATGTCCAGGCAGAAGTCTGCTGCAGGGGTGGAGCCCTCATGGAGAACCTCTGCTAGGGCAGTGTGGAAGGAAAATATTAGTTTGGAGCCCCCACAAGGAGTCCCCACTGTAGCACTGCCTAGTAGAGCTGTGAGATACAGCCACCATCCTCCAGACCCCAGAATGACAGGTTCACTGACAGCTTGCACCTTACACTTGGGAAAGCTGCAGGCACTCAACGCCAACCCATGAAAGCAGCCAGGAGAGGGATTATAACCTGCAAAGTCAAAGGGGCATAGCTGCCCAAGACCATAGGAGCCCACCCCTTGCATCAGCATGCCCTGGATGTGAGATATGCAGTCAAAGGAGATCCTTTCAGAGTTTTTAACTTTAATGACTGCCCTGTTGGGTTTGGGACTTGCATGGGGACTGTGGCCCCTTTGTTTTGGCCAATTTTGGAATAAAAGAATGTATCCAATTGCATCTTGGAAGTAACAAACTTGTTTCTGATTTTGCAGGCTCATAGGCAGAAGGGTCTTGCCTTGTCTGAGATGAGATTTTGAACTTTTGATCTTTAGGTTAATGCTAAAATGAGTTAAAACTATGGGGGACTATTGGGAAGGCATGATTGTGTTTAGAAATCTGAAGACATGAGATTTAGGAGGAGCCAGGAATGAAATAATATGGTTTGGCTCTGTGTCCCTCAAATTTCATCTCAAGTTGTAATCCCCATAATCCCCACGTGTTGAGGGAGGGACAAGGTGGGAGGTGATTGTATCATGGAGGTGGTTTTCCCATGCCATTCTCATGACAGTGAGTAAGTTCTCACAAGAGATGATACTTAAAAGTGTTTGACAGTTCCTGCTTCACACACACACTCTCTCTTGCTCTCTCTGTTGCCACCTTTTGAAGAAGGTTTCCTCTTCCACCATGATGTATGTCTCCTGAGGCTCTCCCAGCAATGCAGAACTGTGAGTCAATTAAACCTCTTTTCTTTATAAATTACCCAGTCTCAGGGAAGTTCTTTATAACAGTGTAAAAACAGACTAATAAAGGGAAGTCATCTCCCATGATTAAAGCACCTCCCACCAGGCCCCTCCCCTGACATGTGGGGATTACAATTCAAGATGAGATTTAGGTGTAGACACTGAGCCAAACCATATCATTCTGCCTCTGGCCCCTCCCAAATCTCCTGTCCTTTTCACATTTCAAAACACAATCATGCCTTCCCAACAGGCCCTCAAAGTCTTAACTCATTTCGCATTAATCTAAAAGTGAAAAGTCCAAAATCTCATCTGAGGCAAGGCAAGTCCCTTCTGCCTATGAGCCTGTAAAATCAAAAACAAGTTTGTTACTTCCAGGATTCAATGGGGATACAGGTATTGGTTAAATGCTCCCATTCCAGATAGGAGAAATTGGCCAAAATAAAGGGCCTACAGGTCCCATGCAAGTCCGAAACCCAGCAAAGCAGTCATTAAATCTAAAAGCTCCAAAATAATCTACTTTGACTCCATGTGTCACATCCAGGGCATGCTGATGGAAGGGGTGGACTCCCATGGTCTTGGGCAGCTCCCCCTCTGTGGCTCTTGAGGGTACAGCCCCCATGACTTCTTTCTTGAATGGCTGTTGAGTGCCTACAGCTTTTCCAGGTATACAATGCAAGCTGAGAGTGGATCTACCATTCTGGGGTCTGGAGTATAGTGGCGCTCTTCTTACAACTCCACTAGGCAGTGCCCCAATGGAGACTCTGTATGGAGACTCCAACCCCACATTTCCCCTCTGCACTGCCCTAGTAAAGGTTCTCCATGAAGGCCCTGCCCCTGTAGCAGACTTCTGCTTAGACATCTAGGCAATTCCATACATCCTCTGAAATCTAGGCAGAGGTTCCCAAACTCTTGCCATGTGCACATCACACACTCAACACCACGTGGAAGCAGCCAAAGCTTGGGGTTTACACCCTCCAAAGCGACAGCCTGAGCTGTACCTTGGCCCCTTTTAGCCATAGCTGGAGCTGGAGGAGCTGGGACACAGCGTACCATGTCCCAAGACCGTATAGAGCAGCTAGGCCCTGGGCCTGGGCCTCAAAACTATTTTTACTACTTAAGCCTCGGGGCCTGTGATGGAAGGGGCTTCTCTGAAGGTCTCTGACATGCCCTAGAGACATTTTCCCCATTGTCTTAGCCATTATTATTTGACTTCTCTTTACTCATGCAAATTTCTGCAGCCGCTAAAACCTGAAGACTCTTAGAAGAAGTAAATCTTCATGACCTTGAATTAGGCAATATTTCCTACATATAACACCTAAAACACAAGAAATTAAAGTAAAAATAATCTAGTTTTACTTTCTATTGAACCTCAGAAAATTAAAACACATTGTGCTTCAAAGAACAACATCAACAAAGTAAAAATACAATCCACAAAATTCAAGATAATATTTGCAAATGATTGATTTGATCAGTCTACTATCAAGAATTTTTAGAAACGCTCAAATTCATCATTAAAATGGTAAATAACCCAATTTTGAAAAATAGACAAAGGGCTTGAATAAACATTTCTTTAAAGAAGATACTCAAATGGACAATAGGCCCACGAAAAGATGCTCAACATCATTTATGGTCACAGAAATCCAAATTAAACGCCAATGAGATATGAGATACCACTTCACAAAGATGACTGCTATCAAATACAAATATGAAAAACATTACAAGTGTTAGGTAGCAAGGATGTAAAGAGAAGTTAAAACTCTCACACACTGCTAGTGAGAGTGTAAAATAGTATAATCACTTCGAAAAACATTTTGGCAGTTCCTCAAAAAGTTAAATAAATGTAGAAACACAGAGTTATCTTGTGACCCAGTAATTCCCCTTGCAGGTACATAATTGAGAGAATTGAAACATATTCACACAAAAATTCATACATAAATGTTAATATTATCATAAAGTCAATATGTGAAAGCCATTCAAATATCCATGAACTGATAAATGGATAATTCAAATAGGCACATCCATACAACAGAATATTATTCAGCAAAAAAAAAAATGAAATACTGCTACAACATAGATGAACCTTTTAACATTATGCTAAGTGAAAGAAGCCAGACATAAAAGGCCATATTCTTTATGATTCTGTTACATGAAATATCAAGAAAAGGCAAATCCATAGAGACAGAAGGTGTATTAGTGGGAAGCGGGAAATAGCGAGTGCATGCTAATGAGTACAAGATTTCTTTTTTGGATGATAAGAATGTTTTAGAATTTGATAATGATGATGGTTGTATAACCTTATAACTATACTAAATTCAATAATATTGTGCATTTAAAATGGTGAATTTTATACTATGTGAATTTTATCAAGAAGGAACAAGGAAGAAAAAATGGATATCACTGGATAAGGCCCATAGGGTGGGACCCACACCAGATAAAACACAACTATAATTAAATTAACTTTAAATATTGAAAATCTGAAAAATAGACTATTATCTTGCCAATTTGTTCTGAGGTATGCCAAATTTAATTTACTTGCCCAAGTTCACAAAGCTAAGCCACTAAGTTGTAGAGTTTGGATATACTCTGACTACAAAACCATGTACTGAGCTGTGGCATCTGCTGCCTCCTCTGGTCTGAGGGTAAGATAATTCCTCAAATCTAGGATTGTTGGCTAGAAAAATGGAAGAAGATAAACATTAAAAATAGAGGAGGTATGTTTGTTTATATGAAAAATAAGGATGAGAAATAACCTTGGGACATAGGGTTTGTCTAAAAATAAGAGTAACCTACAAAACAAGTTTCATCTGAATAAGTCATTCATCTTTAGGTAATGAATATCCCTTTCATCATCATGTATTCCTAAGAGTGAATAGTTAGAAAAAATATCGAGTATATCCTCAGAAACTGAAATAATCTTTATGCAAGACAAAAAGTAACTTCTTAACTCAGTTGACAAAAATTCTCCATAGTATCATTAATGATAGTAACAGATAGATAGCTAGCTCAATCCAAACAGCACTTTGAGGCTAATGTCTGGGTTCAAATCTCATATGATTAGTTGTCATATTCCAATTGTACCCCTATCTCTGACAGTTACCTCAAAAACATGTCCTTGATTATAAAGGAGAAAAAAAGATGATATCATACAGATAAATATAAACAAGATCCATCAACACCAAAAAATGCCATCCAAAAGGATTTCATTCTGATGCGATAATAGATCATATTTATCATTGTATATGATGAACAGCACATAATACCAGGTAGTACCTACATGCAATAATATTACTCTCATATTTGAGAAAAAACTAACCATTTTCCTTACATAATGACAATGATAATTTTCTCTGCTTAGGAGAACTAGTAAGAATTGTGTGACCTAGAGAGAAGTTTTGGAGTAAACATCAAAGGAAAAATGATGGAGAATATAGTAAAGAACAAGACTTCCATTTAGAACAAAGGGATGTCCTAAAGATAAATAAGTTCCTTTGGGGAGAAAGTAGTATATTGTTAACAAATGATAAAGACCACAGAACTATTCAACTCTTATTTTTTTTCCCATTTTCACCAATGAAATCAATGATAGTATTGAAATCCCTGTAAAACACTATCAGAAAGTATAACAGTATGGAATGGTTAAAGAAAGGGGAAAATGTACACACCAAGGTAAGAGTATATCTAAATTATTTAAATGATGCCAGTCTCCATATTCATATGTTATATCCCAAAGCATGAGACACAGAATTCATGTAGTTTTTAAAGATATGAAATGATGGAATATAGAACATAAGCAAATTTCTTAAATAGGTATAATGGTTCCCGAAACTATGAGCTTTAACTTCACCTTAGAGAAAATCTCAAGTGTGGCTTATTAAACTATTGGGGAAAATGAGAAGGAAAGTATAGTCACTGGAAAAATACATGAAATATAATCTTCCCAAATATATGACTTTAGATTTTACTAGACTATACATTAATATAATAATAAAACCCCCTTTTATAATTTTCAAAACATTTTGACAGCTGTAACACTAATTACTGAAGAAAAGTGTCTTGTATGCCAGGCAGCAGCAGGAAGGCAACTATTCCTATGTCAAAGAGGAGTTCCTATAATTAACATATATATAGTGTATGGTAGACAACATGGCATAAACTTGTTTCTCTTTGCTCGTCCTCACTAAATACAAATATAAGCCCAGGAAATAATGCAAGAAGGAGTTAAAAGAGAACACTGAAATATGGAAAGGGGAAGACAGACTGACAGGGACTCCAGGACTGGAAGAATACAGCAGTCATGACCTCTGACTCAACAGAAGGTAAACCAGGCAGGGCATTTTCCAACATCCAATCTATCAGCAGAAGGTAAACCACATAGGCTCATTTTATTCCCCAGTCCTAATGGGAGTCCCAACAACAATATTAGGTGAGCCTAATTGTATTAGCAGATTGATCAGAAATCCCAAAGACAATAAAAGGCCACAGAAAGCATTCATTCTCTGCTGGGTCTGAGACTGTGCTCTCCTCCTGAGGGTGGTCATATAGCACCAGCAAAGAGGAATCACATCAAGTTCATTGGCCTAGCTTAGGAAGCCTTTTGGTCTTTATGGGCCAGAAAATCCTTTTTCCTAGGCAATACAAACACACACACACACACACACACACACACACACACAAAGTCTGCCTAGGAAGTACTTGTCATCCCCATAGAATTCTTTCTCCTAATTAGAGTCATGGAAAGCCTGGACTGGGGAAGCTCTGTGACCCCCCTCAGGCAGCGCCAGAAGAAATCCATGAGAGCGCAGGCAGTACCAGATACCAAACAGATGAAAACAGTACCATGAAAGCTCTTAAAATTAAACTTCTACTGGAACTGCAATCAACAAAAGTAGGCCAGGACCTAAAGACTAAACCTACAAGTGATGACTGCCTGGCCTGCTCAAATCAAGATTTAAATAGGACCCAAAGCCATCCAACATCATAACCAAACTGCCCATAATACAATTTTAAAAATCACTTCTTATATGAAGAACCAGAAAAATCACAACTTGAATGAAAAAAAAAAAAAAGCAATCAACTGACACCAACAGCAAGATTAATTAAATGCTGCAATTATCAGACAACGATTTTAAAGCAACCATCATAAAAATACCTCAACAAAGTACAATTTTTTAAAAAGAGAAGGAATAAAGATGAATTGAATATATGGAATACACAACTGTAAAAGTGATTTAAAAGTACTTCAACAAGCAATTACAAATTTCTTAAATGAAAAAACAGGAAGTCTGGAGTATATAGCAGAATTTGTAAATAGTAATAACCCAATGGAGATAATAGAACTGAGAAGTACAATAACTGGTGGGAAAAATCTCACTAAATGAGCTTGATAGTACATTGAAGATGACAAGGGACAGACTCAGTGATTGACAGAATGTATTCAATCTGAACAAAAGAGCTGATCTTAAAAAGTGAAGAGTGCCTCAGGAACCTGAGAGACAATTAGCAAAAGATCCAACTCATCATTAGATTCTCAAAAGGAGAAAAGAGATTGAGGCTGAAAAGGTGCTTGAAGAGATGGCTGAAAGGGTCCCAGTTTTGGCAAAGGACATATGCATGCAAATGCAAAAATCTGAGCAAATCTCAAATATGATAAAACAAAATTCAATCCAAGGACATTATAATCAAACTTCTGAAAAATAAAGACAAAATATTTTGAAAACAACCAGAGAGAAACAATACATTGTGTATAGGGAAAACCAATTTGAATGACAGATTTTTCATCTGAAACCATGGAGGCCAGAAAAAATATAGTGCAATGTTTTTCAAGTGTTAAAAGCACAGTCAACTATGTATTTTATAATCAGTGAAACTATTCTCCAGAAACAAAGAAGAAATACAGAAATTCCCATAAAGAAAGAAACTAATTTGCTGATAGTACACATTCATTCCCTTAAAGAATGGCTAAAAGAAATTCCTCAAACAGAAAAAAAAAAAGATTAAAAAATGATAAAATGAAAAGAATGATAGTATTGAAATCCCTGTAAAACACTATCAGAAAGAATAACAGCATGGAATGGTTAAAGAAAGGGAAAAATGTACACAATGAGATAAGAGTATATCAAAATTGGCTGAGCATGGTGGCTCATGCCTGCAATCCCAGCACTTTGGGAGGCTGAGGCAGGCAGATCACTTGAGGTCAGGAGTTTGAGACCAGCCTGGCCAAGATGGTGAAACCCTGTCTCTACTAAAAATACAAAAATTACCCAGGCATGATGATGCACATCTATAATCCCAGCTAATTGGGAGGTTGAGGCATAAGAACCACTTGAACCTGGAAGGAAGAGGTTATAGCAAGCTGAGATCACGCCACTGCACTCCAGCCTGGGAGACAGAATGAGACTCTGTCTCGAAAAAAAAAAAAAAAAAAGAGTATATCAAAATTATTTAAATGATGCAAGTCTCCATAGTCATATATTATATTCCAAGCATGAGATACAGAATTCATGTAGTTTTTAAAGATTTCAAATGACAGATTACAGAGAATATAAGAAAAAATCTGTAATAGGTACAGTGGTTCCAGAAACTGTGAGGTTTAACCTTACCTTGCAGAAAAACTCAAATGTAGCTTATTAAACTGTTGGGAAAAATGATAAGGAAAATATAATCTTGGAGCATCAGGAAGGAAAAAGAGTCACTGAAAAAACACAAATATGAGTACATAAAATAAACTCTCCCATGAATTTTATAAATCATACTGACTATTGAAAAAAATTATAATGCTATCTGATACTGAATATTATGATATTTAAAAGCAGAAAACATAAAGGAATTTAAACAGCAGTAAGGTAAACACTTCATTAGAAGTAGTAAAATGTTGATAACACTGTGATAAGAAACATATAAACATATATATATTATTATACACAGAGAAGCCACTAAGAAATATATACAAAAAATACACTAAAAACAACATAAATCAATCAAGATGGAAACCTAAGAAATGTTCAAATAACCCAAAAGAAGGCAAAAAGAAACACAAAAAAGAAACAGAAGTAACAAATAGAAAACAACTAATAAAATGACAGACTTATGCCCTAAAATATTAATAATTACCTAAAATGTAAACTATCTAAAATCATTGATTAAAAGGCATAGATTGGAAAAGTGGATAGAAAAATATGTCCTAACTCTATGCTATTTACATGAAAGTTACCTCAAATTCAACAATACAGGTAGGTTGAAATATATACCACACAATAAAAAAGAAGCTGTATTAATACCAGATAAAGTACACTCATACCAAAGAAAATTCACAGAAAATTAGTAGGAGCAAAAAGGGATATTACATAATGATAAAAGGAGCAATCCACAAATAACTGAATGAAAAGGAAGATACAATAGATAAAAATATATGGGTTCAGCTAAAGTATTATTGAGAGGAACATTGATAATGCTAAATGTTCATGTCAGAAAAGATCTCAATTTAATAACCTAAGATGCTACCTCAAAAAACTAGAAAAAGAAAATTGCAAACTAAACCCAAAGCAAGCAAAAGGAAAATAGTAAATATATGAACAGAAATTAATAAAATTGAAAACAGAAAAAGATAGAGAAAATCAATGAAATCAAAAGCTGCTTGTTCAAAAAAATTAATAAAATTAGCAAACCTCTAGCAAGAATGACTATATTTTTAAAAAAGAGGAGAAAAAGTTAGCAATATAAACAATGAAACAGAAAACACCACAACAGATCCTGCAGCCATTTAAAAAATGATAAAGGAATACTACAAAGTAATGCTTATAAATTCAACAACTTTGAAAAAATGTAACAATTCCCTAAACAACACAACTGCCAAATCTTGATTCTGATGAAGTGAATAACCCTACAACCATTAAAGAAATGGAATCCATAACTTAGGAGCTTCCAAAAAAGAAATCTCCAGGCTAAATGGTTCCACTGGAAAATACTACCAAACACTTGAAGAATAATTAACACCAATTCTGCATAATCTCTTCCAGAAAGTAGGGAACACTTCTAAGCTCATGTATGAAGTATTGTCTGAATATCAAAAATCATACAAAGATAAGATTAACCCAAAAACCATAGACTAATATCACTCATAAAATTTACACGTAAAAATTCGCAACAATATAAGCAAAAAAAAATAAAATCCTCAAATTGAGTAATATATAAAAAGAACACCATGACAAATTGAGGCTTATTTCAGGTATAAACGGTTGTTTCAGCATTTGAAAATTAATGAATGCAATCCCCCATACTAATACCTAAAGATGAAAAATTACCTGTTCATATCAATTGATGTATAAAAAGCATTTGACCAAAAAGAGAGAAAAAAACACCTCTCAGCAAGTTAGGAATAGAGTGGTACTACCTTTATTTAATAAAGAACATCCACAAAAAACCTACAGCTAACAACACTCATAGTACCCTTACAATCATTCCAAAGAAACTAAAATAATCAGGTATAATTTTATCAATTTTATCAAAACATGCACAAGATCTGTATGCAGAAAATTATTAAGTGCTGATGAAAGAAACCAAAGATCTACATAAAAAGATACGCATACTCTGTTCATAGTTTGAGGATTTAACATAGTGAAGATGTCAATTCTCCCCCAATTGATTTATAGGTGTCTTAGTCCATTCCAGCTGCTATAACAAAATACCATAGACTGGAAGGCTTATCAACAATAGAAATGTATTTCTCACGGTTCTAAAGACAAGGAGTTCCAAGATCAAGGTGCTGGCAGATCTGTTGTTTAATGAGGACCCACTTCCCAGTTCACTGACGACCATCTTTTTGGTATGTTTTCACATGGTAGAAGGGGAGAGAGAAATCTATGAGGTCTCTTTTATAAGAGTGCTAATCCCATTCATGAGGGCTCTACCTTCATGAGCTAACCATTTCCCAAAGGCCCTACTGCCAAATATCACCACATTAAGGATCTGATTTCACCACATAAATTCTGGAGGGACATAAACATACAGTCTATAGCATTCTGCTTTTGACCTCCTTCCCCAAAATTCATGTTTTTCTTATGTGCAAAACACATTTGTTCCACCCTAACAGCCCCAAAAGTCAAAACTTATCTCAGACACAACTTTAAAGTCTAAGTCCAAAGTCTCACCAAAATATCATCTAAATTAGATATGGAAGAGACAAAAGGTCTAATTCATCCTGGGCAAACTTCTCTCCACTTGTGAACCTGTGAAACCAACATTTTATGTGCTTCCAAAATGCAATGGTGGGACAGGCATAGGATAGGCATTCCTATTCCAAAGGGGGCAATAGGCAAGAAGTAGTGACAGGTCTCAAATCCAAAATCCAGTGGAGTTAATTCCATTAGACCTTAAAGCTTGAGAATAATCTTCTTTGGCTGTATGCTGTAACCTCAAGGTCCACTGGAGCAGAGGTCCTACCCAGTAGACACACTTGAACAGTGTTCCTGTCCACAAAGCTTTGCCAGGCAGGGGGACCCCAAGGCTCCATGTAGCACTGCTCCTATGGCTTTAGGTGGCCCTGTCTCACCCAGCAGCTCTGTACCTTGGCCCCCACTCCCATGGCTATTCTCTGCCTGGGCCCTGTGCCTCAGCTGGGAGGCCTGATCCTTTGAAATCTAGGTAGGAACAACATGGCCCCACAGCTTTGCTGGGTGCAGCCATACCACACCAGGGCCCTCCAGAGCCACACCTGGAGCAGCTGAGGAGCATGGGCACTGGAGTGAAGTGAGCAGAGCCTGCAATGTGAGGAGGCACCAGGCAGGGTACACTATGATCCTTCATGTGCCAATGGCCTCTACACTGTGATGGGAGTGGCAGCTCTGATGATCTCTGAACTTCCTTCAGGGTCATTCTTCCATTTTCTTGAACAGCTCCTGACTTCTGTTTAAAGAGCTAACAAATCTCCTTATCAAACAGTCATTTGGCCATACCCTTTGTGTTCTTTCTTGAACATGCTTTCTCTATTTTTACAATATGAATAGGCTAAGAATTTCCCAAGCCTTTATGTTCAGCTTGCTTTTTAAATAACAATTCTGCCTTTAAGTCATTTCTCTCTTCTTCCATTTTACTATAAACGGTCAGGAAAAAACTGGTCACTTTTCAACACTTAGGAATTTCCTCAGCCAAAATACCCAATTTCTTCACTCACAAGTTATACCTTCCACAGAATACTAGAACATGAGCACAATTCAACCAAGTTCTTTTGCCACTTTATAACAAGAATGACCTTTACTCCATTGCTCAATAACATATTCCTTATTTCCATGTGAGATCTCAACAGAATAGCCTTCACCATCTATTTCCACCAACACTCTCTAAGGCGCTCTTCTTCTCTTTCTGAGCCTTTACTAGAATCATCCTTAATAGTCTGTTCACAGCAATGCAGGCTCTTTCTAGCATGCATGTCAAAACTCTTCCAGCCTCTACCCATTAGCCAGTTCCAAAGCCACACGCATACTTTTTGGTATTTGTAACAGCACTACCCCCACTCCTAAGTATCAATTTCTCCCTCAGTCCATTCAGACTGCTATAACAGAATACCATGGATTACGTGGCTTATCAACAACAGAAATTTATTTCTCACAGTTCTGGATGTTGGGAAATCCAAGATCAAGGTGCCAGCAGAGTGGGAGCCCTCTTCCTGGTTCATAGACAGCCATCTTCTCACCGTGTCTTCACATGGCAGAAGAGGCAAGAGAAGCCTGTGGGGCCTCTTGTATATAGACACCCATCTCACTCATAAGGCCTCCACCATCATGACCTAATCTCCTCCAAAATACTGGTGAGAACCGAGAAATAGACCCACACAAATACACCCAATTGGTTTTTTACAATGGTACAAAAGCAATTCAATGGGAGAAGGGTAGTCTTTTCAACAAATGGCCTTGGAGCAATTGGACATTCATAAGCAAAAAAAATTGAACCCCAACCTAAACCAACCTAATGGAGAAAATCATCTGAATCTAGAGGTAGACAAAGAGTTCTTAGACTTGACACCAAAAGCACAACCCGTAAGAGGAAAAACTGATAAACTGGACCGATTCAAAATTAAACATTCTTGCTCGTTGAAAGACCATTTTAAGAGAATAAAAAGACAAGCTATAGACGGGGAGAAAATTTTCCAAAGCACACACCCAACAAAGGACTGGTATTTAGAATATATGAAGAACTCTCAAAACAAAACAACAAACAATCCAATTAGAAATGGAAAAAAGACACACACAGAGACATTTCACTGAAAAGGATATACAGATGACAAATAACACAAGAAAAAAAAATGTTCAAATCATTAGCCATTAAAGAAATATAAATCAAAACTACAATGTGATATCATTACATACCTATCAAAATGGATAATTTTTTTTTTTTTTTTTTTGGGGGGGGGGGGGATGGGGTTTCACTCTTTTTGCCCAGGCTAGAGCGCAATGACATGGATCTCAGCTCACTGCAAGCTCCGCCTCCCGGGTTCCCGCCATTCTCCTGCCTCAGCCTCCGGAGTAGCTGGGACTACAGGCGCCCGCCACCTCGCCCGGCTAGATTTTTGTATTTTTTAGTAGAGACGGGGTTTCACCGTGTTAGCCAGGATGGTCTTGATCTCCTGACCTCATGATTCGCCCATCTCGGCCTCCCAAAGTGCTGGGATTACAGGCTTGAGCCACTGTGCCCGGCCAAAATGGATAATTTTTTTAAAAAGTCTTAACATCAAATGCTGGCAAGGATATAGAGAAACTAGATCACTTATAATTGTGGCTGGGGAAACTCTGAAAAACACTTTGGCAGTTTCTTTAAGAACTAAACATGTAATTATCACACATACCAGCAATTGCATTCTTGGGCATTTATCTCAGAGAAACAAAAATTTATATTCCCCCCAAAACCTGTACACAATGTATTCATGTTCATAATAGCCCCAAACTGGAAACAACCTAGAGGTCCTTCAACAGGTTAATAGTTATACAAATTGTGGTACATATCCATACTATGGAATACTACTCAGCAATAAAAAGGAACCAATTATTGATATACACAATAATCTGGATGGTCATCCAGAGAATTCTACTTTGTGAAAAAAAGCCAGTCCCCTAAACTCTATATACTGTATGATTCCATTTATATAACATTCACAAAACAACAAAATTATAGAAACAAAGAAAAGATTAGGGGTTACCAGGAGCTAAGGATGAGGTTATGAAGGGGAAGCAAAGAGGAAATAGGTATGTTCACATAAAGGCAACACCAGGGATCTTTGTGGTGGTGGAAATACTCTCTATCTTGACTGGAGTGGTAGATACACAAACACACATGAGATAAAATTGCATAGAACACAATACACAAACACAAAGGAGTACAAATAAAACTAGGGAGATCCAAATAGGATGGATAAACTACATCAATGTCCATTTCCTGGTTATGATAATAGACTATGGTTTGCAAGATGTTACCATTGGGGAAAACTGAGTAAAGGGTACATAGGATCACGCTGCATTACTTCTTACAACTGCACGTGATAAAATCTCCAATTACCTTAAAATAAAAAGTTTAATTTTAAAGAATACCTAATGCATATATAAACCACTTAGCACAGTGTTTAGCCTAGAAAAAGAAATGTTAGCTATTATTGTTTTTCACCAACATGTTCAACTCTGGAAACAGCAATTCAAGACAACTGTAAACACCAGAAGACCTTGATGAGGGGGACCTTCTTGACCTCTGCAAACCATGTTAATACTTGGGGATTGAAGAAATTAGAATCATTTACCATGGAGTACGGAAGACTAAAGGAAACATATCAGTCATTAAAAGAGCTGAAATAGTAGAAGCAACATACTCTATTAATTCCTAGAGCCACATTAGGGCCATTTCAAGAGAAATTTTTATTTTTTGGTATAAAAATAAAACTATAACCATTCAAGCTGGCTCTTAACTAAAAAGTTTATCTTGAAAAATGTGCAATAAACCCCACTGGGTTCATTAGGTAGGGACACAAATCAGGGCTTTCTCAGTGCAAACACCAGAGAACATGTAGATGGTCCTGGCCAATGCCCATCATTCAGAGACGCCCAGGAGGAGATTCAAGCTTAGAGTCACAACCTGAAGCCTTGCAGTCATGATTCTGTGATTCTGCATGACAAAAGTCAGAAAACTTTGGTAAAGCTACAGAGTTATATCTAAAATTTTAAAGTAAGGGAAGGGTGCATGGGGTTGGCAATAAAACTTTTGAAAAAATGAGTTTTTTTTTAAGTGAACTATAAATATTATAGTTCAGTTCAGTATTATATATTCCAGTTATGTAGTTACTGGGGCCAAAAGCTATTGATTAAAATATTAGCCTCTTGAAAAGTAACCAGATACTAAAGCAACAAAAAATAAATACTAGCCACTTAACTCATAAGGGAATTATGATTTTCAGTTAGTGAGTGATCGCATAGCCTTTCATGATCTTGTAATAAAAGTACTCATACAGGCATAAGTCACCACTATGATCCAGCTTTGAAGCCCATAGTATCTCATCAGACTATGTAATGGGGATATTTATTATCTGCCCAAAGGAGCTGATAGGATTCTTGAATGTTTTAGTCATGTTTCAACACTCAGGCCTGCATAATCATATCCCAACAATTAAGCAAATGAGAATTCCCACACTTTAAAAGCTGGTATATTAGTAGTTCTTAATATTTATTACAAAAGTATATGTATTACTAGATTCTAGAGCTAATAAAGATGGTTTTAATGCTTCCAACTAGTATTTTCAGTATTCAGTAAGGTAATTAATTTGTCCAATTTTAAGCAGCATAGCTCCATAAATTAGGTACTTGGCATGGAACCTGATTTCAAATGCATTCTTATCTCAAGTGATTGAATAGTTGTAATGAAAATTTATAATTTGTAGTATATTACAGAAGGAAATGGATTGAATTTCTCTATCAAAATTATGCATGGTTCAAAATCTTTTGTGCTCTAATACATAGAAACTGGCAGACAAATGCTATTACATTAAATGTGCTGTCATCCAGAACATCTGAAGAATGCTATTTATCTAATCTTATCAATTTAAGCTTATTCTGCTACCACAGCTGAGTACAAATACCAGGCCATGACCATCACATTAATACCATGAGGCTATACCAAATGCCATTTCTAGAAATCAATGGAGAGAATTTTATTGGGTCCAGGCTATTTCACTTGAAGGCAATTGTCAAATCAATCTGTGTCTAACTTAATTTGTAACTTGATTTATACCTACAATGTTTGTAGATTAGACAACTGATTAAGAAGCATTGATTTATTTGCGAAAAAATGGACCTTTCAATAAATAGCATTATCACTTTTCACAGAAATTAACACACTATTTCCAAAATATGTAAATTATTCAGTAGATTAATAAAGGAGAGTACCTTCTTTGCAGATAAGCAATTTCAGTGAAAATATTACTTATGACAATTCTGTGACATTTAGAAATTCCTGCACTTATCAGAATATACAAGTTGTAAATTTATACTAAATGATCTCATTATTGTATGTAGGGTGCAGTTTATTTAAAGATAGATATTATTCATGAAATAGCATGCTAGTTTAGCTTTGAAATCATCTCAAATGTAAATAAAGTTAATTGTTTTTTAAAAGACAAATATGTGGCTCATTTCATGTACCAAGACTGTGTATTGTCATTATAAACTTGAATAATGTAAGCTATACTTTCTAAAACTAAAGTTCTTCATGTGTTTTGCCCCAGATGATGAAAACCAACTTCTGTCCTCAGATTTAAAACTGAGAGCACAGGCAATTTAAAAAGTCCTGTATTTTCTTTTTATTGCTTAGAACCTAAGCAATAAAAAAAATTAATTTCTCACCAACTTCATTCACCATTTTACATTTAAAATTGAATATAAATGTAATAACTAGCTATAAGTTGATTTTATTTGTTTTTGTCACCCAAAAGATATCATTAGAATTAACTGATTTTTTTTTAATTACAGTGAAGGTGGCTTTGACATTGGGCTGAAATTATAGACCAAGAACAGCTACATCTTTTTGAAAATACTATTTTGAAGGTTTCCAACTTGGTCAGGTGATCTCTGCCCCTTCCCAACCATCAATATGCACAGGAGTGGATTAGAGAATGGGGTCAACTCTGTTCACTGAAAGAACAGTTACATTCAGTCACCATTTGCTATACCCACATCTTCACCCACACTTATTTTCAACTCTATTAAGGCATTTTTTGCCCCTACCACCACTGAATGTCCTTTGACAAGGATGAAAATGACTAACCTCATCATTAGTATGGACTCTTTTCAGTATGCATCTCACTTCTCCTCTCTATAAATGAACATTGTAGAAGACTCCTTTCTACTTGGAACTCTTCTTTGAACTTGCAAAACACCACCTTCATTTATTTCTTCTTCTTACTCTTTGGTAATTCCTTCTCCATCTCTTCTCTGAGCTGCTTTCATTTTTCTCAACCCCTTAGTGTTAGTGGGCCCCCACAAGTCTAGCCCTGGATTTCTTCTCAACCTTCTTGGATAATATCATTAACTTCTAAGCCTTCTATCACCATATATATGGTTCCCAGGCTTTCTTCTCCCATTTATTTATGAAATATTTATGAGCACTTTCTATATACCAGACTTTCTTCTGGGTGATGGGCATTAGGTCATATGCTGTCACTTGCCTCTTTCAAAGGCTTCACAAATCCAACATCTCAAAAATACTACTTTTAACTAAAATCTGCTTGCTCTTAGATTTCTTTTCGTGGAAGCTGGTGCCACCCATTCATCCAGACCCCAACAGAATTAACCTAGTTTCTTCTTTCTCATGTCCACCAGTGAGTGAGCAGTCAATTTGATCTCCTTTATGTTTTTTATTTGTTGTTTCTTCTTTGCTCCTGCAGTATCTTATTATTTCTGTTGTTTCTGAAACTTGCTCTGTGTCTACTTTCAAAACCTTCCAATTCATCTTCCACAGTACTATTTTGCAAAAACATCAATTTAATATGTTGTTTACTGCTATAGTGTGAATGCCCCCTCCCAAACTCATGTTGAAATTTAATTGCTATTGTGATGATATTAAGAGGTGGGACCATAAAGAGATTACAAGGATATGAGGGCTCTGCCTTCATGAAAGGATTAATGTTGTTCTGCAAGAGCGGGTTCATTATCATGAGAGTCCACTGTTATAAAAGTAAGTTCTGCTCATGGAGATAGAGAACAGAAGGATGGTTACCAGAGGCTGGGAAGAGCAGTAGTGAAGGAGGTGGGTGTGATTAATGAGCACAAAAAAAAAAAAAAAAAAGAAAGAATGGGCCAGGTGCGGTGGCTCACGCCTGTAATCCCAGCACTTTGGAAGGCCGAGGCAGGTAGATCACTTGAGGTCAGGAATTTGAGACCAGCCTGGCCAATATGGTGAAAACCCCGTCTCTACTAAAAACACAAAAAACTAGCCGGGCGAGGTGGCCGGAGCCTGTAGTCCCAGCTACTCAGGGGGCTGAAGCAGGAGAATGACGTAAACCCGGGAGGCGGAGCTTGCAGTGAGTTGAGATCCAGCCACTGCACTCCAGCCTGGG